>NC_053489.1:227722777-228070277 GCF_905171775.1 Rana temporaria
AATCTTCTATGTGTTTTTAATTGAAAACCTTTTTCAACTGTGCCTTCCGCAGAATTAATTAATTTCATTAAATTGACTACCGAAGTGTGCTGCATTTATAATAATCTCCACTAGATGGAGTTGTGGATTTTGCTGCGAATGACGGACTTTATCTACAGCGTCTCCAACAACTGCATTTCATGGTCGTCTCTATTAATTCTATAATCACGGGTTAAAATTTGTATATATTCATATTTCGAAAGGCTTACTTTTTTGTATTTTTATGCAGTGCTGTGTACTCTAGACAAGATGTGTAAGTTAGGCTTTTTATAGACAAAATGCCAAACCCTCTGTGTTTTCTAGTAATGCAGAGTGCTGAAAGAGAAAATTGTATATTATTATCCCCTTTCTTCAGTATAATAAAATCTACTTATTACGGTTGTCCCGATACCATTTTTTTTTTTTTTTACACAAAGTACAAGTACTGCTACTTTTATATTCCCCCCCCCCCCCCAAGTACTCATCGATAAGTTTTTTACATCATGTGACTGATGACACTGTGTACTGTCAGTTGTTTTTATTTTTTTATTAACCCTGTTGGGGACTGGCTTTGGTGAGAGATCAGGGGTCTTAACAAACCCATGACATCTCCCTTTTGAGATGGTGAAAGGGACTGAGGACAGATTCCCCTGCAGCCTCAGATGCACTGAAGATGAATGGACAGGGGACAGCAGCTCCTCTCCATTCATAAACGGAAGCATCGTTTACGATGCTCAGTGACAGTTATGAATGAACAAAGTCAGTGATCACTGTCTCTGTGCATTCGGAAATGGAAGGAGGCGGTAAATTTACGTATTTACAGACTCTTTCCTCAACTCTCCATCCTGACAGATCGAGGACAGAGGGGTACCGAGGAGCACGGAGGGGGACTGGAGCATGGTAATTGTAACTCCTCCCCAGCACTGCACTGATCACCCCTGACTGTCCAGGTATCGGATTAAGTATCGGAGCATTTGCCCGAGTACAAGTACTCGGGCAATTGCTTGGTATCGGCACTAATACTAGTATCGGTGCAACCTTACTAATTGGTTACTTCCTTTTGCACTACCTATGAAAATAAATTGTCAGTTTATGTACAGTATGTTGCAGCTAATAAAACAATTACATTTTTAAGCATCCTTGCCTTAGTTGCAGGCCTAAATTATGATCAGTCGTGGCCACATATTCATTTCTCATTGGCCTATTATTTGGTGTTGGCACAAAGCGAGAATGAGTTTGTGAAGAAACCAGTGATATGTTTTTAGGTGTAGCTTATAATGATCAAGACCTGTACAAAAAAATAAAGTTGAATTTTGATGTGCATTTGAGTACAGTTATCAGTTTTTGCTGTAGGCAGCCTTCAGAGACCAGCAAGAAATTGGCTTTAATAGCTAGGTTGCTGAAATCTGGTTGGGTGCAATGGAATGTTGCACACCATTGCTCATTTCACTGTTGTTAAATAAGCCCATTGATCATTTTATTCAACACCGGCAGTTTTACAACTGTGTGTTCATCAGGACTTGGGTTGGCAGAATGATGAAATTAATGGATGTCACATAATTGAACAGCTTTATCACAGTGATCTAGAAACGATAGTTCTGTTAAAGAAAAATCAGCAATTTTATTTTTGCCTGCCTGTAGCCTGTGTGTTGTAATGATTAATGGACATAATGTGCACATAGACATCTTTGACTTTAGTCTTTAAGCTATTCTGATCTTTCTTTCAAACTTCTGGAAAGAAACCACAGAACAGTAGCAGTTTGTAAAATAAATATTAGCAATGTGTATTTTGTTTTCTGATTTAAAAGAGAGGCATGGGCAAAGCTTCTTCAGGGTCACAGGCGGCGCGCACTTCCTTTTAGCTCTCCTGTGACCCATAGTCAGCCGACAGCGGGCTAAAGCCTGCTGACTTCACATAGCTGCTCCAGGCTCTGAAAGGATCCGCACAGTATAATCGGGATCCACCCGGCTGGCTCCGGCTCTGTTGTGTGGCTGGGAACCGGAAGCTAGCCGTGCCTGTCCCTTCTCCAGCCTAGTGCTCCAGTGAGCACTGGAGGGGCAGAATGGGGAGTGGTGACTAAGTGATCATGTGATCACTCAGTTCTCAGGCTTAGAGCCAGCAGGGGACAGCTGCAGCATCAGACTGATGCTACAGCATGGAAGTGGGTATAGTTTTTTTTTTTTTCTTAAAGTCCACACCTCTCCTTTTTAATAATGTGTTCCGGTTATTTTTCCTTCTGGCTAGTCCTTAACAATGCATCAATGCATGTAACGTGCTGTGTTATATTATTGTAGCACCTCCCCTGGAGGAGCTGCTGGTTTGTTTTGGGTGGCACGTTACCTTGTGGCTCCTCCGCCGTCCTATAATGAATATAGCAGTAACGGTATGTCCATGGCAGGTGTCTTTTTCTGTGCTCTTTATTACCCAGCCAGGTAAAAACATTAAAACTTGTGATGAAGAGTAGAGGTGAAGTAGAAGGAGAAATAGCAGACTCAGGCGTAACAGGGAAACAGTCCTGCTCCCAACAATACTTTGTATTCTTCACCACTCTAGCCAGAGTGGGTATAGCGTACCTGGACAGGCCCCTCTCACTGACAGCCAGGGTATCTTTCGAACTTGAAGAAAAAGCCTCTGCCACAGACCCTCATGAAATGGACTCAGGCAAAAGCCTCTGCCACGGGCCCTCTCTGTGATTATAATTACGAAGATGATCCTCCTTGATAGAATTTCACCTGGATCTCCTTCAGATAGTTTCAGTTACCGACTGACAGGTGACCAGCCTCTCAGTGTCCGGCTACCTTGATCCCCGGTGGTTTGTTGAGACCCCATTGGATCGCCAGCCTCCCATTGGCTCTCCTCAGATGGACTCCCCAACGAACAGCTATCTCGTTTGGGATCTTCAGGATTGGGAACCCAGTCGACCACTGTGCTCCCCGCCACAGCTCAGTTGTCCCGGACTAACATGGTCCCAGAACCAGGAACACCGGGTGGCATGTGCACCCCAGTCTGGAAGGCCATTAGGGGGGCCGTGGTGCAGTTACCCGGTAGGTGGGTGCCGCACTCCGAAGAAAAACCCAGACTAATGGCGTCTGTCCCATAAATACTCTCCCCCAGCATGCACAGCGAGGCTGAACCCTCATGATAGGCTGCTGGGGAAGAGCACCCAAACCTCGACTCCACTGCTGCCACCCATCGCCCTGGGGTAGGAACTACACCCCAGCAACAATAGACAGCCCACAGCACAGCCAAGCTGAGACGAAGACCCAGTGTTGGCCATAATATTTGGATCAGAGATCCGTTAACACTCTGATCCCTCTCTAAATTTAACTAGCACCGGTACTTTTTAAGTAACCAGGCGCTACATTATGTTGCATAAAATTGGACTAAAGACTAAATAAGAATGGCAAACCTTGTTTAATTCAGGTTTAAAGTGATATTAAAGCCTTGTTGTTTTTTTTTTATTTTTAAATAACAAACAGCAACAGCAACAACAACAACAACTTACCAGCTCTGTGTTAATGGTTTTTCACAAAGCACCAGCTGGATCCTCCTTTTCTCAGGTTCCATGCTGGCGCTCCTGGTCCCTCCCTCCTGCATTCTCTATTTCTCAGGTTTTATGCTGGCGCTCCTGGTCCCTCCCTCCTGCCGGGTGCCCTCACAGCAAGCAACTTGCTGTGGGGGCACCCAAGCAAGTATGCTCTCAACCCATGACTCTGTGTGTACATTCACACATGGAGCAGCGGCTAGGCCCTGCCCCCTCCGTCTTCTGATTGGTTCACTAGCTGTGATTGACAGCCACTGGCTCCCGCTGCTGCCTAAAGGCAATCAGGAGTGCGAGTCCCCGGAGAGACGAGGCTCTTGTGGACATCGCTGGATCAAAAGGGGGCTCAGGTAAGTTTTAGGGGGGCGGGGACTGCTGCACACAGAATGTGTTTTTTGTTTTTTTGTCTTCATGCATAGAATGCATGAAGGTAAAAAACCTTGTGCCTTTACAACCACTTTAAAGACTGAAAAAACGCAAAGCATTCTACAATGAATTGTGCTGCATTGTTTTGTTTGTCATATACCCTTTCTCTAATCCTCAGGAGTACCAGCTCTGCTGGACTGGACCGATAACGGATTCAGTATGTGTTTTGGAGTCAATCACCTTGGACCTTTTCTTCTCACCAATCTACTTCTGGACCGCCTCAAGCATTGTGCACCAGGCCGTATCGTTAATGTCACTTCTAACATTCACAAATATCAGAAGCTGGACTTTGCAGACCTTAACTACAATGTAGTGCCACTTTTTGCATACTGCAAGAGCAAACTGGCAAATGTTTACTTTACCCAGGAGTTGGCTCGGCAGGTGGAGAGGCATGGCATATCTGCATGTGCTGTTCATCCAGGTTAGGAAACACTTTTTTTCTATTGTGTGTTTCTTTTAGATATATTATATAATATATTATGTGTGTGTTCTGTAGTATGACGATTCAAAAAATGTTTATTTAGAAGGTGGAAAGAACTCTTAATGTGAGGACTGCACAAGGTACTTCTAAACTTTGCACCAAGTACTGCTTGGCTATAATCCAGTCTGATGGTATAGTTGGAGTTCTGTTTATTCAGTCTGCAACAATGTGATGTCCAGATTTTTTATCCTTCTGAGTTTGGTATTTACACAGCGCAGTCAGACTAATTACAATTTTGCTTGTGAAAATAATTTTATGAGTAGTAGAATAGTTTATAATGTTTATGACAAAATGCCTGGCATAGAGTTTTTGTCTGACTCCAAAATTAAAGCTGAACCCCAGTATACATCAATATACATTTTTATTCTCTGAAAGGAGCAATATGGCCAACGCTTTTTTTGGCTGTACTTGTCCTGTAGGTAACAAGAGTGCAGCTTGTTCTGCACTCCTGTGACCTGTTTTCAGCTGACAGCAGGCTAAAGTCCTCAGCTGTTCCAGATTCAGTAAATGGTCGGGATCCACTCGAATGCCTGGACCAGCAACTGGCTCAGCCTCTCAGTAATCTAAGCCAGCCCCTCCCACCCCCTCCACAGCCTGGAACTCCAGTGAGCACTGGAGAGCCAGTGACTGACAGTCACAGACTCTCTTTTTAGAGCGGAGAGGGAGAAATGAACTATCGGCAGTGTTTGATCACTCAGTTCTCCTTGCAAAGCCAGCGGGGGTCATATGCAGCGTCACATTGATGCTGCATCCACCTAGGTGAGTATGATTGCTTGTTTTTTTGGAAGTCCATACTTCCCTTTGACCCATTCTCACCCCTCGTTAAGCTTGATAAACACTATACAATTTTCTTTTAGATATTTTTTTTTTTTTTTTTTTTCCCTTTTCTAGATTTACCAAAACCATATACTATGCCAGTGTTTCTCAACTCCAGTCCTCAAGGTGCCCCAACAGGTCAGGTTTTCAGGATTTCCCTCAGATGAAACGGCTGTGGTAATTACTAAGGCAGTGAAACTGATCAAATCACCTGTGCAAAATAATGGAAAGCCTGAAAACATGACCTGTTGGGGCGACTTGAGAAACACTGCGCGATGCAGTCAAACCTTAAGAGTTTCAATTTGTATGCTATCAGGCAGGCCCTTGCACTACACTACATGGTTTTGGCAAATCAAACAACAAAAGTCACATGTGTATCCAGCTTTAGTATCTTAAAACGGAAGGAAAAAAACGGTCATGTGCCCATTGCTGGTCTTTTTAATCCTACTCTGCACTGGTTGCTGGGAGGAGTCTGGAGGTACAACACATTGCTGCAATGGGATTTAACATTTTGCAGACATAATGCCTGTCTAATGTATACAACTTTGCCTATATATTTAGTCAACCAATATCATGTTCTATGCACACCACACAGCTTAAGGCACTAATGGCCCAGTTTTAATGGTCCTTACTGCTCATGTATAATTTAGTTATCAGCTAATACACAGAGTTTAGCAAGTCATTTGTACTCACTGAGAAACGCTGCTTTTATACATAGAGAACAACACAGTTTCATTGGAATTCTGAGTTCTGGGGATTCAGGGCCTGATCCACAAAAGGGATACCCCGGCGTATCTACTGATACGCCGTCGTATCCCTGTTTCTATCTATGGAACTGATCCACAGAATCAGTTTCTCATAGATAGGCAGAAGATCCGACATGTGTAAGGGACTTACACTGTCGGATCTTAGGATGCAGTACCGCAGCCGCCGCTGGGGGCATTTCTCGTCGAAATGCCGCGTCGAGTATGCAAATTAGCACTTACGGAGATCCACGAAGCTTTTACGCTTCGTTTTTTCTCCGTAAGTATTAGTTTGCCGTCGCAAAATTAGGGCTGCTTTTACAAAGTGTAAAGTTAGTACACCATGTAAAAGTAGACCCTTCTTTCCCGCGACGCTGTCAAATTTCTTTTAAAAAAAAATTTTTTTTACCCGGCGCGATTCACAAAACTCGGCGTAACGTAAAACCGCGCAAAGCACGTCGGGGAAAATAACGCCGGGAGCATGCGCAGTACGTCCGGCGCAGGAGCGTGCCTAATTTAAATGGGACTCTCCCCATTAGATTAGGAACGCCTTGCGCCGGACGGATTTAAGTTACACCGCTCAAAATTTCTAGGTAAGTGCTTTGTGGATCGGGCACTTGGGTAGAGATTTTGCGGCGGTGTAACTTAAATGTCAAAAGTTAAGTTACGCAGGGTTTTTGTGGATCAGGCCCTCAGTGTGCACAGGTAGGAGGGGGACTCTCTAATAAGATTCATTCATCAAGATGCTTTTTGATGTGCTTACAGTCTAGATCACACTGCAGACAGTAGCCTTCTCATACCAACTGCTGCAGAAAATGTCCTCCATCCTCTGATTCAGTGTGCACAGGAAAGGGAAGGGCTCTTTCTTATACAGATGAAATTGGCTTTATTGAAGTTGTGTGTTTTTTAAATAACATGTCATACTTGCCTGCAATGGTTTTGCACAGAGTAGCACCAGTCCTATTCCACAGCTCTGCCCCTACCACCTGCGCTCTCCTGTGATTGGCAGTGTGAGCCCATGGCTGCTATGTGTCAGCCAATAAGGAGAGAGAGACCCGGGGCAGCCAAAGCTCCAATGCACATCACTGGATCGAAAGGTCGCTCAAGTAAGTTTTTTTTTTTGTTTTGTGTTTTTACTTGCTGCCACAAAAGCAAGAGCAGTATCGCTATGGTGACATTGTACTGCTGTGGCGACGATCATGTACATACTGTGATATTAGAGCAGCTAGTCAATGTCTCTGATTACCGCCACAGCAGTACAGTGTCGCCATAGTGGCATTGTACTTGCGCTGGTGACAGTATGTAAAAATACTGTATGTGGCCAGTGCAGCCAGTCAGTGTCCCCATTCATCACCACAGCAGTTCCAGTATCATCATAAGGCCTTGTTCACATGTGTGGTGCTCTCTGAAGACTGATCCGTGTTCGTATCGCTCTTCAGAGTGCATTTTCACAGGCAGTGAGAAAGCATTATATAGTCTTCTCACTGCCTGCTCAAACCCCTTGGACCCACACAAGCGCTCCTATTCACTTGCATGGCGCTACCCCGCCAAAAGCAACGGGGGATATAATTCTTGCCACGTCTGTGAAGCAAAGTATTACAGCATGTGTACCCCCCAGCAACTGCCTCTGCAGCTAAAGAGGTTGCAGTTGAGGAATGGTAAAACTGTGGTTCAACCACAAGAATTTGCCACCCCTTCAAAACCTCACATGTGAACGAACCCTAATAGTGCAGCCAGTCACAGTATCTCACCACACCATTCACAGTGTCCAAAAATATGATGGGTAGCCCTAGAAAGCTTTAAAGGTGCTCCTTGGCTTTTGGGCCTCTCATGTGGCTCTCACGAGTAACAGAATGTGTTTTGGGTTGTAATTCTAAGTATGCCTATGCTGTGTGATAAAAATATGTTATTAACTTGAGAACTTTGCGTAAAACATGCATTTTCCAAAAACTTGTAGCAAAAAAATTAACCCTTTAAAAGACTGACCATGCCCAGGCTTGAGTCTTAATAATTGGGTATTTTCTGCATGTGCTAAAAGATGGCGTTTTTTTATTTTGTCCCTTTTTCTCCTACAGGTTATGTTGTTGACGAGTGGACATCCCGATTTTCAATCCTGTTCCGCATAGTGATGTATGTCTTCACTTCTATGTTCTTCATCTCCAGCCAGGCAGCTGCTCAGACTGTAATATATTGTGCTGTATCTGATGACATTCTCCAGCACAATGGAGGTTATTTCTCAGACTGTAAACCATGCACGTTGCAGCCACATGCACAGGACAGTGGAATTGCTAAAAAGCTTTGGGAAGCAAGTGAAACAATGGTTGGTCTTACCTCCTCTCCGAGGGAACATTTAGCTACAAGAACACGATAGCATTGAAATGATCAAGGGTCCACAAAAACTCAATGCCAATCCTTTTAGTGTGGATTTTTTTTTTTTTTTTTTTTCTGAATGCCAACTGTTTAATTTCCCACCACTTTCGGGTCTTGTGGCATTAGATTCAGTGGGGACACAAACCGCAAAAACAATGTTTGACATTTACATAAGACAAGAAAATATTCTACACCAGAGGGCCAACACCCAGACTTGCGTTTTATCTGTGTTTAATTTATTTATATGATGTAAAAAAATTGCATGAATAATTATTTTCATTGTTCATTCAAAGCAAGTTTGATCTGTTATTAAATTATTTAAATTCATGTCGGCGAAGACCTGTCATTACAGCAGCCAGAGGTGTGAAAACTGCTTTGCCTCCTACTACTAAGGATGATTTTGAATAAATGACGCACATAAAAGTCTGAGCAGTACATTATCTGACTTGACACTTGTGGCCGTGAATATTTAGCTGTGCATGAAAGAAACTCCAGGTTAATATATGTACAAAGTTTTTTATTTTTTAACTATAGTTAAACAAATATGCTTGTCAGAAATGTGTTGTCACATGCTAGCTGGAATTAAAAACTAGGCTTACCTTGGAAATATCCACTGTGTAAGTTGATGAAGGGAAGGAGGATGTAATTAGGGTTACTTAATGGAGAAAGATCTATATTAGTATAAGTCTAATGCTAGCCATACACTATAGGAAAAATCGTCCGAAATTCAGTCATTTGGAAAGTCCGTCCATTTTTCGGCCAGTTAATGGGCCCAAAATCTGTAATCGTTGGGATGTTTTTGAGCTGAAAACATGAAGGACCAGTTTGTAAATATTCTCCCGAGCAAACGATAAATTGAAGGGTTAACCACTTAAGGACCGCCTCCTGCACATATACGTCAGCAGAATGGGAAAGGACAGGCATATCAACGTACCTGTACGTCCCCTTTAAATGCCTATCCGTGTGGTCACGCACGACCCTGCCGCCATCCCCGTGAGTCAGACCGTGGATCCCGCGGTCTCGATCGCCGCGGGGATCCCCGTGATTGTTTCACGGAGGTATAGAGTGGGGAGATGCTTGTGTAAACAAGCATCTCCCTGCTCTGACTAGTGACAATGACACTGATCTCGGCTCAATCTACTCGGAACGGAGATCGGTGTCATGTGACACAGAGCCCACCCCCCCTACACTAAAACACTATGCAGGGAACACTTAGCCCCTACAGTGCCACCTAGTGGTTAACCCCTTCACTGCCAGTGTCATTTTCACAGTAAACGGTGCATTTTTATAGCACTGATCGCTGTGAAAATGACAATGGTCCCAAAAATGTGTCAAGTGTCTGCCATAATGTTGCAGTCCTGATAAAAATCGCTGATCGCCGGCATTACTAGTAAAAAAAATATATATATATATATTAATAAAAAGTCCATAAAACTATCCCCTATTTTGTAAACGCTATAACTTATGCGCAAACCAATCAAACGCTTATTGCCTTTTTTATTGTTTTTTAACAAAAATATGTAGAAGAATACGTATCGGCCTAAAGTAAGGGAAAGAAATGTTTTATGTATTTTTCGGGGATATTTATTATAGCAAAAAGTAAAAAATATTGTGATCAAATACCACCAAAAGAAAGCTCCTATTTGTGGGAAAAAAAGGACGTCAATTTTGTTTGGAAGCCACGTCGCACGACCGCGCAATTGTCAGTTAAAGCGACGCAGTGCCGAATCGCAAAACGTGGCCTTGTTCTTTAGCTGAAAAATGCTCCAGGGCTTAAGTGGTTAATGTGTTTCCCATCCAAACACTGTTTGCACTAAGGGTGTATGTGTGTGTGTGTGTGTGTGTATGTATATATATATGTGTGTGTGTGTGTGTGTGTGTGTATATATATATGCACATACACAAAAAATAGGATTTTTGTACTCACCGTAAAATCCTTTTCTCTGAAGTTCATGGATGGACACAGCTTCATAAATTTTTGACATTAGGGTTATGTTCCATCTATCAGGAGAGGACTAGTCCTCTCCTGATAGACGGCATATAAACCTACTGTCAGAATAAGGGATCTGTGTCCATCCATGAACTTCAGAGAAAATGGATTCATTTATGTCCACTGAACGATTTATCGGTCATTACATGATAGCACTATCGTTTGCTGTCACAGCCGAATGTTTGTTTTTTGAAAATGGTTTCTGACAATTTTTCATATAGTGTATGGCCAGCATAAGTCGGAGATAGGGTGGCTACAAAAATGTGTTTTTTCAAATTGTTTAATTTTATATTGCAGATACCCTGTATAATTGTGTCTGAGAGTTCAAAAGAAGAGAGCTGATTGGAGATAAGGGAACACCTTATCAGTCAGCGGTCAGTCAGATGAAGATCACTCCCCTGTCACCATTTTTCTTTTGGTGTCCAGAATTTTTTTTTAGAAGTGATTCAGGCTGATAGAGGAACGAAGCAGCAGGCAGAAATGACACTTGGTCCTTTTTTATTGTACGTGTATTAAACTATAGAGGGATATGCTTTTTCATGTCATGTTTAAAACCACTTTGAGGACCACCTAGTCAAAGGAGATCATGCTTGACATATAACTAGCTTGAAGACTTTTGGGGAGGGGAAAAAAATGTATGTTTATAAAAAAAAAAAATTAAAAATGGGGGGCTCCAGAGAAAGGTGGAGTTTTGCTTGAAAGAAAAGATGTCATTACAGAAATACAGAGCCTGCTATTATCATTCTCTGAAAATTCTAGTTGCCTGGCAAGCAGTGTTGACGCTTTGCTTCAATACATTTGAGATCCCTGGTCACTAACAAGTATGGAGAAAAGTTTACCTGGTTTTCTATATCCGTATCGGAATAACAGCCAGGAAACTTGCCTTTTCAGAAGGATGCCGGTAATGGTAGCCCCTGTACATGTCAAGTTCTTTATTTTAGAGATGTCTATTTAATTTGAATCTTTTAGAACAGCTTATGGGATTTGCCATTACCAGGACTGTCATCTTGCATCGAATTCATTATTTGGTGAGCTACTGACTCGGACCAGACATACAATGTGCGAAATGTCTGAAAACCTGATATATGTCCTGATATATGTCCTGATACATGACTCTGCCTAATATTGAGAAAGTATGGTTCATGCACATGGGCCGCAGAAGGCTACCACCACAATTCGTAGTAACGAGTATTTCTGCACCTGCAGCTGTGGATGGCATTCTGTACAAACCAATGATGGGTTGATGAATGCCATGGCTGTGCTGTCAAGGTTGCATGTGTACATGCCTCCCTTTTACTCCTGGGCATGGAAATTCTCTTTATCCTGGGCAAGTCATCAATGGTGGCGATCATATTTCTGTCCTTTTGGTGTCACATTTATATCTACAGTTTGCTAATGTGCATGTGTAGCCTTTTACCTGGCAATCATGTATATGGAAGCATTATTTTCATTTGCAATATTTTTTTTATTAAGGTTTACAAGATGATGGTTACACACAGAATATTCTTTCTGTGTCAGAGCAGATATATCGGGCCAGATTCAGAGAGAACTTACGCCAACGTATCTGTTGATATGCCGTGTAAGTTCTAGGATGCGCCGTCGTATCTATGTGCCGTATTCACAGTACAAGATACGCCTGAATTTTGGCTTCCTACGACCAACGTAAGTCTCCTTCGCCGTCGTAGCTTGGGTGCATATTTACGCTGGCCGCTAGGGGCGCTTCCATTGATTTACGCGTTGAATATGTAAATGAGCAAGATACGCCGATTCACGTACGTACTTACGCCCGTCGCAGTAATCTACGCCGTTTACATAAGGCGTACGTCTGGCGTAAGTTTACCCCTCACAAAGCAGGGGTAAATCATGTTAAGGTATGGACGTCGGAACAGCCGTTGTATTTTACGTCATTTACGTAAGTCGTACGTGAATGGGGCTGGGCGTAAGTTACGTTCACGTCGTACGCATTGAGCCGTCGTATCTTAGAGAGTATATGCAACGTGATTCTGAGCATGCGCCGTTCATACGGCCATGCATTTACATGGGGTCACGATTCATTTTAATACAACACGCCCACTACCTGCCTACTTTGAATTAGGCGGGCTTACGCCGGCCTATTTATGTTACGCTGGCGTAAATATGGGAGCAAGTGCTTTGTGAATACTCAGCTTGCCTCTCAATGTTACGTCGGCGTAGCGCATATGAGATGCGCTACGCCGGCACAAAGATACGACAATGTACCTGAATCTGGCCCATCGTGTTTTACGAAAAGCAAGTTGGAAGACAATAAAACCAACTTTAGCCTCCTATAGACACACAGTTAAAATATCTCATGGACAGTGATATACAGTATCTCACAAATATGAGTACGCTCCTCATATTTTATTATCTTTTTCATGTGATGACACTGAAGAAATTACACTTTGCTACAATGTAAAGTAGTGAGTGTACACCTTGTATAACAGTGTAAATTTGCTGTCCCCTCAAAATAACTCAACACAGCCATTAATGTCTAAACCGCTGGCAACAAAAATGAGTACACCCCTAAGTAAAAATTTCCAAATTAGGCACAATTAGCCATTTTCCCTCCCCGTTCTCATGTGACTCATTAGGTCTCAAGTGTGAGTAGGGTGTGTTAAATTTGGTGTTATCGCTCTCACTCTCTCATACTGGTCACAGGAAGTTCAACATGGCACCTCATGACAAAGAACTCTGAGGATCTAAAAAAAAAAAAAAAGAATTCTTACTCCACATAAAGATGCCCTAGGCCAGTGTTTCCCAACTCCAGTCCTCAAGGCACACCAACAGGTCATGTTTTCAGGATTTCCCTCAGATGAAACGGCTGTGGTAATTACTAAGGCAGTGAAACTGATCAAATCACCTGTGCAAAATAATGGAAAGCCTGAAAACATGACCTGTTGGTGTGCCTTGAGGACTGGAGTTGGGAAACACTGCCCTAGGCTATAAGAAGATTTCCAAGACCCTGAAACTGAGCCGCAGCACAGTGGCCAAGACCATACAGCTGTCTAACAGGACATGTTTCACGTAGAACAGGCCTCACCATGGTCGATCAAAGAAGTTGAGTGCACGTGCTCAGCCTCGTAACCAGAGGTTGTCTTTGGGAAATGGCTCTATGGGTGCTGCCAGCATTGCTGCAGAGGTTGAAGGGGTGGGGGGGTCAGCCTGTCAGTGCTCAGACCATATGCCGCACACTGCATCAAATTGGTCTGCATGGCTGTCGTCCCAGTAGGAAGCCTCTTCTAAAGATGATGCACAAGAGCCTGCAAGCAGCTTGCTGAAGACAAGCAGATAAAAAACATGAATTACTGGAACAATGTCCTGTGGTCTGATGAGACCAAGATAAACGTATTTGGTTCAGATGGTGTCAAGCGTGTGTGGAGGCAACCAGGTGAGGAGTGCAAACACAAGTGTATCTTGCCTACAGTCAAGCGGACTGGAAAAGTAAGATTTTAATAAATGTCTCAATGAACAATTTCCTAAATTTTGAAAAAACTGAGTTTTATAGAAGCTTTATTTGGCTCAATACATGAAAATAAGGTTAATAATATAGTAAATTGGATTACAAAATTTTCAGTTTTACTCAAATGCAAAAATGAATATACCCCACATCCAAAACTACTACATCGAGTATTTTGTATGACCTCCATGATTTGTAAGGACAGCACTAGGCATGCAATGAACAAGTTGGCGACATATTGCAGCATCTATCTTTTTCCATTCCTTAAGAACCACCTCTTTTGGATGCTGGATGGAGCGTGATGCTCAACTTGTCTCTTCAGAATTCCCCATAGGTGTTCGATTGGATTGAGATCAGCAGACATACTTGGCCACTGAATCACTTTCACTCTGTTCTTCTTCAGAAATGGCCTTAGATGTGTGTTTTGGATCATTGTCATGTTCAAAAAGTGTACGACAATTAAGGGCACGGAGTAGCCCTTAACATCTGTGAATTCATGATACCATCAATGAAATGCAGTTCCCCGACACCAGCAGCACTCATGCTGCCCCACAGAAGCACACTGCCACCACCATGTTTCACTGTAGGCACCATGCATTTTTCTTAGTACTCACCTTTGCAAAACCATCAGTTTCAAAACATTTAACTTGGTCTCATCACTCTAGAGTACGGAGTCCTAGTAATTTTCTTTTTCAGCATGGGCCCTGGCAAATTCTAGGTGGGCTTTTTTGTGCATGGGCTTTAGGAGAGGCTTCCTTCATGGACATTACTCTGCAATGTACGCCTATTACTATTCCAAAACCTCTGAACTTTAGGACTAAACCACCGTATGTGAAACATGGTGCCTTTTGATTGAGCATCCCCAAAAACATTTTACCTCCTAGAAATAGAAAAGCGGAGGTCCACACAAAAAGTGATCCACTGCTTTTCGGGACCCCCCCCCCCCCCCTCTGGTGTCCCATTTGGCACCTTTCAAGGGGGAGGGGGTGCAGATACTTGTATAAAACAGGTATTTGCACCCACTTCCGGGCATAGATAGCTGCAGAATCTGCGGGTATCTACGCTACTGGCATATACGCTACGCCGCCGTAAGTCAGAGAGGCAAGTGCTGTATTCACAAAGCACTTGCGTCCTAAATTACGGCGGCGTAGCGTAAATGGGCCGGCGTAAGCCCGCCTAATTCAAATTGGGTTGAGGTGGGCGTGTTTTATGCTAATGAATCGTGACCCGACATGATTGACGTTTTTTACGAACGGCGCATGCGCCGTCCGTGGACATATCCCAGTGCGCATGCTCCAAATTACGCCGCAAAGACTTATTGGTTTCGACGTGAACGTAAATTACGCCCAGCCCCATTCACGGACGACTTACACAAACAACGTAAAAATTTCAAAATTCGACGCGGGACCGACGTCCATACTTAACATTAGCTAGGCAAGCTTTTTGTTGGACTAACTTTACGCCTGAAAACGCCTTACGTAAACGGCGTATCTTTACTGCGACTGGCAAGCGTACGTTTGTGAATAGGCGTATCTCGCTGATTTACGCATTTTAGGCGTAAATCAGCGTACACGCCCCTAGCGGCCAGCCGAAATAGTCAGCTAAGGTACGACGGCGCAAGCCGTCGTATCTTAGCTAGATTTAAGAGTATCTCAATTTGAGAATACACTTAAATTTAGGACGGCGCAGATTCAGGGTTACGACGATGTATCTACTGATACGCCGGCGTAAACCTCTCTGAATCTGGTTACAAATGTGTATAGCTTATGGAGGTTTTTCTTGTCATGTGGCTGATACTGATACATTTGGCTATAGGTTATCTGTCTGCAGCTATTGCTGCTGATGCTTATCTGGGGTCTCAGCTCAGACATTAAATACCTATTCTTGTGGATTTGTCTAAGTTTTCATGACTTGATTTGCTATAGATCCATCCAACTTTCAGAAGTATTCAAACATATTTCATTTACAACATGTCCGAACCATGGTGTTGCTTAATCTGCAGTATGCTGCAGTTTTTTCTGAAATGTTCCTGATGTCCTGGCTGGTGACTTTCTATAGATCCATGTATGTAATTACCACAAATGAGAAAATACCTCTAATGAACCTCACACTGGAATAATTGTGTTGCATAATCTACAGCATGCTGCAGTACCTACAAAGCATCATTAGGGAGTAATGAAAGATACATCCAATTTAGACAGTTGTGCATGAAGCTGCAGTTTACCATTTGCCTGTGCTCTTTGGAAAGGGTTGCAAAAAGGTTCCCTGTGAAAGATAGATTGGTGTTTTAGGCCTGGTTCACACTGCTGCAAATTCTTTTGCGAATTTGAGCCATTGCGATTGCTCAAATTAGCAAGTCATTAAAATAACATTGTTTTCCATTAGTGCCATTCACACCAATGCATTGCGAATATAAGCTGTGGGAAAAAAGGGTCCTGTGCGTGTTTGATCCATGTGTGATGCGAATTCAGCTCTATAGACTGGCATTCCCTGAAATTGCGGCTGCAAATCGTGGCAAATTCGCAGCAAAAACGCAGCCGCGAAATCGCGGTAAAATCGATTTTTACCACGAGTTTGAATTCACAGCAGTGTGAACCTAGCCTAAAGTAGGTTCCTGAATGTTAGTATGGGACCCGGAGCTCCCAGCACAAACACATGTACATACAGTATCTCACAAAAGTGAGTACACCCCTCACATTTTTGTAAATATTTTATTATATCTTTTCATGTGACAACACTGAAGAAATTACACTTTGCTACAATGTAAAATAGAGTGTACAGCTTGTATAACAGTGTAAATTTGCTGTCCCCTCAAAATAACAAAAGTAAGTACACCCCTAAGTCAAAATTTCCAAATTGGGCAAAGTGTCAATATTATGTATGCCCATCATTAATTTTTGGCACTGCCTTAACCCTCTTGGGCATGGAGTTCATCAGAGCTTCACAGGTTGCCACTGGAGTCCTCTTCCACTCCTCCATGATGACATCACAGACCTGGTGGATGTTAGAGACCTTGCGCTCCTCCACCTTTCGTTTGAGGATGCCCCACAGATACTCAATAGGGTTTAGGTCTGGAGACATGCTTGGCCAGTCCATAACCTTTACCCTCAGCTTCTTTAGCAAGGCAGTGGTCTTCTTGGAAGTGTGTTTGGGGTTGTTGGAATACTGCCCTGTGGCCCAGTCTCTGAAGGGAGGTGATCATGCTCTGCTTCAGTATGTCACAGTACATGTTGGCATTCATGGTGCCCTCAATAAGCAGTAGCTCTCCAGTGCCCGCAGCACTCATGCAGCCCCAGACCATGACACTCTCACCACCATGCTTGACTGTAGGCAAGACACACTTTTCTTTGCCTGGTTGCCCCCTGCACACGCTTTGCACCATCTGAACTAAATACGTTTATCTTGGTCTCATCAGACCACGGTACATGGTTCCAGTAATCCATGTCCTTAGTCTGCTTGTTTTCAGCTTCCTTGTGCATAATCTTTAGAAGAGGCTTCCTTCTGGGATGACAGCCATGCAGACCAATTTGATGTAGTGTGTGGCATATGGTCTGAACACTGACAGGCTGACCCCCAACCCCTTAAAAATTCATACGTCTATTTCTCAAACACAACCTCTGGATGTGACACTGAGCACGTGCACTCAACTTCTTTGGTCGACCACGACTAGGCCTGTCCTGAGTGGAACCTGTCCTGTTAAACCACTGTATGGTCTTGGCCACCGTGCTGCAGCTCAGTTTCAGGGTCTTGCAATCGTCTTATAGCCTAAGCCATCTTTGTGTAGAGCATAAATTCTTTTTTTCAGATCCTTAGAGAGTTCTTTGCCATGAGGTGACATGTTGAACTTCCAGTGACCAGTATGAGAGAGTGAGAGCAATAATGCCAAATTTAACACACCTGCTCCCCATTCACACCTGAGACCTTGAAACACTAAACGAGTCACATGACACCGGGGGAGGGAAAATGGCTAATTGGGCCCAATTTGGACATTTTCATTTAGGGGTGTACTCACTTTTGTTGCAAGCGGTTTAGACATTAATGGCTGTGTGTTGAGTTATTTTGAGGGGACAGAAAATTTACACTGTTATACAAGCTGTACACTCACTATACATTGTAGCAAAGTGTCTTCTTCAGTGTTGTCACATGAAAAGATATAATAAAATATTTACAAAATGTGAGGGGTGTACTCACTTTTGTGAGATGCTGTATATATGTGACCCCACAGAAGAAGACCCACTTCTGTGAGGCTGCATGTATGTGTACACATGGCGGAATCAGACCTAGCCTAAAACTTAGTGCACTATTTGAAAACATTTTACCACATCTGGGATAAACTAGCCAAAGGTTCACAGCTACAACAAAATAGTCCCTTAATGCCCTTAACAGGAAACAATTACTTTTCTCCGGGGAAGGATAACAAATTATATTTAAAATGGACTACAGCACCTTATTTAAGATTGAGGGATGTAATGAAGGGGAATGTCCTTTGCTCACTAAATGAACTCCGGGAAATATATGGGCCCTCCCCCTGGGAGGTCTGGAGATATAAACAACTGCAACATTTTGTAGGTTTCCTTCCTAGACCACTCAGGGGGATTGGTGAATTAAATGTATGGGAAAAATTAGTGGACCAAACGGATACAGGGGGTTATGGAATTTCAACCATCTATAAGCTTCTGATAATACAACAAGAAGTTGGAGCTATATGCCCAACAAGAAGCTGGGAAAGGGAATTAAACCAAATATTACCAGAAAATATGAGAAATAAAGTTGTAGATTATGTACACTCAACATCAATAAATACCCGGATAAAAGAAATGAATTTTAAATTATTAGTTAAGTGGTATTATGTTCCAGCAAAACTACACAAGATAAACCCCCAGGTCTCACCCTTATGCTGGAGGGAGTGTGGGGAGGTGGGAACCCATGCCCATATCTGGTGGCAGTGCCCTAAAATCCAACAATACTGGAAACAAATATTAGAATTAATAAAAGAGATTAGTAAAATAGAGATTATCTTGGAGCCCTGGCAGTGTTTGTTCCATGCAACAACCATACCCAGGAAAAAATATAAAACATCAATCGTGCCTATTTTACTAAACATAACAAAATTACTGATTCCGAAAAAGTGGAAGGAAAAACAGGCCCCGTCAATACAAGAATGGTTAAGGGAAGTAGGAAAAATTAGAAATATGGAGGAAGACCAGTTCTGGGAAATAAATCAGAGAGAAGCAGGGATCTGGAGAGGCTGGGTGGACTTTAAGCAATCCCAGCTCTATCAAGACCTTATGAGCAGGGAAGATAGGATGTAGGTACGCCTGAGGGTTTAGTACCTCTGGAGAGAGAGGGAGGTCACCCCCTAAAGGGTTTTTTTTTTCTCTCTCTCTCTTGTCTCTCCCTCCCCCCCCCCTTTTTTTTTTTTTTTTTTTTCTCTCCCTTTTTTTTGCACGAGTGGACTTGAAGGGGAGAAATAAATTTTCCCCCCTAAGAGGAAGGGAAAGGAAGAGGAAATGAAAATAAATGGATTTAGTCACTGGGAATAAATATAAAGTTAAACACATAAAGATATCTTGATAGGTAACACGAAAGGGAGAAGAGGATAGAGATACATGTAGTATTTAATTCCTCCCCCCCCCTTTTTTTTTTTTCACAGAGATTTAATAAGGAATTAAATAATGATTTGACATTGAACAGGAAAAGGGAAGTGGGAGTTGTGGGTTTTTTTTTTTTTTCACAGAGATTTAATAAAGAATTAAATAATGATTTGACACTGAACAGGAAAAGGGAAGTGGGAGTTGTGGGTTTTTTTTTTTTTTCACAGAGATTTAATAAAGAATTAAATAATGATTTGACACTGAACAGGAAAAGGGAAGTGGGAGTTGTGGGTTTTTTTTTTTTTTCACAGAGATTTAATAAAGAATTAAATAATGATTTGACACTGAACAGGAAAAGGGAAGTGGGAGTTGTGGGTTTTTTTTTTTTTTTTTTTGCACGAGTGGATTTGAAGGGGAGAAATGTTAATTAATTTTTCCCCCTTAAGAGGAAGGGAAAGGAAGAGAGGATAAGAAAATAAAAATAAAAAAAATAAATGGATTTAGTCACTGGGAACAAATATAAAGTAAAACACATAAAGATATTTTGATAGGTATCACGAAAGGGAGAAGAGGATAAAGATACACGTAGTACTTAACTCCTCCTCCCTTCCCCCCCCCCCCCCTTTTTTTTTTTTTTTTTTTTTTTGAGGGAGATGGAGGGAAAGCATAAGAGAAGAGGGAGGATAAAGGTAAAGGAGAGGGAGAAAGATAAAAAGGTGTAAGATGGACCCAAATCGAGAATGTTGTCTTTAATGTTGTTATGTATATTTAAGTCATGTTGAGTGTATTTAAAGATGAATTTTTTGTACACGTTTAACACAAATGTAATATAATGTGAATTGTGTATGTTTTAAATTTTTTTTTGAAATAAAAACAAATAGAAAAGAAAAAAAAACATTTTACCACACTGTGGCCCCCAGACAGAATAGCGGGCCAGATTCACGTATTTCGGTGTAACGTATCACATTTACGTTACACCGCCGCAAGTTTTACGGGCAAGTGCTTGATTCACAAAGCACTTGCCTGTAAAGTTGCGGCGGCGTAGCGTAAATCTGCCCTGCGCAAGCCCGCCTAATTCAAATGGGGCGGGGACCATTTAAATTAGGCGCGTTCCCGCGCCGAACGTACTGCGCATGCTCCGTCCCTAAAATTTCCTGACGTGCATTGCGCTAAATGACGTCGCAAGGACGTCATTGGTTTCGCCGTTAACGTAAATGGCGTCCAGCGCCATTCACGGACGACTTACGCAAACGACGTGAAATTTCAAATTTCGACGTGGGAACGACGGCCATACTTAACATTGGCTAGACCACCTAGGGGGCAGCTTTATCTTTACGATGCAAATCTCTAGGGAAACTACGTAAATTTACAGCGACGGGCAATTTGCATATTCTACGCCGACCGCAATGGAATCGCCACCTAGCGGCCGGCCTAGAATTGCAGCCTAAGATCCGATGGTGTTACACAGTTACACCTGTCGGATCTTAGGGAGATCTATGCGGAACCTGATTCTAGGAATCAGGCGCATAGATACGACCTTCGTATCTCTTTTATGAATCTGGCCCAGCGTGTTTTAGTGAAAACGGTGAACGTAGCCTTTAAAAATGTAAAAGTGAGCATGCAATGTAGATTATGATGCTAGAATGATTATTTTTTTTCATACAAGGTCAGCTTTCATTTGTTAGAGGACAATGAGCAATAAAGTTGTTCAGTATGTTTTTTTCATATTTGTTTAGTGAATTGTCACATTTGACTGACTCATTTATTCTGCCTCAGTAACCATTTCATGTCTAAATTGCTTTTGATCCTGTATTTTTCCAGTTTACCCTGAAGTTTCAATGCTCAATTAGGCCCACTAATAAAATGTGGCATATGGGAATTTTGAGCAGCATAATGAGAGTGTTGGAAGGGTTCCAGTTTACCTTATATTCATTAAATATCTAGGCTGCTGTTTAGCATGCACTTAATGATCTGATGTTACAGTACCTGTTTTGCTTTGTAACACAAACCTTCATTATAGAGAGACAGCCTGCTGAGCTTTCCATTCCCCAGACTGTGCAGTGTGGAGGATTAGTGCAGTAAGGTTGCTGCTGTACCCACAATTACACATGGCTACAGTTATCACACCAGGTATGAACTACATAAAATATGCCATGTTTTCTCAGCTAAGGTTCCTGGTCTGCAAGTTATGCATTAAATGCTTGTTAGCTATTTAAAACTCTAAAATTAGGACAACTTAAAAGAATCCTAAGCTAGGAGAATTCATAGGGTGCCATTGCTAACCTCTCCTTTTGAAATGTTAATTGCCGAGTGTTGCTCAGATCCAATAACTTCCAATGCTTATTGAGTCAGAGTCCTAGAACAAGTTGACGGATCAGTTTTGACGATAATTGGCATCACTGATTGCATGCTTGTGTTGCTGAGTAATGCTGACCGTAAATTAATTATTTTTAGTCTCCTTCATCTAGCAGGCTGACTGAAAAAAAATGGGAACGGATTTCTCCAACCACACAATCAAGGTGGATAGAGAAATCTTCCTCGCTGAGACATTGTATTCTGTCTTTTGACGCATCAACACTTTGGGGGTTATTTACTAAAGGCACATCCACTTTGCACTTCAAGTGCAAAAAACGGCCCGGATTCAGAAAGGACTTACGACGGCGTATCTCCAGATACGCCTTCGTAAGTCCAAATGAGCGCCGTCGTATCTATGCGCTGATTCATATAGGCAGTTACGCCTGAATTTGGCCAAGATACGACCGACGTAAGTCTCTTACGCCATCGTATCTTGGGTGCATATTTACGTTGGCCGCTTCCGTAGATTTACTCGCCGAATATGCAAATGACCTAGATACACCGATTCAGAAACGTACTTGCGCCGTTCGGATTTAGCTACGCCGTTTACGTAAGGCGTCGGTCCGGTGTAACTTTACCCCTCATAAAGCAGGGGTAAGTCATGTTAAGGTATGGACGTCGGAAACGTCGGAACAGCGTTGTATTGCGTATGTCGTACGTGAATGGGGCTGGGCGTATGTTGCGCTCACGTTGACAAAGCATTGAGCCAACGTTTCTTAGGGAGTATTTGCAACGTGACTCTGAGCATGCGCGCGCATGCGCCGTTCGATCGGCCATGCATTTACATGGGGTCATGCTTCATTACAATACAACACGCCTACTGCCTTGCTACTTTGAATTACGCAAGCTTAAAACGGCCCATTTACGATACGCCAACGTAACTTTGGGAGCATGGGCTTTCTGAATACAGTACTTGCCTCTCAATGTTGCGTCGGCGTAGCGCATAGGAGATGTGTTACGCCCGCTCAAAGATACGACAATGTATCTGAATCGCGGCCTACATGTGCAAAGTGCACTTGGAAGTGCAGTCACTGTTGATCTGAGGGGGACATGCAAGGAAAATAAAAAAAACAGCATTTTAGCTTGCATGTGATTGGATGATAAAATCAGCAGAACTTCCCCTCATTTCAGATCTTCCCCTCAGAATTTTAGAGGAAGCACTTACCTTCACAGATGTTCTCTCCATCTTTGAGGAAGATTCAGGTTGTGTTGTCCTACAGAGAGAGCCCATGTGTTGGCAGCCTTATAAGAACAAAACTGTTTTGTGAACCTGGACATTTCACCTGAGGCCGGAATTCATATTTATTTATTATGGGAGGGAAATGTCTGGTTGCAGATATTTTAAAGCCTTAATTATGTTGTGGACTCTCGCTACCTATACAAAAACCCCACTGAGGTTGTCTACCCAAAGATTGCTATCAGCATCATTGCAAGTTATTATACCCAATATGGAACTGCAAACGTTATGTAAGCTAGGAGTCACCTCACCAGAGTTACCGGTTCCTTAAACCATCACCCTGGGGATATCCTCTTCAAATCTGAGGCTGGGGTGGAACCAAGCAAGGGGTTGTGCTGAATTTTGGAACACCTTTCTGGGGAGCCTCACATGGTTTACCAGTAATAGAAGCATGGTTAAAAAAAATGGTTAAAATTAAGTGTTTTAAAGCAATCTCCTCCCAAATTTGAGAGCCCGGTGATGATACAATGTTGAGAGGAAAATGAATAGAGGCTATTGTGGACTTTCATGGTACTGTACAAAGGCTTGACATACACAAGGTAAGTAAAAAATAGATACAGTGGAACCTTGGATTACGAGCATAATCCATTCCAGGAGAATGCTCGTAATCCAAAGCAATCGCATATTAAAGCAAGTTTCCCCATAGTCAATGGAAACAAAAATAATTTGTTCCGCATTGACTTCTATGGCATGCAATACCGCATGTGGCGAGACAACACTCGCAAACTGAGTCAGGATTTAAAAAAAAACATATGCTTGTATTGCGAAACGCTCGTTAACCGCGTTACACGCAACCCGAGGTTTCACTTGTACAAAGTCAACTACTGTATAGTACTTTGTTATAGAGATTTTTTTTTTAGTGTCTACAAAAATATGTAAGCTGTCCTTTGGGTTGGGAGCATAGGACATTCTGCTTAAAATGATGGGAATTTAAAACACATGGGGCCAGATTCACGTATTTTTGCGTAAATCTGCGGCGGCGTAACGTATCACATTTACGTTACACCGCCGCAAGTTTTACGGGCAAGTGCTTGATTCACAAAGCACTTGCCTGTAAAGTTGCGGCGGCTTAGCGTAAATCCGCCCGGCGCAAGCCCGCCTAATTCAAATGGGGCGTGGATCATTTAAATTAGGCGCTTCCTCGCGCCGAACGTACTGCGCATGCTCCGTCCCTAAAATTTCCCGACGTGCATTGCGCTAAATGATGTCGCAAGGACGTCATTGGTTTCGACGTTAACGTAAATGGCGTCCAGCGCCATTCACGGACGACTTACGCAAACAACGTTAAATTTCAAATTTCGACGCTGGAACGACGGCCATACTTAACATTGGCTAGACCACCTAGGGGGCAGCTTTATCTTTATGCCGCATATCTCTTACGCAAACGGCGTAAATTTACTGCGACGGGCAAGCGTACGTTCGTGAATCGGCGTAATGACTCATTTGCATATTCTACGCCGACCGCAATCGAATCGCCACCTAGCGGCCGGCCTAGAATTGCAGCCTAAGATCCGACGGTGTAAGTCACTTACACCTGTCGGATCTTAGGGAGATCTATGCGTAACCTGATTCTATGAATCAGGCACATAGATTCGACCGGCCGGATTCAGAGATACGACGGCGTATCAGGAGATACGCCGTCGTATCTTCTTTATGAATCTGGCCCATGATCACTAATTTCCAAATTCAAATGATGTAAATGTGGATGTGTTTCCATACAATACAGTTACAATGCGGCCATGAAAAAGTCCAGGATTATTGGGACGTTATGCTGTAAAAAATTAGGAATTTTGATATAGCAAGAAACGTGCTGGATTTAATCTAGCACAGACATTGGCATGGAATTTAATCTGAAATTTTGCTATCTGGTGTATCTGCGACTTTAAAATTTCTGCTTGCATGACTGCCTGGTAACACAGGAGTCCATGCCTTAATGTGAGAGTAGCCAATCTTATCAACGGTGGAGGGATCACTTATTGTTTGAGCTAAAGTCACTGGTGAAGATATCTGGAATTTGTTGTCACTTATTTTGGACTTTTATTCACTCTTATGCCGCGTACACACAACCGTTTTTTCGGGTTGTAAAAAATGAAATTTTTAATGGTCTAGAAAAAACAACGTTTTTTTCAACCTGATCATTAAAACGGCCTTGCCTACACACGATCGTGAAAAAAAAAATGCTCTAGCAAAGCGTGGTGACGTACAACACGTACGACGGCACTATAAAGGGGAAGTTCCATGCATATGACGCCACCCTTTGGGCTGCTTTTGCTGATTTTGTGTTAGTAAAAGACGATTCACGCTTTTCTGTCTGTTACAGCGTGATGAATGTGCTTACTCCATTATGAACGCTAGTTTTAGCAGAACGAGCGCTCCCGTCTCATAACTTGCTTCTGAGCATGCGCAGATTTTTCACGTCGTTAAAGCCCGTTTTTTACAGCGTTAAAAACGTCGTGAAAAATTAGAGCATGTTCAAAATTTTTAATGCCCATTTTTTTACATTGTGAAAAATGCTCTGGAGCCCACACACGATAGTTTTTAATGACATTAAAAAAAAACGTCATTTGTTACAACCCAACCCATTTTTTTGTGTTGTTTTCAAATTTTTTCACATTTTGGATTTGTTGCATCATTTGAATCTTGCATATCATATTTTGCGCTGCACTTAATTTTTCTATATTGCGTACAGTTATTACATGGTCCGGCTGCTATTTTTTCAGCGAAATATCACGGTTTTCATACTAATAATCTGGTTGTACAATTCAGCTTACTCCTCTAGTGATGAACAGTGCACAGCGATCTATTTTCTAATACCTGACACTATTATTCCCCTGAAAGTCTGGACGGATCTATGGGTCTCTACGCATCACCAATAAATCCACAATTCATGGTGAATGCCTCGTTCAGATACTGCCGCTTCACCTCCGTGTTTACTGTAATATAATGTTTTTATTACATTGAGCAATACTATTCCATTGTTTACGAGCAGCATCTGATGGCTAATAATTGTCTGCAACTGCTAGACAACTGTACTATATCAGTTTTATTAATCACATCCTGCAATACACCCACAAGACTCTGAGAATTTAATTACTCTAATTACTGAAGACAATGGATGCCAGAATTTTTATGTACAAGTGGCTCTCAGTTGTTGACTTATAGCTAAGTGATCATAATAAAACTGTTGGGCACAGCTTTATATTGCTAGGTAAAAAGTTGTTAGATTGTACTTCTGGTAAGAATAGATAAATATCTAATGACAGACTCATTTCTTTTACTCCTTTTTTTTTATTATTATTCATATTTCATACAGTGTGAGGCTGCTTTACTGAAATTTTAGTTTTTTTAAATATTCACTTCATTTATCCAATCATGTGAGAAGCAAATTCTGAATACCCAATCACATACAGATGCTTTTCCCGTGATGAGATGAGATAAATGCTCTCCAATTGTTTGTGTAGATTTTCATCTTATTTAGTTAATCAGCCTCATAGTGTTTATGTGTGTATCTGACATCCATATTTTGGTAAATTCACTTAGCAAATTTATATTTCATCTGATGCAAATGTAAACATTTATCAAAAAGAATGAAATGCTGGACACATTTTCCCCTTATTTTGTCTAATATGATTATTTCCTATAATTGTCAGCTCCATCAAGTGGCCATAATGAAGTATTTTCCTGATTGAGGTACTTCAGGAAAATACCAACTTATGGCCACTAATATGGAGTTGACGAGCATAGGGAATAATCATATTGGACAAAATATAGGGGAAATTAGTTATGGCTAGGTTACCTGATAGTCTTCCAACATTTTCTTTCCATGAAACCCATTAGAGTGTTCTCCAGTTCCTGCAAGCATGGACCTTGACCCAGTTCTGGTTTCATTCCTAATACCTAAAAGAGAAGTTCAGGCTTTGAAAAAAAACATTTATACTCACATAGGTGGATGCAGCATCAATCTGATGCTGTATCTGTCCCCCGCCGACTCTGTTTGAGAACTGAGCGATCAAACACCACTGATTGCTCAATTCTACCCCTCAACTCTGAGCAGAGAGACTTCACTGTCAGTAACTGGCTCTCTGCTCTCCCCTCTGGTGCACAATGGAGCACTAGGGTGTGGAGGGGGCAGGAACAGCTGGCTCAGGCTCTTAGCGGATACCGACCATATGGTTAAGACCTTTTCAGAGCCTGGGCCCGCTCTGTGACGTCAGCCAACAGCGGGCTTCAGCCTGCTGTCAGCTGAAAACGGATCACAGGAGTGCAGAACAAACTGCACTCCTGTGTTCCACATTTTAACATTGTTTTTCCTCAGTTTAGGCCAATATATATATTCTTCTACATATTGTTGTTAAAAAAAAAATTGCAATAAGATTTTTAGCATTTTTATTATTATTCTTTTTTTACTAGTATTGGTGGTGACCTGCGATTTTTTAGTGGTACTATGACATTGCGATGGACAAATCGGAGACTTTTGACACTATTTTGGGACCATTGGCATTTAAACAGCGATCAGTGCTATAAAAATGCACTGATTACTGTGTAAATGTCACTGGCAGGGAAGGGGTTAACACTAGGGGTGATCAAGGGGTTAAATGTGTGTTCCTTCAGCATGTTCTAACTGTGTGGGAATGTGATGGACTAGGAGAGAAGCCATATTGTTTTTCCTACTTCGTAGGAAGAAACAATATGGCTCCTCTCCTCTGACAGCACATGGATTTGTGTGTTTACACACACAAATACCTGTGCTGGTGCACGCGATCACGCGTGGCCGGCGGCAATCGTGCCCGCCGGCCACGTGCATTATGTACCCCACCGTGCATTGGGCGCACGTGCCCTCTGGTGGCCGAAAACGGGAAGGATGTACCCATTTGCGATTTTGCCCAGGAGAGCCATTGTGCCACAGTATATCTGCGTGACACAGTCGGCAACTGGTTAAGTGAAAATACATTTTAATTGGAAGACAGCATAAAAAATCGGAGGTTCTAACACTTTCTAACACTTTCTAACTAAATCCAAAGCTAAACATATTTTGGTCAGACTTGGGCATAAAGTCAGAGAAATGTTAGAGCAATATTGGATCTACACCTACTTCCTTTGGCTTCTATGTGGCTTAGACAACTGATAGGCAGTGATGCAACATTAGACATACAGTAATTCGTCAGAGACCAGTAATCAATCAATATGTTGCCTTAGAGTGGTGTTTTAAGCCTGATGCCTCGTACACACGACCGGGATTTCCAACGGAAAAAGATCTGTCGGAAATCCCGGGGGGGGAACCGAGAACCTGCTCAGCAACTTTTCCCCCGTACATGAGAGGTTTTCCCGTCAGGAAAACTCAGATGAGCGCTTTGGTCGGTAATCCCGACAGTGTGCATGCTCCATAGCAGTTTTTCCCATAGGAAAAATGCCCAAAACTACCAGGAAAAAATCCGCCGGGAATCCTGGCGGGAAAAAAAAAGAGAGCAGGTTCTCTTTTTTTTGTCTAGCAGTTTTTGAGTAGTTTTTCCGTCGGAAAACTGCGAGGACCATACACACGGCCAGGATTCCCGGGCCAAAAGCTCTCCTCGCAGTTTTCCTGCCATGAAACCCAGCCGTGTGTATGAGGCTTGAGAATAAGACCCCTTTCACATTGAGGAGTTTTTCAGGCGGTACAGCGCTAAAAATAGGGCTGTTATACCGCATGAAAAACTCCTGCCCAGCTACCTCAATGTGAAAGCCGGAGAGGTCTTTTCACCCCTATTCAGGATTGTGGCTTGAGGGGTATTCATCATCAACCGTTGTTGACAAGCCTTTTATACTATCTCGTTTGTGAGTAGTTCTATTTTACCTTATCTATTTATTAAATTGTCAAACGGTAATACACTAGGCTGGTGCGCCTTTCTTTTTCTTTTCTTTGTTTTCTGCTAGGATGTTCCCCGTCCCTGAAGGGCAGCAAGGCCTTTGTTACCAGTTTTGATATTTGTGGAAAATCCCATGCGGAATATAGACTAACTGTCGGACTATCCACCCGTGCGCAGGAGCTTGTGTGTCTTTTTGTGTATCCCTCATATTGGTAGTTGGTAGGTAAGGATGAGCTCCTGCGTGTTTGCATAGAACACATGCAGAGCCCGCCAGGAAGTGAGCACGGCGCTGCGCTAATCACAGCCAGGGAGACATTGTCCCGATGCTCGGCTGCAGGGATCGTGAAATGTCTCCCTGGCTGTTATTAGCGCAGCGCTGTGCACACTTCCTGGCGGGCTCTGCACGTGTTCAATGCGAACACGCCAGAGCTCATCCTTATTGGTAGGACTCCCTTACATTGGTGGTCAATAGAGAAAGACCCCCTTACGTCGATGGTCATTTGGATAAATACCCCTTCACAATGGTGATAATTAAGAAAAAGAATGCTGACTGCCAGTGGAGAAAAATATGCGCCCTTATACATTTTTCTTCTATGGACTACAATGTAAGGGGGCAGTCTTCAACCCACTGACCATCAACACAAGGGACCATTTTTCCTTCTACTGGCCACCAGTGTAAGGTGGCATTTAAAACAGTTGTGATAAAAAAATAATATATGCTGTAGCTCCGGGTTTTTAGCCACATGATTGGGGAAATTAGGGTTTCGCTCAATGGCATTTTTTCTGCTTGCCAAGGGGATCAGATAAAAAATTTGCTATGGGGGCCTGTGATTTCTAGTTATGCTCCTACAGTAAATCCATCGGCCAAGATCAAATTCCAACATTAGATTAATTTGATATGAAAAGCAATGTATTAACTGTTTCCAATACCAAATACATAGCAGAGAATAGCAGGTCTATTAGGGCATCTAGCATGATATATTTTCGGCAGCCACTTTGTTTGAAGTGGATGGGCATAGTGGTAACTATCTACCCCAGTGGTTCTCAACTCCATTCCTCAAGGCGCCCCAACAGGTCATGTTTTCAGGATTTCTTCAGATGAAATGGCTGTGGTAATTATTAAGGCTGGGTTCACACTACTACACTACTTTCATCCTACTTTGCTCTGCTACATCGGTCCTACATTTATCCTACATTGGTCCTACATCCATCCTACTTTCATGAACAGGATACTACTTTGGTCCGACTTCAATGATATTCGATGGGCCTGAAGTAGGATCAATGTAGGACCAAAAGTAGTACAGGGAGAATTTTCAAAGTCGGACCGACTTGTGTAGGACGCTACAAGACGCTCTCATAGGGAAACATTGAACACAGAGCAAAGTAGGATGAAAGTAGTGTAGTAGTGTGAACCCAGCCTTAGGCTGGGTTCACACTACTACACTACTTTCATCCTACTTTGCTCTGTGTTCAATGTTTCCCTATGAGAGTGTCTTGTAGCGTCCTACACAAGTCGGTCCGACTTTGAAAATGCTCCCTGTACTACTTTTGGTCCTACATTGATCCTACTTCAGGCCCATTGAATATCATTGAAGTCGGACCAAAGTAGTATCCTGTTCATGAAAGTAGGATGGATGTAGGACCAATGTAGGATAAATGTAGGACCAATGTAGCAGAGCAAAGTAGGATGAAAGTAGTGTAGTAGTGTGAACCCAGCCTAAAGCAGTGAAACTGATCAAATCACCTGTGCAAAATAATGGAAAGCCTGAAAACATGACCTGTTGGAGCGCCTTGAGGACTGGAGTTGAGAAACACTGATCTACCCTATCCCGTGTACCCAACACCTGCTGACGCTAGATTTTAAACTTGTCTTTGTTTTAAAGTATTCTATAAAGGCTGAACTCTTAACAAATGTCTAGTTCACGCTAGTGCGATTCCAGTTGCGACTTAAGTCGCACCAAATTGCATGACAATTGAAATTGCATTATTCTCTATTGTTCATCATTGCAGCACAGCACGGCCATTTTTGGAAAATAGTCCAGTTCTACTTCAGTGCGATTGCAGTGCAATTTTAGCCCCACAGACTTCAATGGAATCACACCAAAAATGCACGTACATGAATATTTGCTACATTTTTGCAGGTTGTTACTACCAGCATCCAGTCTCTTCCCCCCTATCAAAAAAAGGTAGTGGCACCAAAAATGTGCTAAAAACGCAATCACGTCGCACTACATAATATCACTGAAAATTGGATCAAATCAAAGCTGCACCAGTTTGAACCTAGCCTAAATACACTGAATTATATATATGGAAGCTGTTTTACCTGCCAAAGGATTTGTATTTCTGTGTAGCTAGGTCTGAAACGTATGCAAACGCAGCACAGCTAACCTGATGTCCTGACTTTTCTCTGCAGCAGGTATGCAGCACAACGGTGTCACCTACCTGCCACAAGCTTGTGACTGGCCAGTGAAGGAGCAGCAACAGACTTTTCTCAAGCTCACTTATTTTCTTTGCTGGTGATAGTCCAGGTACACAGGGACAAGTGACTACATTTTGAGCGATTTTCCATTCTGTGAAAAAACTTAAAACACTATATTTTACATTTTTCATCATATATTGCTTCTAGTAGACTGCTAATTGTCAACCTTATTATGCACTGTTCAATATGAATACTGTGTCCTTAGGTCACAAGGGCAGGCTGTAAACAGCACCACCAGCGGACTTTACCAGTACACACAACTGGAGAGCCATGGCTGGCTGACTTGGTGCAGGACTGCCACCATGAGCACACCACCAACCATTGCAGTTAAGTCTGGAATTTAAAACACAACTGCATAAAAAACAAAGACTATAATGTAGATCTTGGTAAATCATGTATTTGTTCCAGACTGAATGTTCTGTAAAAATATTGTACACAACATAAGTCAAGCAGTACTATGTGAAATGATGGTCATATAATATATATAATCATGACATCTGTATCTATATCTGTATAGCTCCACTGTTGTTTTAATGATGCTGGTTCACATCTGAGCACTTCATTGACATGCATTGGGCGAAAAAGAAAATGTAATAACAACCCCAACTTTACTTAATATGTTATTGGCTGACAGAATCCAACATAATAGCTAAGTACTCATGAAAATGCTCATAAACATATACATTGCGCATGAATACAAGATGCACAACTACAACTACACATACGGAAATGCAGAACTACACACACGGAAATGCAGAACTACACACACGGAAATGTGTGAACCATTTAATCTTTTTGGGTCACACTTTACATTAGATTTTTGGGGACTGATCACACAGTAGTCACACTGTTAGGGATATTCCTTCTTTTCTTGTTATTTTAACATTAATGTCTCTGAAATGCTCTTTCAAGTTACTGATGTATTTATTTTTTTGTTTTATTCTATATCATTAACTGGAACTTATTTCCATACATTTTTATACAGTTTATGGTATGTGCAGTAATAGGTATCCCATTTTCTTTTCTGTCCCTTGAGTAACATATACAATATACTTATTTTTTGATATTGATTGTTTAATTAACTCTAAATACGCGTACATGTATGGGCATATTGTAATGTATATAGGATTTTCTAAAGGAAACTTAAGCAAAACGCGTAGTGATCCCTTGGTACCTTGATTTCCTGTGGGACCCCGATATGTAACCCTCTTTACAGATCCACCACAGAGTCCATCATATCCATGGGTACACCCACGGGTTTTCCTCTGTTCATGTAGGACACATATTTGGGACATTACTATGTATTTACATTGGAATATGTTTTCCATTTTTGTTTTTACAATATGTTTTTAACATGATTATATAATAAATTTGTATTTTTTATTCAATTGAGTGCTCTCTTTTTCATTTGGGTCTACTGGTGGCTACCTGTTATGTAAAAAACGTACCTGGTAGTCAGAGCCTAGTTTGCAGGAGGAGGCCTCTCTTACAGCCCTGGCTCAGGAGCCGCTGGAGTGGGGACAGCGAGCTCAGGAGCACAGTGAGGTAGGAGTGCCTGGGTGGTGGCAGCAGTCAGGCACAGGACGGTGATCCCTCAGGAATGGCTGGTACACAGGAGACAACTGTTGCAGAAGTGGAATGTCAGCTACACTGGAGCTGGCAGGGAGTGGAACAGTGGCAGCAGGAGCTGGGTGAAGTAAGCTGGGTTAGATGCAGAGCAATCAGACAGTAGCGGGGTCAGACAGGCCGAGTCAAGCAGGTAATCAGACAGAGGATCTTGAGGCTATAAGCGTGGTCAAGGTTCAGGCAAGGGGTCTGGCAAAGGTTAGGCAGAAGAGCAGAGCAGGGTCAGAACAAGCCAAGGGTCGGATTGGAGAGGTTCGGGTGGTCAGGTGGAGCCGGGTGTTGTGGAAAATGTTATATATGTGGACATTTTATTCTAGGATGTGTGTTTTATAGATTGTCATCTGTCTCCCTGTGTCTGATGTTTAATCGAGGAGCGCTCTAGCAGAGCGCACTTGGGTTGAATCGAGACCAGCAGTAAAAACGGTCAGTATGAAAACCTTCTTATGGGATTGAAACGTGTTCTCTGTGTGTGTGGGCATTTATTGGTTTATAGCTTTCAAGCGCAATGCGCTGGACTGCTTGCTTTCCAATGACTATACACATTAGAGAAGCGAAGTCCGCATAACGAGAGGAACCTATTATATCTCTCTTGCGGACTTTGTTATCCCTTATGGATACATATCTGTGTGAGAGGACATTGATATCTGCCTTGTTGGTGTACTTGTACCGTATATTGACAACAGCAGTAGCGATGTCCCCGCAGATTGTCTCAAGCCTATATGAACACGTAGAATGATCTTTATTCAGATATTGTTTTACTTTGAACAATGTCTGAATGGGATCCATGCTGGCCAAGATGGGGTGTGTGCACTTCCTTTCTCCTGCCTTTCTTTAAATGCCCTCCCCTTTTCTGTTTGTCATTTCCTGTCATGTGATTTTGTATTAAGGGAAGTGATTGGCTGTTGGGGCCATCACTTCCTGCTTTGTTATTCTTTTGTTTCCAATGAATAAAAGATTTTGAGTTTCCTGTGCCCAGGGCAGAAGCTTGAGATTCCAGCTAGAAGCAGCATTGATTTCTGACTCTTCCTGGTGCCATGAAGTGACTTCACACTCCTTGTACAAAGAGCTTGATACAAAACGTGCTTTTAAGCACGAAGGAATTGTTTGGTGCATTGGGTGCATTGAGACGCTGGAAGTGCACATTTTGGCGCGGTGTGGATTTGCGTACAAAGCCCAAGGGAATTCTTCCACGACACGGGTCAGTGCTGGTAACAGGTTCAACAGGGGTACAGGATACTTGGTACAACGCTGCAGGTCAGACAACAAAGTGCCACTGAAGCTGCTGACTTTTAAAGGCAAAATGGCGCCAATCGTTTGTTAGCATGCACGCGCGCGCTCACGTGCGCCATTGGCGCGCATTCGTCGCGCGCCAGCGCACAGGTACAGACGGCTGCTGCTGTTCATCTTGCCCTGACACTACCAATTTAAAGTCTATATTAACCTTTGGTTCTTTTAGGTATTCCAAGAGTCCTGATTTCCACAGGACAGTCCCAGGATTTACATCAAATGCCCCACCTCATGCCCCGTTACTGGAATGCTCCTTCTGGTGGTGGTATCTGACTGGTGAAAGTACAGGAGAGTGGGCAACACTTATCGCCACTTCCTTTTTCTTGTCATGTGACCATAATGAGGCACAAGGAAAGGCTGGAATTGACTTCCCGTTCTCTAGTACTGTGTGTGTAGCAAACATGCAGATATCCAGCTGTGAGTAGACATTGGTTTCCATCCTTGTCACCTGCATTGCCACTAAAAAATATTTGTACCTGGAGAAAACCCAATACTGTGCTAGCAATTACTGTGCAAATGATGAAAGAGAAGAACAAATGTTTTTGCCTTGCAGGGAACAAAGGATCTATATTCTGGCAGAACAGAACAATGGGTTCTTGGATAAAAAAGATTTACCTTACCTTGGCTTTCTCTTTCCTCCCAAACAGCAATATAGTATGTGTTTATAACTGGTTACAAAATACTGTCTGAAATGACTGTCATTGTGGCAGAGAGAAATGGAAATGTGCGTGGCTCAGTGTTATATAGGAAATGGTGCTGCAAAGCCATCAAAACATTTTTCTGAGATATTTTGGACAGATGACAATGATCTACTGAAAGATACTTGGCAATTTACAGTACATTACTAAATTGGGTAACTTTTCTTCTGTTAAAAAAAAAGGGTAATTGTGTTTGCTAATGGTTTTCATTTAGAGACAGTTTTTTAAAAGGAAAAAGTTTTTAAAAGTTTTTTAAAAGTTTTTTAAAAGGAAATATTAAACAGACAAGTAAGGATCAGTGACTATGTTGGAGGTATGGAAACCCTGTGAAAACCATACTGTGGAATTTATATTTTTTTGCAGAGGAACAGTAAGTATACTCTCTCTGTGTTGCTTGGGAAAGTAGGACATTCTTGGAGATATCCATGGCACTAATGTAATAGTGACATTTAGGGCCCTTTCAGACGTGTGGACCGTATGTCCGTTTTTGATCCATCTGTTTTCGGATGAAATATGGATTTACACGTATCCCTATGGGATTGCGGATGAACATGCTGCTGCCATGCGATCTCATCGGTCTCCGCTATGCTCCGTTTCTGCAGACGGAGGAAAATCCTATTTTTCCATCTGTCTGCAGATCGGATCGGATGAGCACGGACAGACGGTCCGTGCTCATCCGATCCCGCCATAGAGGAGAGCGGAGATCTGACAGGGCGGTCCCTGCACAGTGGGTAGGGACCACCCTGTCATCTGCTGGCTCAGAGGGGATCAACGGAGCAATCCTCGCTGAGCAAGCGGATGTATAAGGAACAGATCCTCATGGGATCTGTGTGTGTAAAAGGGCCCTTAGGGTCTTTCCTTAATTGATTTTAACCTGGTATAAAAAAATGAAGCCTTACTAAGAGGTGCCTACCCAGAAATCTTATGCCGCGTACACACGATCATTTTTCGTGTTGTAAAAATGTAATTTAAAATGATCGTGTGTGGGCTTCAGAGCATTTTTCGGGTTCTGAAAAATGGGCCAAATTTTTTTCAAACATGCTTTTTAAAAATGTCATTTTTCAAGTTGTAAAAAATGATCGTGTGTGGGCTTTAACGACGTGAAAAACCCGCGCATGCTCAGAAGCAAGTTATGATATGGGAGCGCTCGTTCTGGTAAAACTACCGTTCGTAATGGAGTAAGCACATTCATCACGCTGTAACAGACAGAAAATCGCGAATCGTGTTTTACTAACACAAAATCAGCTAAAGCAGCCCAAAGGGTGGCAGCACCCGAATGGAACTTCCCCTTTATAGTGCCGTTGTACGTGTTTTACGTCACCACGCTTTGCTAGAGCATTTTTTTTAACGATCGTGTGTAGGCAAGGCCGTTTTAATGATGACGTTGAAAAAAACGTTGTTTTTTTTAGAGCCTGAAAAACGTTTTTTTTACAACCCGAAAAATTATCATGTGTACGCGGCATTACAGTGCTACCCAATTCTCTAATGCACAGATGTCAAACACAAGGCCCGTGGGCCGAATCCGACCCTCCAGGCCATTTCATGTGGCCCTCGTACCTCTCCAGCAGCTGCAAGAGAGCTCCAGCCCTCCTCTGGTCTTCCTCGAGACCCTTACTTTCTGCTTTCAAGCAATGTATCCAGCTTCTTCCCAGCAGAAGCATATGGAAAGGGGGGTGCACTGTGATGTAAGGGAGACATGGGGGACTCAACTTCTGGTGGTGGAGTGGCTCTTGACATCTAATGTAAAGGCGAGGGGATGTGCTGGACATCTAATCTTACAGATACAACTGGCCCTTTTGAGGGCAATTATAATGCTAATGCGGCCCACAATGAAATTGAGTTTGACACCCCTGCTCTAATGAACTGCCACAGATCCATTGAACTCCCATGCAAATACTGACTTTATGCCTGCCTTCACACAACAGTGCCCGGGCCTGGGCACCTCACTTGCTGCACCGGGTGAAACCAGTAAAGGTAAATCTCCTCACAAGGTCAAAGGAGTTTGTAACCAGCTGTAATAAGGAAAAGCTCTCTCTTTCTCAAACCTTCATTCAACCAATTTATTTGTTCTGGGACTTTAAATGAGGTACAGCACATACGACCAATGAATAATTTGTGTCCAACATTGTTGTTTAATAAATGAATAAATATTGCATACAAAAAGAAGGTTCCCTTCAACCATTCTGATTTCCATAGGATTGTCCTAGGATTTGAATCAAACCATGGGGTCCAGCTAGGGTTGCCACACCATCCCTTTAATTCAGGACACAATAATTACACAGGTTCTGAGGCTGGTTTAATGCAGATAAGGCACCAAGTGAGTTTAATTACCACCTTAATCAGCCACAGAACCTGTGTAAGGGCTCTTTCACACGTCAGCTCAGTTTTTTAGATCAGTTTTTTTTCATCAGTTGATCCGTTTTTCCATCAGTTTTTCGTCCGTTTTTCGTCAGTTTTCCGTAATTTTTCCATCCGTTTTTTCATCCGTTTTTTTTTTTTTTTGGGGGGGGCTTTTCACATATTTTGATGAAAAACGGATGTTAGCGGATCAGATGGTAAACGGATCATCCGCTAACGTCCGTTCCGTTTTTTTGACGGAAGAAAAATAGGGTTTTCTTCCGTCCAAAAAAACGGAACTTAACGCAGACGGATGCTAACGGACGTTAGCGGATGCTCATCCGCTAACGGACGTTAACCCATAGGGAAGCATTGCGGTTCGTTAACGGACGTCCAAAAAACGGACGAACGGAACGGACGTGTGAAAGAGCCCTAATGGGTGTCCTGGATTAAAGGGATATTGTGGCAACCCGAGGTCCAGCAGACCAACCCTGTATCCAGGAGCTGGTTGCTGGAATACTTGTTCCAGCATCCAGTCTCTGACCAACCCAAGTACAGGACACTGGGGAAAACCTATCCCTACTTTCTGTTTCTGGTCATGTGACGATAAGGGATAGACTTGTTCAGCCAGGTGACCATGCAGTACAGAATGTGAATATGATAACACAGCCCAAGAAAAATCTTTTTTTCTTGGAGCCTTCATTTTTACACCCTTCTTGGGGTTGTTTGGGGCGCTGATTCAGAAAATTGTTTTGGCTAGATTGCACTGGCTCTAGTCGGCAGTGGGCAGATTTCACAGAGGCTGATGTGATGTATTAGCACCAGGCGCACCAGCATTTAAAATCTGTAACCAGGAACACTGGAGCAGGACTCGGAGGCTGAGCAGCACACGGCGGCGGAATGGAGGAGCCCTGAATCCAGGCAATCCAGAGTCCACGGGGGAGTCAGGGACAGAGTGAAAGCCCAGCCGACGTTGACAGCAGGTGATGACGGCAGGCGGCAGGGTGTGTTAGTGGCAGAGGGGGATGTGGAGGCAGGAGGTGTTGGTGGCAGAGGGGGATGGAGGCAGGGGGTGTTGGTGGCAGAGGAGGATGGTGGTAGAGGGGGACGTGGCAGTGGGGATGGTGGCAGGGGGCGATGGAGGCAGGGGGCGATGGAGGCAGGGGACATTGGAGGCAAGGGGGCGATGGAGGCAGGGGGAGTTGGTGGCAGGGGGTGATGGTGGCAGGGGACGATTTGGAGACAGGGGGTGTTGGTGGTAGAGGGGTGAGGGAGGCAGGGGGCAATTTGAGGCAGGGGGCGATTAGAGGCAGGGGGCGATTGGAGGCAGGGGGCGATTGGAGGCAGGGGGCGATTGGAGGCAGGGGGTGATTGGAGGCAGGGGGGATGGAGGCAGGGGGCGATGAAGGCAGGGGGCGATGGTGGCAGGGGGCGATAGTGACAGGTAATGGAGGTAATTTGCCCTTATTATATTGAAAATAACAAAAATATGTTTTTTTACCTTAGGCCCCTTTCACACTGGAGCAGGAGGTGCGATGGCGGTAAAGCTAGTTTCGTGGCGCTATTCGGCCGCTGGGGGGGGGGGGCGGTTTTAACTTCCGCTAGTGGCTGAAATAGGGTTAAAAACCACCGCAAAGAGCAAAAGGAACTTTGCCGGCGGTATAGCCGCGGCGTCCCATTGCTTTCAATGGGCAGGAGCGGTGGAGGAGTGGTATACACACCGCTCCTTCACCGCTCCAAAGATGCTGCTAGCAGGACTTTTTTTTCCATCCTGCCAGCGCACAGCTCCAGTGTGAAAACCCATGGGCTTTCACACTGGAGAAACAGCAGCCACTGTTTCAGGTCGGTTTGCAGGTGCTATTTTTAGCGCAATAGCGCCTGCAAACCGCCCCAGTGTGAAAGGGGTCTTAATATCTACCTTAAATCACATTGCTATTTGCCTAGCGTACTTGTTTGTAGCCTAAATACTGAAATTTGCACCTAAAAATTTAATTGTGTATTTTTTGTGAAATGCCACTAAAAACTTGGCTGTGCCAGTACATTTTGGGTGTTGTGCCAGTAAATTTCAATCTGGTAGGACTTCATATTGATGCCCATGGTTTTGGAATGGGATCTCCAACAAGCTCATACAGGCGTGGTGGTCTGGTGTTTGGCCATATTGTTTATGATGTACAGGGGCAGGAGCAGTTTTGGACTTTGTCTTTGTCATGCATTTATGGGAGTTTGTTGTCATATTTTGTATATGTAAATGTGATTATATTTAAAAAACAATATTAATGTAGATATATAAACTTTGCTAAACTTAATAATTGTGGCAACCATTTTTTTCTTCCTTAGAATATATTTTTTTTACATTGTGCTGTATCTTTTGTACAAGTATGCACATACACCTGTGATTTACTGTGAAATATGGTTGTAAATCACTAGAAGGGAGAGACCACTTTTTAAAGTGATTCTGCACTTACTGCCTCTACCTGCTCTTTAGACTACAGGCAAGCATTACCACATAGGAGACATTCTCATTCTATAAATCAATTTAGGAAACCCTTGATTTTTTTCTCCTCCAGCATTTTGGAGCTTCGAGCCACAAACGCTTGATGTGTGAATGGGGCCTTACTAAGTAAGCCCCTTCTTTATCTTTCAATCCTGCTCAAGCTGGTGCCAGGAACACTACTCAGTGGCGTCTCCAGCTTTCATATTTAGGGGGGGCACATGGGGGGACAGGGACAAAAGTAGGGGGGCCAACTATAAAATGCAATTATATATATATATATATATATATATATATATATATATATGTATATATATATCCTGGGGCCCTTTACTACGATCCCACTATGGGCCCTTTCACATGTTCTGCAGTGAGCTCCCTTCCTACTATACTGGGGCCCCCCAGGGTGGCAGAAAACAAGAGATATATGTCACCAGCACACCAAGAAAATATAAGGGTCCAAAGCAGTGGGAGAACTATCATTGTTGCAAAGGTTGTCTTGCCACCGGGCCCTGATATTCTGCCACAGTGGGGATCCCCAGCTGTCCTGTCCCTGCTATTTACAGCGCTGGTCTGGCATCTGTCTCTTTGGCAGCGGCGGCAGTCTATTAGGACCTAGTGCTGGTGACATTATGGGTGCATGCAGGGGAAGGCTGGCACTATTGGTTATAGAGAGCTGAGCCCCCAGCTGGTCACCTAGCAGCAGTAATGCTGTATAACCTTCTCTGTTGACATGCTGATCGGCATGTGATCCAGGTGATGCTCCCAGTCAGATCTAATAAACACAGTATTTATTAGCATCAAGAGTACAACCACATAAATATAATCAACCGTATGATCAGCAGCCATGTGGGCTCTATGCCTGTAAAGTGTGGGCTTTGATCAATAAAATCACTGATATTTATGACTAGGATTTGACTAAGAGCATCACCTGGATTGCCTCCCGATCAGCATGTCAGAGAAGGGTCCACTGCTGCTAAGCAACCTGCAGGGAGCTCAACTGTCTACAACCAATAGAGATGGGCTCGGGTGTGTTTGAAATCCCACATGCCCGATCCCGCCAGGAAGCCGACACTCCACAGTGCTAATCAATGTATGGGCTGCCTAAGAGCTAAGACCAGCCATAGACAGTTTAAATCTCAGCTGGTTCAGCAGAAACTGGCTGAGATTTAAACCATTAATGAGCAGATTCTCTTATAATTATCACTAGTGGTTGCTGTATAGCCACTGGTGATAATCACTGTTTGTCGGGAGAATATAATTGCTGGGCAGGAGGGATATTCCCCTGTCACCACTGTCTGTTGATGGGGGAATCATGCAAGTTTCTTTCCTGCAATCTGTGGATGCAGGAAAGAAAATTGAACCGTATATTATCTGCCTAACTGAAAGTGAAAGTAAATTGTGAATGTTTTGAAAGAACAGGAGAGGGGGAGGGAGACAGATGGGGGGGGGAGAGAAGGGATGGAGATAATGTAGTTCAGTGATTACAGTGTACTGCAGTCTGCAGTGCACACACTTAAACACGGTCCAGGCTAGAATATCTGGTTGTGTGAGTGCTCGCATTATGCAGTGTCGGCGAGCAGAGGGAGGGGGAGGAATCCCCCGCAGAGCTGACTGGGGACGCTCTCCCTCTCGGGGAGCAAAATACAAAAATTGCAAGAAAATTTTTTATTTTTTTTGGGGGGGGCACATGGTGGGGCACAGCATGATGTTGGGGGGGGTCAGGGCCCCCTCTGCCCCCCCCCTGCCCCCCCCCCTAGGGACGCCTCTGACGCTACTCCAGGTTTCCTGTTTCACAGTGGCTCCTCCTTTCTCATGCAGCATCCAATAAAGCCACCCTTGCATTTAAGGACTAGTTGTGTCTCCCTACACAGTGCATCATTAACAACACACAGCCCGTAGCCTAAGTCAGCCTTTTTCAACCAAGGTGCTTTGAGATTTTTCCCAGGTGTGCCTTGCAAAATGCCAAAAAATTGCCCAATGCTGGCATGTGGATGAAGGCTTCAAATGTTTATACATAGGCAGACCGCTGTTCTGCCTCTCCTGTGAACAATTGTGGGTGTGTCAGAAACCATGAATCAGACCGAGACAGAAGTACAGTTAAATCACACTTGCTTAAAGCGGGGGTTCACCCTAAAAAAACATTTTTTTTTCTAGCATGCCATCAAGCAAACTAGCGCGATCTACAGTACGCCTATATTTTATTTTTTGGCGCCGTACTCACAGTTTACTGCCGTAATGAAGTTTCAGACTCCCCGCGGGGAATGGGCGTTCCTATGCACAGGGAAGATGATTGACGGCCGGCTATGGTGCGTCATGCTTCCCGAAGATAGCCAAAATAGGACTTGCCTCTTCACGGCGCCTTTGCAGTCAGCCCCGATGTCTGTGCGCAGGCGCCGTATAGCGCCGTGAAGAGGCAAGTCCTATTTCGGCTATCTTCGGGAAGCATGACGCGCCATAGCCGGCCGTCAATCATCTTCCCTGTGCATAGGAACGCCTGAAACTTCATTACGGCAGTAAACTGTGAGTACGGCGCAAAAAAAAAAAAGAAAGGCATACTGTAGCTCGCGCTAGTATGCTTGATGTTATCATAGAAACTTGTTTTTTAGGGTGAAACACTGCTTTAATAATAATAAAAAGGTAAACAGAGCCCCCGTAAACGCTCCATTCTCCTTCACATTTCCTTACTAAAAATACATCCCCGTTCTCCATCATTAGACGACATCTTTACATTGTTCTTCATGTCCCTGCCGTTTCAGGATGATCACACGACCTTGTGGTCGTTTCCTTACGTTTTTTTATGTACATGGCACGTCATAGATCACGTAGGCAACCACCGTGAAATGTTATCTTCAAATGTTGTACAATACGACTTCCTTTGTTCATTGATCACTCAATTCCTGTTAAGTGGCGGCTGCGTCCGCAACTATGCTTATCTTTAACACCTTGTCAATGCATTTTATGTTCTGTATTGTTATCATTCGTTACAATAAAATATTGAAACAAAAAAAAAGGTAAACAGAGTAAGCGTAGTCAAGCAAGCCAGTGTTCAGTAACCGCATCGGGTAGTCGGCCAAGCCAATGTCAGAGAGCTAGAGATAAACGTAATAGTCCAACAAGCAGGATCAGGAGCCAGAAGGAACGCCAGCCGAGCAAGTCCACAACAGGAGCGCAGGAGAAAGTCTCTGTGATGTTGACAAAGGCGAAGGCAAAGATGAAGTGAGCTGGAAGGCTTTAAGTAGGCAGGGCTGAAGAGCAGATCATCAACAGGTTAGTCACTGTGGAGAGAAAGGAGCTGGCAATTAGCCGTCAGCTGAGCGGCCAACTCAGAGAAGCAAGGGCCGAAACCAGCCCTGACAGGTTGGTCCTAGAGCCGAGGAGAGAAATTACGTACAGGTACGTCATTTTGCGCTTAAGGGCCGCCCTGCCACAGTATATGTACCTTAAGCAGTTACATTTACAAAGCAAAAACCATGATTAATGATTTAAAATTATGATTTTAAAATTTTGATGGTGTGTGCAACATGACATAAAGCAACATTGCAGGTAAAAACACCAGCTGTATTATAAGAATGATTTTACTAGTTTAGTAAAGCTATAGGATTTGTTACACATTTATCCGAAACTGTACCAAAAAAAAAAAGCCCATGCAGTTGTAAAGTGTGATAGGCAGCCACCATTCTTGCTCTATACCTGATGTTTGCCATTAGTAAATAAAAGAGATCAAGCATACTTTATATGGGAAATTGGCCTCTGCTGTGTCAGGTGAAAATCATTTTAGAACACGGTGCAGTTGATGCACAGCAGGACTGGTGCACTATGCCATGGCACATCTACGTATTAATGACAGTGCAAAGAGCAACAACGTGCTAACATGACAGGCAATAAGATTTTAGCTTTTAGCACGTTAGTGCGGTCAAACAGAGTTGATCTTTGATAGTTTGACGTTAGATACTGCACTGCATTGTTCTTTGACGCTAAGACTAAAATAGGTACATTTATATATGTATGTTAAACAGGTTCATTTACATTTGTTTCTGTTTGTACTATATTAGAGCAGGTAATAAACATAATTCACTGCACAGATAGACCAGAAAGGTTGAATGTGTAAATAGAGTTCATTAGGGAACAAGAAGCGAGACATTAGGAGAGGAAGCACAAAAATGACTCAGTTTTAACTGATGAGATTGGGAGTGGGAAGACTAAAGCATGCGGGAACGATTAGAATCTTATCTATACTTTCAATTAACTCTGCATAATGAAGCATAGTACTAGGAACAACACAAAACCTATAGAGTTCCGAAACAAATTAGATCTGCCTTGAGTAATGTCATTCACTTCAGTGCTTGAAGTTTGTAATTATGGTAATTGGTATCCTACATACCCTCTGTGCCATGCCACTTCAGAAACACTCTCCTTCAGTGCCAGATGTTCCTCCATGTTTGTGTACGGTAACAAGCGTTCCGCAAAATATATAATTATGTCTTTGGAAATCCATTTCATCCTGGCCACAGGTTCTATATATGGATGTTGTTGTGCCAGTTGGTGTTTTTTATATGAGCAAAGTGTTCTGAGAACCTATGTAACTATGGGCCAAAATAAATTACTTTTTCGCACTTATCCGTAAAGAACACAGCTACACATTGAAAATATAAAAAGGACCACGCACCAGAGCATACTCCAGTATGAATGAGGAACTCATTAGCATTCCTGCGGTGTAAATATACTTTTTTTTCAGAATGACATGGGACTAGGAGAAGGCACAGTTACCTGCTTTATTTGGGTGTCAGGAAATATGGGGGTTGATTAAGAAAAGGATTATAGGTTGTTTGCTTTCCAAAGTGCCAACTAAGTGCTAGTGAACATTCCAACCAGTGAACATTCCAAACACCTAATCATGTTCAAGGGAAAAACCTGTAGCGCCTGGTTACTTCAAAGTACCGGTGCTATTTAAATTTAGAGGGAGATCAGAGTGTAGTTAAACTGTGGTTAAAATGTTTAAATTGGGTCTCTGTCTCAGCTTGCCTGTGCTGTGGGCTCATTCTGTTGTGCTGGGGTGTTCTTCCCACCCCAGTGCAGTAGATAGCAGCAGTGGAGTCAAGGTTTGGGTGCTCTTCCCCAGCAGCCAATCAGGAGGATTGAACCTCGCTGTGCATGCTGGGGGAGGGTATTTATGGGGCAGATGCCATAAGTGCTGGGTCTTCTTCGTCCAGTGTGGCACCCACCTTTAGGGTGACCACATCACGGCGCCCCGGCGTTATGGCCTACCTGGCCGGGGCGCGCGTGCCACGCAGTGTTCCTGGTTCTGGGACCACATTGTTCTGGAACATTTGTGCAGCGACGGGGACCCAGTGATCGACTGGGTTCCCACTTTTGAGGATCCCAATTGGTATAGCTGTTCGGTGGGGAGTCCGTCTGAGGAGCACCAATGAGAGGCTGGCGATCCAGAAGGATTTCGACAAACCACCAGGGATCAAGGAGCTTGAGACTTTTTCTCAAATCCAAGTTCATTCCAAGGAGGGTCTGAGACTTTTCCTCAAAGGTTCGAGCGATACTCTGGCTGCCAGGTCAATGAGAGAGGCCTGTCCAGGTACGCTATTCCCACTCAAGCAGGAGTGGCGCAGAGAAGTGTTACACTTGAGAGTAGTACTGTTTCCCTATTGCTACGCCTGAATTTGCTATTCTCCTTTCTTCCTTCAACTCTACTTTCCTCACCACAAGTTTTATTGTTTTTACCCGGCTGGGTAATAAAGAGCACAGCAAAAGACACTTGTTGCAGACATTCCTTTTACTACTGCTATTCACCCCTAGAAATTCGGAAGAGACAAGAGTTAAATGTGCCGCCCAAAACAAACCAGGAGCTCCTCCGGGGGTAGTGCTGCACACCATTTTTACTAAAGCATGTTAGAATATTACATGAAAGCAATAAAACAAGGATTGTACATAGAACAATATCGGACCTCTGAAAAGTATAAGCATGTATATGTACTTACTATTTGGTTTGGGCCCCCTAGCAGCAATTACTGCCTCAATGCAGTGTGGCATGGAAGTTATCAGCCTGTGGCACTGCTGAGGTGTTATGGAAGACCAGGAGCCTTCAGCTCTTCTGCATTGTTCAGTCTCATGTTTCTCATCTTTCTCCTGGCAATGCCCCATAGATTCTCTATGGGGTTCAGGTCAGGCGAGTTTGCTGGCCAATAAATCACCATAATCCCATGATCATTGAACCAGGTTTTGGTACTTTTGGCAGTGTGGGCAGGTGCCAAGTCCTGCTGGAAAATTAAGTCAGCATCCCCATAGAGCTCGTCAGCAGAAGGAAGCAGGAAGTGCTCCAAAATCTCCTGGAAGATGGCTGCTTTGACCCTGGACTTAATGAAGCACAGTGGACCAACACCAGCAGATAACATGGCTTCCCAAATCAACACAGACTGTGGAAACTTCACACTGGACTTCAAGCATCTTGCAGTGTGTGCCTCTCTATTCTTCCTCCATACTCTGGGTCCTTGGTTTCCAAGTGAGATGCAAAAGTTGCTCTCATCAGAAAAGAGGACTTTGGACCACTGAGCAACAGACCAGGTCTGGTCTGTTTTTCTTTAGCCCAGGTAAGACACTTCTGACGTTGTTTGTTGTTCAGGAGTGGCTTGACAAGAGGAATACGACATTTAAAACCCATGTCCAGGATCCATATTTGTGTGGTGGCTCTTGATGCTCTGACTCCAGCCTCAGTCTACTCCTTAAAACAGGAATAGCTATGACTAAGCACTGTTTCTTAGTGTGAAACGTGTCAGATCTTCTGTCCATTGTGCTTTGGTATGTATTTTTTATTACATTTTTTGAATAAAAGGCAAAAACATTTTTGGGCTGCGGCTGTCTAGAACTTCTTCCTGTTTTATTGCTTCATGCATTGCCAGCACCTGGGCTTCTAAACTGGAGGAGAGGTTTTCACCTTTGTTTGACCCACCTAGAGCGGTGATATCTCCTTCCCTATCAGTCAACTCCTTGTGAAAGTCCCCAACACTTTTGAATGGCCGTTTCCTGACAATCCTCTCCAGGCTGAGGTCATCCCTGCTGCTTGTGCACCTTTTTCTTTCACACTTTTCCCTTCCACATAACTTTCTATTAATGTGCTTTGATACAGCACTTTGGGAACATCCAACTTCTTTTGCAATTACCTTTTGTGGCTTTCCCTCCTTATGGAGGGCGTCAATGATGGTTTTCCGCACAACTGTCAGGTCAGCAGTCTTTCCCATGATTTTGATTCCTACTGAACCAGACTATTTAGTGACCATTTAAAGGCTCAGGAACCATTTGCAGGTGATATGGCCTAATTAGCTGATTAGAGTGGGATACTTTGAGCCTAGAATATTGCAGCTTTTCACAGTATTCTAATTTTCTGAGATTGTGGATGTGGTTTTCATGAGCTGTAAGCCATAATCCTCACAATTATGACAAATCACGGCTTGAACTATCTTGCTTTGCATGTAATAGTCTGTCTCATATATTAGTTTCACCTTTTAAGTTGCATTAGTTAAATAAATGAACTTTTGCACAATATTAAAAATTTTCGAGTTTCACTTGTATTTTGGTAAATCAACCACATTATCTGATCTTTCATTGGCTGATGGCAGCATACAAAAAAAAACATATCTTTACCTAGTAGTAGTTAGTCACATTCAATTGGATTTGTTCCGTAATGCTGAATACAACTGGACTTGTTCCATAATGTTGAAGACAACTGGACTTGTTCTGTAATGTTGAAGACAACTGGACTTGGTCCTGTAACGCTGAAGACAATTGGACTTGGTCCTGTAACGCTGAAGACAATTGGACTTGGTCCTGTAATGCTGAAGACAGAAGTGGCTTTGACAAGCTATGAAGATCTTCAGCATTGCAAAATTAGTCCAGTTGAGTGACTAACTAATTTTTAGATACTGTATATCATGACCTGGATAAATGAGAAACTTCACAAAAACCCATATCTTTATTTTATTATTAAGTTATGAATACATACTCCCATAGTTCTCAAATTATTGTATATAGCCTTCTCAGGAGTTTTATAGTCTCAGCATACACTTTAATTTCATAACATCAGCATTGTAATAAGAATACAAACAATAGTTATATTTAACAATCCAGCAAGCTTTCTTATAAGCTTTTGTGTTGTGAGTTCTGCCTGTCTGCTTGCCATCTATTTCCACAGATTCTTGAATTCCCTGCATGCTTTACAGCTTCTCCTTTGCTTTACTTTCAATTTCTAAGGACTCCATATCCTGTGGTACCTTGTTGCCAGCAAGCAGTGATTCCTGTACTAAGTCCGCCATCTAAAACTCCTCCTTCTCAGCACCTTGATAGTTGAGAAGGCAGTCTCTGTGAAATGTGTGACACAGCAGTGCCTACTTGTAGGTCACAATGAATACATGTCAAGGTGTAAATGCATAGAGATCTTCATAACTTAAGTTTACAAACTTCAGTATCATTCAGATGAATAGGGGTAGGCTAGAATTAAATGAAATACAATGTGGAAATACATACTACTTTTTGACCACTTAGTTCAAGACTCCTACCCCTACATCTAGTCTTGTATTTGTAAACCACTAATATGAATCACAGTTAAAATATGATTTTGTTAAAGTAATCAGAATGATCCAGTGGAATACCGTAAATATTGAACTTGAATCACTAAGGAATACTCGGCATTATCATCATACAATTGTATTTGTTGTTTTGTGCAGAATAAAATTTTACTATCGCCACCTTTTGTCATTAAAAATAAGTCCTTGATTTCCCATTTTCTGCCTAGACCTAGATGATTTAATCAGTTTTCCATAGCTCCCAACTGTCCTTTAGTTGGTGGGATTGCCCCTGTTTAGAACAAAATTGCTTTGTCTCCTTCCTCCTCACTGTCTCTGTTTTTGGTCTGATGTCAGCGCCTCTAACAAAAAAAGGGAAATATTTATCTATCAAATATGCTTTATTAAGCTAAACCTTTCATCCAACCTTTTAAATTATTGTATTTATTTAAAAAAATCGAAATTCTTCATTCCCCCACCCAACTGTGGGAATGGTAAAAATTGTGTATATACTCTGTGCTGAAAGGTGTCCTTTCCCATTTCAGAAAGTTGGCAAGTAAAATAAAAAAAAAAAAAAATTTAATAAGTAAAACTTGGTAAAATACATGTACCATATTTATTGGCGTATAACACGCACAGGCGTATAACACCACCCTAACTTTAAAGCCCTGTACACGCGATCGGATATCTGATGGAATCTAATCCGATGGATTTTTTCGTCGGATATCCAATGAAGCTGACTTTCATCAGTCTTGCCTACAAACCATCGGTCAAAAATCTGACCGTGTCCAAACACGGTGATGTAAAACACTACGACGTGCTGAGCAAAATGAAGTTCAATGCTTCCAAGCATGCTATGACTTGATAGGGGTATTAAACATGGCTGGGGATAGGGATATTGTGGTATGCCCACTTGACTTTAAAAAACAATTCTTTAGGGACAACTTTCCTATATACAGCTATAAACACTTTAATCAAAACGGACAGTAAGTAAAGGAAAAAACTCATGAAAGTTCATAAAGTCCAGTAAATTACTGCAGCAGCGCTATTTCAAACCCCAGTTTGAAAAAACAAAACAAAATGTTCAATAAAGGTTCAAAATGGACAGGGAGTGATCAATGTGTGTCTTCATTAACAAGTGCTCCTTATCACCAAGGGGGGCGTTTCACCACGTGGGGGGATATTCTCCCCTTTTGGGGATGCACTCACCGAACCTAGGAGTAAAATGAGCCTTGAATGCACAACTGCATCTGTCCTGGGATTGCACTTTCCACCGGTTAGATTGTTTTGGACAACATCATGATTGCATATAAGGAAAATAAGCTCATATAGTGTGATACCATTTAAAACAAGTTTATTTAACCCCACAGGTCCCCTTAAAAGTTATGCGTACCACAATGTAAACAAAATCAAGCATGTAAGTGTTACTGTGCCTGTGCTCTGTCTCCATTCGTCATCACAGCAAAATATGCTTTTAGCCAGCTTCTCCTGTTACTGATCCTGGAGGTTATCACAGTGCGTCATTGGCTGACTTCGTCTGATGAAGTCAGCCAATGACGAAACGCGTCAGGGCGTGGCCACCATCGTACGACCAGACGCACTGTGATGAATAAGCACTGTATGAGAGTGTGAAACGCGTTAGCTCTTTTCCTGTTTTTTTGCTGTGACATATCCATGTTGTGACCAGTTTTTATTAAAAGGAACACATTTTTATTTTTGGAGTGCGGCCGTCCCGGTTTTTCCATACACATTTTTGCATACTATTGCAGTGCCTGCACCCAGGTGTTTGGACTCCACCTTGCAGTTCTCTGGGACCTCTGAGTGGTAAACTTTCTTTCTTATCCCAAAAAATGCTTTTAAATGAAGCTTCTAGTTCTTCCACCACAGGTGCTCAATGGAAAGGTGACAACTCACTGCAGGTGTTTGACCACTTTTTAAGGTAGGTCAAATTTCACATTTGGAATAACAAATTGATTCCCACTGCCAATACCACTCCTCTCCAATGGACCCTCCAGATGAAGCTCGGGCATAAAAATGTACTGCACGGGAGCCGAGAGAAAAAGTCTCATATGTAATATATTTAATAAGATTTAAAAGAAATGGCAAAGTAGCAGGTTGCACTCACATATAAAAGTGCCTACCTGGCACTAGGGAAAACAGCGTGTGTGGATCTGGCTGGTTCCTAACGTGGTAGCGTGCATTCCGCGTCTGCTCGTAGGGGTAAAGCCTGGTGTAGGGTGACAAATCAGGACCCAAAAGTGACAAATCCTCTGCTCCGATGTACGTTTCGCTGTAAATGTCATCTTCAGGGAGTCTTTCTGATTTGTATGCCCTAGCTTCATCCGGAGGGTCGATTGGAGCGGAGTGGTGATGGCAGTGGGAATCAATTTGTTATTCCAAATGCGCAATTTGACCTACCTTAAAAAGTGGTCAAACACCCGTGGTGAGTTGTTACCTTTCCATTGAGCATCTGTAGTGGAAGAACTAGAAGCTTCATTCGAAAGCATTTTTTGGTGTTGGGAACACTGTTCAATAATATTTGTGTTTTTTTGCAGTGATACATGTTCATGCTTTATACTGTATATTGACTTGTATATGCTTAGCGCCACCTTTTATATGTCTTTTTACCTATTATGTTACATTACAGCCTTTAGTTCAATGTTTTTTTTTTTATCTGAATTATATGTGATGGATCAGAACACAATAGTCTAAAAGCAAAACGCTATGTGTGGCCTGAAAACTAACACTGCACATCACCGTGAACACACCATTCCCACTGTGAAACATGGTGGTGGCAACATCATGTTGTGGGGATGTTTTTCTTCAGCAGGGACAGGGAAGCTGGTCCGAGTTGATGGGAAGATGGATGAAGCCAAATACAGGGAAATCTTAGATGAAAACCTGTATTGCCGTGTACACACGATCGGACATTCCGACATCAAAACTGTGCATTTTTTTCCAATAGATGTTCGCTCAAACTTGTCTTGCATACACACGGTCACACAACTGTTGTCAGAAATTGCGAATGTCAAGAACGCGGTGACGTACAACACTACGATGAGCGGAGAAAAATGAAGTTCAATGATTCCGAGAATGCGTCAAATTGATTCCGAGCATGCGTAGAATTTTTGTGCGTCGGAATTTCCGACAACAAATGCCTGATGGACCATACATACAGTTGGATTTTCCGACAACAAGCTCACATCGAACATTTGTTGTCAGAAATTCCGACCGTGTGTACGTGGCATTAGTCTGCAACAGACTTGAGACTAGGGCGGAGCTTCACCTTCCAGCAGGACAACGACCCTAAACATACAGCCAGAGCTACAATGGAATGGTTTAGATCAGGGGTGTCCAAACTTTGTTCAAAGAGGGCCAGATTTGATGAAGTGAACATGCGTGAGGGCCAACTATTTTGCCTGACATTCTTTGAACCATTAAAATTCGGCCTAAGTGTGTTTGTCCGAGCACTAATACACTGCTCAACAAGAATTTTCTTGCCTTTGTGGCTGTGTGTGGTGAAGAGATGAGCTTGGGCGGGTTATTTGGATATACCGTATATATTTCTTTTGTGGCCCCCAACGAATCCCAGTGCGCTGCTCAGGACTAAGGATGAGCTTGGGCGTGTTATTTGGATATACCGTATTTAGCGGCGTATAACACGCACAGGCTTACCATTGCCATAAATGCAGCCTTACCATTGCCATGAATGCAGCCTTACCATTGCCATGAATGCAGCCTTACTATTGCCATGAATGCAGCCTTACCATTGCCACAAATGCAGCCTCACCATTGCCACAAATGCAGCCTCACCATTGCCATCAGTGCACTCTGATTGATGCCCATCTGCAGCCTCGGAGGGCAGAGGGAGGGGGGTGGGACGAGTGCCGACAGATTACGAACAGGAGAATCTCTTGTTTACTCTGTGGCCTCTTTAATAGAAAGTCCCGCCTCCTATGATAGACAGAACAGTGGTCCAATGGCATCCCAGGAGACGGGACTTCCAATACAGACGCTGCTGAGTAAACAGGAGATTCTCTTCATGTAATCTGACGGCGCTCGTCCTGCCCCCTCCCTGTCCCCTCCATGGCAGCGCCGATAAATATGGTATATATCTTTTGTGGCCCTGGGGGTCAAAGCATATATTAATGTGTTAGAATGGCCCAGTCAAAGACTAAATCTAATTGAGAATCTGTGGCAGGACTTGAAAATTGCTGTTCACAGACGCTCTCCATCCAATCTGACGGAGCTTGAGCTATTTTGCAAAGAAGAATGAGCAGAAATGTCACTCTAGATGTGCAAAGACGGAAGAGACATACCCAAAAAGAGGTGGTTCTACAAAGTATTGCCTCAGGGGGCTAAATACAAATGCACGCCACACTTTTCACATATTTATTTGTAAAAAAAAAAATTGAAAACCATTTATCATCTTCCACTTCACAATTATGTGCCACTTTATGTTGGTCTATCACATAAAATCCCAATAATATATATTTACTTTTTTGGTTGTAACATGACAAAATGTGGAAGATTTCAAGAGGTATGAATACTTTTCAAGGCACTGTAGATGAATGAGCTGTCAATGCATCCTACTGTGCCCGAAAATCACACTTGAGTGTAATGCAACACACTACCTTGCATTGTCATACAATGCAGGTGCATTGGGGTGGCATCCGACATGAATGGCAGAGCAAGGCATGTTAAATGCACTAACATGTGGAAATGTGAATCAAGTATCAATAAAATGTAACTGATTTTTATTTATTTTTTAAATTTAATGACAGATTTACATGAATTTCTTGTCAACATTGCATACCAATACAACACAGTAAAAAAAAAAAAAAAACCCTTAGATACTTGTCTGACATCATCCAAGGCTGTTTAAACATGAATTCATTTCAGAAAACACAAACTTCCTTGTTGCTGCAACTAAGTAGTTCAGAAACGTACATTTTTCAATATATGCCTTTCTCTTCTCAAGTTATTTATCACAGATGAAGGAGATCTAAATTATTCCAGGGATGTACTGGGTTTTTTAAATGATTTATTTAGCACTCCTGCTACAAATCAATAAGATTAATCCGGCTGTGTCCGTGGGACTGTTATTTTCTGTTACTAGCACACTCCAGTAAATCTATGGCATCAATATGAATGAGATCAAGCAACCCTCAGCGGAATGTGCAGTGCTAATGATGACAAACACTGGACACAGTCACAAAATTCCCAGAACCCGGGGGCTTTCAGCATAGTTTTTATAGGCTATTTGCAGAACATCCAGGTGAAACTTTAGTTTTGTTGAAAGAAATACAATCCTCATTAGGTAGACACTACACGGATTTTAGCAAAGTATACTGCATTCTGTTGTATTGATATTCTCCAATGATCTTTAATGAACAACTAAATGGAAGTGGCTGCAACAAAATGATGTTTTTAATAAGAAAATCTGCTATGCTATAGATCCGGGTCTCATATGTTTGATGGTCGGTTGTCCCAGAAAGCTCAGTCATCACGAACAGGTCCTCGCTATCAGAATCTCACATGGCTCAGTCCCAGCGTACAGTCCCACACGTAGTGCGTTGACAGACATTTTACTGCATTGTCAACACAAGGACACACAGAAAACAATTGTTTCCAGTCTATTCCATTCACATTGCAATGCAGCCTGGAGCTGCGCTGCAGTTTGCTGCAATAAAATGCAGACATGCTGTATTTTACTGCAACTCACCATACCGAATGGAACTGTACAGCAGAGAAATGCATCGTGCTGCTGTACAGCGCCATGAATGACGTGCACATTTTGTACACTTAAAATAAAGTTTCTCTAAAATAAAAAAAGAAAGAAAAGGAGAACACGCACACCACACTGCCCTCTACCGCAGCCGGGAACAAACAGCTTCCCTTGCTCTCCATTGCTGTGTGAACTTAGGCTCAAACTCTCACCAGCTTGGTGTCTCTGAACTTGGGCACACATGGTAGCAGGTCTCCCCAGCTTGGATCCCAAGACCCAGTGACTCTCTGTAGCTCAGTCTCTCAGATCCCTGGGTGCTCAGAAGGGCTCAGTCTCTCACTGGTGTAGAACCACATGGATCCAGTTTCTGCCCAGTTTCTGTTGTATTGATATTCTCCAATGATCTTTAATGGACAACTAAATGGAAGTGGCTGCAACAAAATGATGTTTTTAATAAGAAAATCTGCTATGCTATAGATCCGGGTCTCATATGTTTGATGGTCGGTTGTCCCAGAAAGCTCAGTCATCACGAACAGGTCCTCGCTATCAGAATCTCACATGACTCAGTCCCAGCATACAGTCCCACACGTAGTGCGTTGACAGACATTTTACTGCATTGTCAACACAAGGACACACAGAAAACAATTGTTTCCAGTCTATTCCATTCACATTGCAATGCAGCCTGGAGCTGCGCTGCAGTTTGCTGCGATAAAATGGACATGCTGTATTTTACTGCAACTCACCATACCGAATGGAACTGTACAGCAGAGCAATGCATCGTGCTGCTGTACAGCGCCATGAATGAAGTGCACATTTTGTACACTTGAAATAAAGTTTCTCTAAAATAAAAAAACAAAGAAAAGGAGCCCTAACACGCACACCACACTGCCCCCTACCGCAGCTGGGAACAAACAGCTTCCATTGCTCTCCATTGCTTTGTGAACTTAGGCTCAAACTCTCACCAGCTTGGTGTCTCTGAACTTGGGCACATATGGTAGCAGGTCTCCCCAGCTTGGATCCCAAGACCCAGTGACTCTCTGTAGCTCAGTCTCTCAGATCCCTGGGTGCTCAGAAGGGCTCAGTCTCTCACTGGTGTAGACCCACATGGATCCAGTTTCTAAAAAAAAAAAAAAAAAAAAAAAAAAGTGCAGCGCTAAATATTAAATGAAGTGAATCAAAAAATAAGTGAATAATCCAATCCAAAAATCAATGGGATTGGAGAAAAAAGGTGGGGAGACCCACCTTGAATGGTGTGGCCAATGGACTACAACCAAGTGTAATACCACAAGAGACCACTGGGAGGTGGTGCTTCTTGTAACCTTAATGTTATGACTAAATGCACTGTGATGAGTGATATAACACCTGTAGATGATGGTGAAAAGAAAACAAAACAAAAACCAAAAGTCCAAACAAGATATGTGTACCAGACCTACGCAGGTCTAGTATAAATAGTCCAAGAAGGTAAGATGGTTCAGGGATTCTTATCAGGAAAAACACAACCACAAACAGATGAAGGATGATTATCTTCACAGGTATTCAATATGGATGGGAGGAACCTCATCAACGATCCACAGTAAATAGATAGAAAGATGGATACTCTTACCAGAATCCGTGGACACACACGTCAGCGACAGTATGTCAATCAAGCATGCACGAACTCCAGGACGGCAGTGATGTCGGTGAAGAAGCCTTTTAATATGCTGACATCTAATCCACGGGAGCCAGTATAATCCAATAGAGAGAGACAACTCATGCAGGAGAGGTTCACGAATGCAGACATGTGGTGGACAAACCCATCATGGAATCATGTAAGAAAAAAACGTACCTCACATAGTGCGATTACTCTCGATAAAAAGCCTTTATTAGGCATAAATGATGAGCCAAGCAAACAGAAAAAACGGATAAAAAATATTGCATATGTTAAAAAGATAAAATGGTACAGGTCTGGTAAGAGACAAGTACAAGTGATCACATGGGTAAAATGGCGTAATGAGCGGATAGCGTATGAGCTATGTACCCATATGGATCCAGTTTCTGCCCAGCTCTGGTAACAGCACATAGGCACTAACCTTGACTCAGTCCCAGCCTTGGTTCTCCACAGCAGGTCCATCCTCTCTGTCTCCCCACAGGAGACTGCCCCGATCTCTCCAGAATTGCCTAAGAAAACCCTGATCTTCGCTTCTTTTTTCAACAGGGAATCCTGGGTATTAAAGTCAAAGCCCCCATATCCTCCATTGTACAGTGGCCCTTTAGGAACTACTGTACATATCCCCTGAACCTCAACAGTGGCACAGCAAGTAATGCCACTGAGAAAGGTCAGGAAAGGATAATTATGGTAAGTATCTTGGTCATCAATTTTAAATTTATCTGAATTCTCTATGGCTTCACATTGATGGCAAATAACTAGCCAATGCCGTGGAGTTTGCTATTACAAGTTTAATTAGATGCATTGGCTTAGGACAGTGTTTTTTGCCTGAAAATCAACTGGTAAGTGATATCAAATCCACTCAACTGTGTATAATAAAAGAGTGTGATGTAGTCTAAAGCCTCATACACATGATCGGACTTCCATCTGACTTTTCCGTTGATGTTTGTCCGAAGGGGCGTTTTGCTGTGAACTTGGTATGCATAAACATGGTAGAACTTTTTCAGCCAACATTCAACAAATCACATGGTTTTTCAGCTCTTTACCACCACCCTTTGGGAAACTTCTGCTATTGTGGTCTGATGTTTAGCATTGGTTCGGAGCATGCGTCTTTGTACTTTGGACTTTAGTCCGATGGACTTGTGTACACACGATCGGTTGATCCTTCATCGGACATTTGTTGTCGGAAAGTTATAGAGCATGCACAGCGAACATTTGTCCGTTGAAAAACCGACAACAATTGTACGATGGAGCATACAGACGGTCAGATTGTCTGCTAAAACACGTCCGTCAGACCGTTGTAGAAAAGTCAGATCGTGTGTATGGGCCTTTTAGTAGCACCCCTGCAGATGACTTCTGCTAGGACCTGCTGTTTGATGATATAGGCCAGAATAGTGAATACCACTGCTTCGTTCTATTCATTCTTGCCAAATGGGACCACAAATAGCTGATCTGATTTTCTAATGTTACTTCCAAATCAGGACTCACATCGAGTCCATGTGTTGGCAATAGTATCTCCTGATAGTTCAGGGTGGACACAACTTTTGTGATAAAGTGTAGTCTAGGAATGAGCACTGTTATATGCAGTGAGAAAGGTTTGTTGCAAATTAGTGCCTTGAATGACGATACCTTCTTTGCTAAAGAACACTGCTTTGAGTGTGAGATTCCATAGATTGCAGGATTCCAAGGCCTCGAAGGGAGACTCTGTGACACAGTCTCAAATTTTTAGGCCACACTAAAACATTCTGTAACAGGAGGATCCACTTAATCAAATATTGAGGCAAACTGGACAAATCTAGCCCAGATACTGCTATAGATTTTAATTGTACTTTGTTTCCTTGCTTATATGAAAGTATGTATAACCTTATCTAAGTCCTGGTTCTTTAGAGCAGGGGTGTCAAACCCAATTTCATCAAGGGCCACATGAGCATTATGATTGCCCTCAAAAGGGCCGGTTGTATCTGTAAGATTAGATGTCCAGCACATCCCCTCCCCCTTTACAGTAGATGTCAAGAGCCACCCCTCTATCAGAAGTTGAGTCCCACAATCTCCCTTACATCACAGTGCATCCCCCTTTCCTTATGCTGCTTCTGGAAAGAAGCTGGATGCATTGCTTGAAATCAGAAAGTAAGGGTCTGGAGTAGGACCAGAGGAGGGCTGGAGCTCTCCTGCAGCTGCAGAAGAGGTGCGAGGGCCACATGAAATGGCCTGGCGGGCCGGATTTGGCCCGGGGGCCTTGTGTTTGCCACCTATGCTTTATAGTTTGCCTTTAAAAGCCACACCCCAGATAGGGGCGTAGGCAACCTTCTTGCAACAAGAGATCTGGATGTAGTGGCAGATAAATAGGTGCCATCACTGTAGTCTGAGCTTCCAGAGGAGTGCAAACAAGGGCCATCTCTGCCGAAAAGGTATAATCTTCAGTACTACTACTGGTTCCTGACACAATCTCCTGAAGTGTTTGTGTACTAGCGGCACTGGAGGAATTATGTATATCAACTTCCAATGCCACTGAGAAGTGGAAGCAGCCAATGCCACTGCTAGGGGGGTTTGGAATCTGAAGCAAGGTCGTTTTTTGATCTGGTTTGAGGTGAAAATGTCAAACAAATTCTACTGGACCCAAAATATTATGGAAGAAACTTCCCTTAAAGTGTTGCATTTTTGCAAAACAGAAAGACAGACAGGAGAATTGGTAGTGAAGCATGCAAATAGGCATCCTACTAATCTATTAAAAGTATACAATCCCCAGGGAGGGTTGAACACATTATAGGCTGGATAGATTCCATCTTGTAGTGTTGTGTTAGTATCAGCTTGTTGAGCCCACACAGATTTATTATAGGCCTCCACTCACCCAACTTTATCAGGACCAAAAATATGGGAGAGTATACTATTTCTTAACTGAGAACAAGCTCTTGCACATATTCCAACAGTACCCCCTTTTTTGTCAGAGGATCTCAGAACTCTGATGACACAAACACACTTCAGGAGTTTTTTGCAAGGTATAGCCCAGCGACAATGGAAAACTCAGCGACCTGCTAAAAATGGTGCAACCCAGTCGCAACTTGACAGGGTTGGCGTACACTTAAAAGGCCTTAAGGTTCTCCTTGAGAGTAACTGAGGTACCCTTCATGATCTTCTGGAATGGTGACTCTGTAGACTTTCAGTTATATCTAAATTCACACCCGGCTTGTAGCTTTCTGCATCTCTAATGCCTTGTACACACGATCTGAATTTCCGATGAAAAAAGTCAGACGGAATTTTTTCATCGTCTATTCCGACCCTGTGTGTGCCCCATCTGAGTTTTTCCTTCGGAAATTCCGACGGACTTAGTAAAAGAAATTCCGTTCGTCTGTATGGGCGGGGCGCGCGTGAAGTCACACCCCTAATCACTGCCCGTGAGTCACCCCTAATCTGGACCTGCAGCAAGGAGCAGGGGGCAGGTGCACGCACGCAAGCAGCGTCACTGGTTGCTGGGGAAACCCCAGCAAACCAGCGCTTGCTATTGCTATTATAGTGGTGGCGGTCCGGGCAGAAGCGGTACTCGGGCTGGACTCGGACCACGGGCCGCCATTTAGTGACGGCTGGTCTAAGCCATAATGCTCTCCTTGCTGCATCAATGTTGAACATGCTGAGATTCTTATGACATTGATTGCCACTTCACCAATGAAGTGTGAGGACAGCTTAAACTATTCTAGAGAGATGACAATCTGTCTGCTCCTAATGTTTCTGCCATATCTACACCATCTATCCAGAGGACTTTCACCACTGCAGGTTGAAATGATACCCCTGCTGATGAATATTTTTTTTCAGTTCTATGTCAATTTGTCGATCAATCTAACTCTTAAGTGATACAAACGTCATTCAGTACCAATGTTACATGCCATGCCTAATGCATTAGAGCAGCATTTACTAGTGATGTTTGATCTCTTCCTCTCTTAGCTGGTAGAGTATTGAGAAACTGTTAATCTTTTATACCTTGTCCTAAACTATTTCTTTTAAATTCCTCCATAAAGGGGGACTTGACTTACTCTTTTTTTAAGTGTTTATAATATTTCTTCTGTTCTGTTATGCCCTGTACACACGATCGGACCAAATTCACATCGGAATTCCATCGGAGTAAAATAGAACATGTTCTCTATGTAAACTCTGATGGAATTCATTGGAATTTCTGATGGAATTACTCCGATGGGGCTACACACGGTCGGAATTTCCAATGGAAAAAGTCAGTCGGACTTTTTACATCAGAAATTCCGATCGTGTGTACGGGGCTTTAGTGGTATCATTGAAGGAGAGTGAAATCTAGGTCTGTTGCGCCTAGCTTATTTTGCTGTCCACTGTGCTGATCAGACCTAAACAAGCTATACGTAGAAATGCAAAGTCAGGCTCCTGTCCTAAAAAAAAGAGAAAGAAATTCATTCTCACCCTTATAGCATCTTACGTTCTTAGCCCTGCGTGGTCTTTAGAGGGTGACTGCTCCAAAATGCCCCCAACAGTCCTCAACAAATGTTAAAGTAACTAGGCTGTCCAGAATGTACACTACAGTAAGACATACAGAGACAGGGAAAAAGTAATCGAACTAACATATTCCATAACATGTCCCTTACCTCCAACTTGCCCTAGATAGATGCAGCTGGAAGCACTTCAAGCATATGGACTGTTGACCAATGCTACTGTAGCGCTTGGTTGCTACTAGTAACTAACATTCACCATATCACCCTGCTGCCAGACCTCCATCTATCTCCTCAGAGGCAATGAACAGTCATTTGCGTTGTTTTGTTTTTGTTTATTGGGGAATATAACTTGGTTGGGGAAAGGGGGATATGGGATGCCCATAGAAAATGTTGCTAGAAGCATGTGCTGCTTGGTGGACTACTGTTCCCAGCCAGTCCAGTCTGCAAATCCTGCACCCTCAAGCTGCATTGATTTGAGACTTTTCCCATAGTCTCTCCTCTGGCCTTGCACCCAGCTCCCCTGGCATGCCTCATCCAGAAATCCACTGTGATCCACTCACCGACCTTTTCCTGCCCCGAGTCCATGGTGAAGAACTTTATCTGGACACATGTTCTGACTGCTTCTCCAGCCCCTCTGTTCCAGGACACTCCATCCATGACCATGCAAGGATTTAGCTCCCTCCCAGCTCTCCAGGGCTCCTCTGCGATCTGCGCCCCCCCAGATGGAGATGGCCTCCTGCTGCTGCCTAATGCTCCATTCTCCACATCTCCCGGCCGACAACTCCTCCCCAGTGGACTGGGACCTGAGCTTATATGGGTAGCCTGCCCCCTGCCAATACCAAGTGGGGATTGGTCAGGGCTCCTCACGTGAGCTCCCTGTCACTACAGTCCTGTGCCCTGCCCCCTCTTCCAGATCATTCTCCCTGGAAGCAGGGGAGACGCCCCAGAACTAGAGCACAGGTGGTCACACCCACTGCTACACTAACCACTTACTGCCCCCAGATCAAACAAGCAGGCCTAGCCTGAAGCATAGGCTTGCCTAAATATACCTGCACTGACAGTTTCCCTAGCTAAAATCCTACTCTAGCACCTACCTACAGTAGAGGGTGCTACACTCCCACACAAACTACTAGGAGCCTATTACTTAAATTCGTCCTCTCAGCATCCTCATAAAAAAATTATACTTTGAGTAAGGGAAAGCTAGAAGCCATGTCAGATATCTTTTTCTGTGTCCCTGATTTTCCTTCACTTCCTGTCTGGTGAAACTGCTGTCAGTACAACTGTCAGTGGAATAGGAAGTGATGGTAAATCTTTGTAATGGAGACCCAGCAGTAAGAACCCGAAGGAGCTGGAATTCTTCATCACTCTATACAAAACTATAAAAAAAGGTTTTTGATTTGACATACATTTTCAAAAGAAATAATCTTTTTAGTGCTTTTCTAGATATGCATGTGCTTCCTGTGTAGCTAATAACTTAACAGATATCTTAACAGTTGCTAAGCAGGAAGGAAGAGTAAGCTAATCTACCCCCTGCTAGTTGCTAATCTTTAAATTCATTGTAAACTCATATCAAAAATATCTCTAATGTGAACACTGTATTCTACTTTAAACGTTTAGAAATAAAAGCATAGCTCCCAACTGTCCCTGATTTCGAGGGGCTGTCCTTTATTTGGAGCAATGTCCCTCTGTTCCTCATTCCTCCTCATTTGTCCCTCATTTTGGTCTGATCTATATAGATGTATATAAAATGCACTTTTTATCTTTCAAAAAGTGTTTCCCAGTGCTAAACCTTTCATTCCAAATTATAAATTGCTGCATTTGTAAATGTCAAAAGCCAGTATAAAGAAATAATAATTGTATAATTCTCCTTTAAGGGGTGTGGCACGGTGTGTGTCCTATGCCCACATACTTTTGCTAATAGGCGTTCCCATCTTAAAAAGTTGGGCGGTATGATAAGTGCCCTTCCTAAGAACAGATACCACAAGATTACCACAAGCCCACTATAAGGCTCCATGCACACTGAAGCTGATAAACTGCAGTTTATTGGCATTTTGGCTTTTTTTTTAAAGCCCATAAACTGAACTCTATGTTAGCCTATGTGCCCATGCACACCTGGGCGTTTTTTAGTGTTAATGAGCTATGGAGTTTATTGTTTTTTTTCTGAACGCCCAAAATTTGCGTTCAAAGTGCTGTTTTTTGCGGGGGGAAACGCTAAAAAACGCAAAATGCTGAAAAACGCAGAAAAACGCTTAAAAACGCTCAAAACCGCCAGTGCCAGCGTTTTATCTATTGAAAAAAAAAGTAAAAAAAAAAAAGCTACACTGAAAAATGCTGATTAAAGCTATTGCAAAAACGCTAAAAAACGTTGAAAGGCTCCCTGCAAAGCTACTGGCATTTTTTTATAGCTTTTATCAGCTTCAGTGTGCATGGAGCCTAAGGGCTCATGCACACTGGCTGTTTTTGATATCTCTCCTAGATGCCTTTCCTCCTGGCAGCGGTGTTTTGGCATAAAAACCGATTGGCGCTTGTAAACACGTGTAATGCATTTAAGCGCATTTGGGCGCGGTAAACTCTTGAGTGTTAAATACTTTCATTAGCCAGGAGAATAAATTATTCTGGCCATTGAAATGGATTAACGCTCAAGCACTAAACGTGCCTAACAATACAGTGGAACCTCGGATTGCGAGTAACTCGCTTAACGAGCGTTTCGCAGTTTTCGCAGTTTTTTTTTTTAAAATCCTGATTCGGTTTGCGAGTGTTGTCTCGCAAAACGAGCAGGATTCAAACCTCTGCGGTGTGCAGTATTGCATTTGGCCAGAGGTGCGGGGGCGCCGGGGACACTCTGAGCCATTCGGAGCTGTTTCTAAAACTCTCCGGCGCCCCCCCACCTCTGGTCAAATGCGGTATTGCCTGCCATAGAAGTCAATGTGGAACGAATTATCTTTGTTTCCATTGACTTCTATGGGGAAACTCGCTTTGATATGCAAGTGCTTTGGATTACAAGCATTATCCTGGAACGGATTATACTCGCAATCCAAGGTTCCACTGTAATGTGCTTTTAGATGTGTTTACATCAGTGAGGCATTTTTTTCGGCCAAAACGCCCTGCTCCTGGACACGCTGGCTGGTGTTATGTGTGCATCTCATTGGATACAGACACTTTTCAGTCAGCCACTTTCTGCCTGGCTCCTTGAGTTTTTAAATTGAGGAATTTCTGGCAGGAGGCAACTGACGAATTTCCTGGGGACCCGGATTTAATTTATACAGTGTATGGCCGGCTTTAGACTAGGGCTACACCGATGAACAGATCTACGGTATTTCCTCTCTCACTTTGAGAGGTTTTTTTTGTTGACAATTATCCGATTAGACTTTTTTAGAATTTCAGTGTGTTGCAACTAGTAGTTAAATCTGTAAACATCAGAGATTTAATCACTAGCCGTACACTGAGCCCAGGCAGAGATTAGGCACAGATCACAAAATGAAGCGATTTGCTGACTCAGAAAATGTATTTTTACTGTGGTGGGTAATGCAGCCATATTGCATGAAAACACCATTAACAGAACAGAAGAAAGGACTAGTTGCATAGAAAAATATTCTTGAACACTTTAAATGTTTGATAACACAACTGTTTTAAAAGAAGTTCCCACTAGTCCTTACAATACAAGTTCTCACCACCAGGTGGCAATATACAGCTTTGATGTAAAGCCATTAATTATAAAATATGAAAGTTTGACAGTATCTATTTGTCTCATTTTTCAGTATATAGTAATCAAAACTGAACGTAGATGTAATCACTATTAGAAATTACATTTTAGTGAAGAGGTCACATGTGTGTACTTTGAAAGCAGCTTTTGGATAGAGTGGAGGGGGGTTAGAACACCTGTCAGGTTTTTTATGCTGTCTATGTCCCCATTACAATGAGAAAAAGTTTGGGACTTTAAATGAAGCATATGACAGACCATAAAATGTAGAAAAGTATTTATTAAATGTATGTGTGTATATATATTTATTGTATTCGTGTTTTGTACATACATTGATTTTGCATGTATATATTATGTGCCATATATACTCCTTGACAACAAATACTTTTATACATTTAATAAATACTTTATACATTTTATGGTCTGTCATATGCTTCATTTAAAGTCCAGAACATTTTCTCATTGTAACCAATATAGGGATGGAGATGTCTTTTGTGCCTCATTTAAAGTCCTGCCCATGTTTCCTTTCAAGCATATGTCCCCATTAGGGAGGTTCACCCTCTCTATTTGTCTTATTTACTGCTATTACAAGGAGTGAAATTGAAAGAAAATGTCAAATTTTGGGTTGTCACCGTAACAGGAATTGGGGGAAAAATTTACAATGGGGACACCAGGGATTCTGTTTTGGCTATGGGGCAGAAAGAGAGAGAAGCATCCCCAAAAGTAATACACACAGCAGAAAAAATCAGTGATTATTATCATCCCTTATTCTGTCCACCATGCTTTGCTTTGTTTCAGCTGTAAAATGAGTAGATCTGTAAAGGTTGATTTCTGATTTTTGCTGTAGGATACTGTACACCGTTGTGCAGCGCACTATTAAACAAGCATTAGTTAAAGAGTAACTTTGGTAACTACCTACCTGAAGTCCATTCCCCAGCCCAATTCCTCTTACATCACTCCACTCTCCTAAATGACGTATATTTCAAACCATTAAAACAATGTATCCCACTCCATTGGGGCTCCCCTCAACCTCCCTCAATCAAAGAATGGCTAACAAGGTGATTAAAAAAAATAAAGACACCTCCAAATTCTCAACCAAATGGGCCTGTTGGACCCACTTCCAAACAACCACAGAATTCAGCAGCCTAAGAAACCCGCCATCCCAGCCTCCAAACAGGAGCTTACAGTGATCTGATGTCAACAAATAACTATACAGCATTTGTGGCTAAAAGACCTTTAATTTCCATAAGTGCCTAACCTATTATTCCCACTGCCTAAAATAGAGACAAATAGCCTATCTCCCTATATAACCTGCTGGAGGGAATAAGAGATGGTCCCCCATCCCCCTCTTTATCCCCACCCCCCTTTCTCCAACACCCCAATCCTCTCCCACGCTTCTTTCCTACCTTCCTCCCTATATCCCTCTTTCCGCCTCTTCATTCTCTTTCTACCTTTTTCATATCTAATATGCCCTCTGACATACAATCACCCCACTTTAAACATTGACTACATTAGCTTACATGATTGCACACCGGTTCCTTCAACGACTTTGCCGGTTCCCCTACTCCTGCTGGCACACGCCAGTCCCCATCTCAAATTTCAGCACCAACTCGCTCACTATAAATACATAGGTATACCCAATAGTCCCTCAACATCCAGATTTATTTTGTCTATTGTTGGAAACGGTTCTCTACTAAAATACTTAAACCCCACCCCAAAGCCATGGGCTATGAGGCTTGCTCACTATATATTCCCATGGACTATCATGAGACTCTTATGGCCATCTGTGTCTTCCCTATATGACTCTTCAATTGATCAAAATTCATGTAACTATCTAGATAATGATGAACCGGCTGGTCACTCTTGATAAGACTCATCCCCAAATGTTCTATACTTTTATGAACTTATGTTGTCTTCAACACTGTATGTAGAGGTTATAATACATGTTTTCATCTATTTACTGCCTGAAGCTTTTCTAAAACATATTTGCTTCTTTTATAAAACTTTTAGGGAAAAGAGCAACTTACGCCCCCCCCCCCCCCCCCCCCCCCCCCCCCCATGTTGGTTTTTTTTTTTTTTCTTTTCTTGTTAGATCATTTCTTACCTTTTTGGCTAGGGTTATCTACAACCTACACTGGAGAAATGGCAGCACTCCAAGATCCATCAAATGAACAAACATTCCAAGTGTTACAAACAGTTCAAATGGTAGATGCGTTTCACACAAAGATGTGTTTATTCATTACATGATTACATTGGTAATGAATAAGCACATCTTTGTGTGAAACGCGTCTACCATTTGAACTGTTTGTGACACTTGGGATGTTCGTCTATTAAATAAGAATTTTGATGATCTTGGAGTGCTGCCATTTCTTCAGTGTTGATCGCATGCGGAGGCGAGCCGAGGCAGGCACCTGTGATATCATTAGGCTTCCTGTCTCACCTGGAGCAGAGAGTTATTTTGTTTGGATTATCTACAACCTACTGATCCAATTTGGTCCCGCTATGATCCGCCAATCCACTGCATGTTGGGTCCCTCTCCGCCATCTTCCTTTTTGATGTTATCAGGAGCCAGCTGTCTTTTTCTGATACTTGCGGACAGACCTGGTAATGTGTCACTAGATGAAGCCTCCTCCAGCCATTGTGTGGAAGCTGATGCACATCAAATATCCCAGGGGGCTTCAGGGGCAGAGTACATGTAATTTTTTCCTAGGCAGAAATGGAGGCAAAGGGTGTTAGGGGAAAGGGGGTGGAGGGTTTTCAATTATGTTAGGTTCTTCATATTTGAGTGAAGGTCCACTTTAGGAAACAAGCGCTGTGCAAACTGTTGGCGCTATATAAATCCTGTATAATAATAATAACTATATGCCTTACACATCAAATATAGTGTAGAGCATTACAGGACAAGAATGACACTAGCATTTAGGAAGGTGTTTTTAGAAAAAATAATTTGTATAGAGCAGGGATAGGTTGGCATCTTGGTGTCAAGTCCCTGTTAGTAAGGTGTACCCTACTCTCCATTTACTAGAAGGTGTGAGGGATCTGGTACAGTAGGTGGTCTCATCAGGTCTCAGGGGTGTAGAAAAGGGGGAGGATAAGGGGGTCCCACGGGAATGGTACTTTGGGGTGGAGGTAGGCTGTGTAGCCTCTTTTCTGCCAGAATCCCTGCATGTTCACCTGTTTCACTTGTTTCTTGCTGGGTGATGTACATGTGTTCTGACCAAGAACACATTCTCTCCAAGAACAGATGGTCAGCGAGAAGTAAATTCTGTACAATGAGCATCACACCCCTAAAAAAAAAGCCCTGCTAGCAACAATCAATATACCCCCAAAATAAATAAAAACACCTCAAATACAACCCTTCTGAAAAGAGAGCCCACTTTTTGAAGGGAAACCTAAAAATAAATAGCTTGGTATCAGAGAGGGCTGACATTTCAATTAAGGGTGCTGGCTGCTAGGCATGTTGGGCATTGACAGTTGCAGAAAAATGGGCGCCAGTAACTTGTAGGCTGAACAAAAGTATGTTTATTGCTCACAACTATAAAATGTAGGGAGAGAGGTTAAGGGCACAGGATACCCTAGGACAGTTGGCAAACAGATCCGCAGACTCCAAAGACAAAAAACAGCCAGGTAGGCAGCAATACAGAACAAGGGCCTTAGGCCTGCATCCAACGTTTTGTACCTACTTAGCAACAGCTGTCTCCTATAGTAACCAAAAACTCACAGCACCTTGCAGGGATTTTTTAGATGAGTCTGTCTTGATGCTTTCCCAAACCTTCCACAGTCCCTCCTGGCTCACGAAAGAATAACCTTTGGTACTTCATCTCTGAACTCCATCCCTTATGCCACCAGGCAACAAACAGGTTCTCCCTTGCAGAGCCTCGAGCACATGGCTAGACCTTAGGCTCCAGGCCTACCCAATGCCGCTGTTCCTCACACATCCACACCAGACCAAGGTCTGAATGGGAGGACACTGATAACTTGACCTCCCCAAATATATATATATATATATATATATATATATATATATATATATATATATATATATATATACACTCCCAGCATGCATCAGTGGCCATGAAACTCCTACTGATTGGTTGAGAGAAGTATGCATATTCAAAACCTAGCTTTACTGTAGCTTATCATACTAATGCCAAAGGTAGCAGTGCCACCTACTGACAAACGGGAGGAACTACAACTACACCAGGCCTAGGAGAAAACCCAAATGATCACAAAGACTGCAAACCAGCTAGGTTAACTACAGTCTAGCACAGCTAAATTGACTGGTATCCCCTGTATAAGACAAGGGGGCTACACTATAAATGAGATGGCAGCTAAAAGTGACCCCTGCCCTCCAATCAACCACAAACTAAAATGAAAGACAATAAAAACCTCAGTAAAAAAAACAATCAGAATTAAAGGATAAGTTCACCTTTGAAAACATGTTACATGTTCCACCTGTTTTTAGGTAACATGCCTCAATGCTGTAGCTGCTGCCCGATTTACATCACTCCCCCCCCCCCCCCATGCACTTTTTGAAATCAGGACTCCAACCACATGGCCACTTAAATTCATTCACACAGCTCTGTGTGTGAATTAACTACAAGCCCCAACATACTTTGTGGCTGTCGGCTTGGAGTTCTCAATGTACTACTAGGTGCTTGCTGTGGAGTGCTGTGGTAGTTCATTGATTCTTCCTGTCAGATTGTATCTGATTGCCCCTACGAGATGTACAAGACCTGTATGTCACTAGCAATCTGCTGATCGCTGGTGCAATTCTTTCCAGACTCCAAAAATAATAATAATACATTTAATTTTTTTTTACCTTAAAATAAAATGCGCATTTATTATTTTTTTTCCAAAAAGTGAACTTACTCTTTAAAGTACAGTTTCCTAATTGACGCTGATCTCTACCTTTTTTCAGCTTTTCCTATCAGTGGCGGTGCCCACTCTCTCCTGCCGCCAGTCTATAACCGATAGATAAATTCATGCATTGCATGAATCTATCTATGGTCGCCTGAATTACATTGGGGGGGTATTTTTTGGAAGCACCTGTTTAGAGCCATAGGCTCTAATATGCGTCCAAAAAGGTGAACATCGGGCGCCATGCTGGGTGCTCGCTGTTCACTCAGCGATGTGTTAGCAAAACAAATGAATATTCAGTTAACTAACACTGAACCGCCTCTCAGCCACTCAGGTGCTCGGGTCTGTTACCTGTCACCTGATCGGCTAAAAACGACAGGCGCTGTGATTGGACGCCTATCGTAGAGGACGGGAAGAGACGACGGGAGAAGACAAGAGCGTGGAGGACACCGGACGCCGCTTAACACCTGCCGCCGTGACCTGCTGCCCCACCGAGACAAGGTAAGTGTCGGGTGGGTGGGGGATGGAAACTGGCAGCAATTGATGGGCACAGTAGCGGTAATTGATGGGCACACTGGCAACAATTGATGGGCACACTGTCAGCAATTGATGGGCACACTGGCAGAAATTGGTGGGCAAAGTAGTGGCAATTGATGAGCACACTGGCAGTAATGATGGGCACAGTACCGACAATTGATGGGCACAGTAGCGGCAATTTATGGGTACATTGGCTGCATTTAATTGGCACAGTGTCTGCAATTGATGGGCACAGTGGCTGGGTTTGATGGGCACAGTGGCTGGGTTTGATGGGCACAGTGGCTGGGTTTGATGGGCACAGTGGCTGCGGATGATGGGCACAGTGGCTGCGTTTGATGGGCACAGTGGCTGCGTTTGATGGGCACAGTGGCTGCGTTTGATGGCACAGTGGCTGCGTTTGATGGCACGGTGGCTGTGTTTAATGGCACGGTGGTGGCAATTGATGGACACAGTAGCTGCGTTTGATGGGTTCAGTGGCTGCAATTGATGGGGGTTTTTTCTTCAGTTTGTTTACTCCCCCCCAAAAAAAATTGAGCACCAGCCGCCCCACGTTTTTAATAGACTACAGGGTAGATTTACTAAAGGCAAATAGACTAGCACTCTGCAAGGGCAGTCGCTCCAGAGCTTAGTAAATTAGGTAAAACTAATGCTTTTTTTTTTTGCTTGCACATGATTGGATGATGGAAGTCAGCAGAGCGTCTGCTCATTTACTAAGCTCTGGAGAAACTGCACTTACAGAGTGCAACTGCACTTTGCAAAATGCACAGTATCTTTGCCTTTAGTAAATCAGCCCCTATGACTGCTCAATGCTCCCTCTTTTATAGTGAGGAGGCTGGCTTATCAAGACTATTTTTTTTGGCCTTCATTGGCCATCGCTCAAAGGCCATGGAGTGCATTATGGTTAAAAAAGAAAACTATTTGGCTTCAAATTTCAAAAGCTGCAGTAGAGCGAACCCAGACCCCCTCAATACTAGGAATATGCACATCTCATGGTATAGAAGGTACTGTTTTACGAAGAGCATGCACATTTTTCTAAGCCTGCCTGCACTTTGCCCAAGTGCATACTAGGTATTCCTTGTGTTACAGTAATATGACAAACTCACTTAAAATAACCCTGTATATAAAGAGTTGCTATGGAACAGTGAATAAACTGCTCTGCAGCAATACGTACGATTATAAAATACAAAAACAACTGGTTGTAAGATGTACTATATATAAATGCGCGATTTATGTGTTCTTTGACATTATAGTTGTTTATATTCAGTAACCTAATGGGAAAAAAGACATGTTCATCATACATAAGAACGCTTTGTTTCCCGAATGGTAGATAGCATTCTCATTTCTACCTGCCTCTTGTGTGTTATTTATTGCACAATAATCTTCCCTCCTACCCTTTCTTCTCCTTTCTCAAAGTGGTTTGCTGAGCCAGGAGCAGTGGAGCATCAATCAACGGAAGGCTGAGAATTACAGGTTAAGAACTGTTAAAAGGGCATCTCAAAGTCAATTGGGCCAGCTGCCACTTCAAGCAGGGACGTATTGAACTTTGTCTCAACGATCCATAGGCTGTGTTTTTAATTTTCGTGGTTTAACAAAGGGCAGGTAACGTGGAATCGAAATGAGCCGAAGACCTTGCCGTGACATTCCTGTCTAATCATATTGAATATAATAACACTCTGAAGATAAACCTATTAGGTAGAACTTAGTGTACTTGTCAGATGGATTATTTTGTGATCAAAGTGAGTTTTATTATAGCAAAAAAAAACAAAAAAAAAAAACACGTTGTTTGGTATATGAATTCACGGAGACCCCCCCAGGTGAACTCGGCAAGAGGAAGTTGTAAGAGAGCCAGTCAGAAGTGGTTTTCTATTAACGTCACTCTTGATTTTCTCGCTTGCACAGTCAACCATGAAGCCTCCTGAGTTTGCCTCTTCAAATGTGCTAGAAGCAAAATAAGTCAGAGCTAGCAGTTCTGTGGTTTGGCAGCACTCTTTCTTTCTTTCTTACTTTAACTGTTGAAGGCTATATTTGAAGTATTATTAATAATCATTTACTGAAATTCTGCATATGCTTTAGATCTCCTGTGATTAAAAGCTTTGCTACATGAGTGATAGCAAAAATCACCTCTCTTCCCTGACTTTTCTCAGGGTTTGTAACTTAATACAATCTAAGAACCACCGGTTATTGCACAGTGATTAGCGAGAATCATGGGTCCCTGAAACAGATTAAAGCTAACAGCATGCTATGAAGGAATTAAAGCTGGGACCCTGCGGATATAAAAATGTCATTTGATGCAGTTATAAATGTAATAAAAAAAAATCAATAAATGTATTTCTAAATTTAACTGTAAATTCAAATTTAAGTACTTATATCTGTCTTGATAGGAGAATTATATACTTTACTCTACCGTATAACAGATGACTGGAAGAATGAGCATCAGTGCTCTGAACCAATCAGGCTTCACCACAGTCAGGGCCGATCCCAGGCAGGGTGCACAGGGTGCATTGCACCCAGGCGCCTGCAGAGGTGGGGGCGCCAAACATCTAACAGAAGCCCCCTCTGTGTCCATCAGAGAGGCCCCCCTCCAGGTCCCAATAAAGTACTCTGCTTCTCTTCCTGTATTTTGTTTATTGTTAAGAAATCATGTAAGGAACCCAGGTTAATGAAGACTTCGTGGGGGAGCATCTCTGTGGTTGAGTCATTGCCATAGAAACATTTGTAAAGGGGTGGAGTTAGTAAAATGATGACTCCCATGTGGGGTCGCCAGAAATATTTCTACACCCAGGCGCCTGTGACCCTAGGATCGGCCCTGACCACAGTGCACATTTGCTGAAAAAAAAAGATCAATGCTTCTTCATTAATAAATTAAAAAACTCTGCACAATCCCCTTTGGAAGGATGCAGTCCTTTAGAAGTGACCAGAAGTGACAAAATGTGCCAGTGTGGAGCGTAGTGATATCATATCTGTATATCTGTTTTGGTAGGAGAACTATATACTTTACTCTACCGTATAACAGTGGACTGGAAGAATGAGCATCAGTGCTCTGAACCAATCAGGCTTCACCACAGTGCACATTTGCTGAAAAAAAAAAGATCAATACTCCTTCATTAATAAATTAAAAAAACTCTGCACAACCCCCTTTGGAAGGATGCAGTCCTTTAGAAGAAGTGACCAGAAGTGACGAAACACGTCAGGGTGGAGCGTAGTGATATCATCACACCGGCAGGAAGGTGCTACCTGGATACATGTTTTTGGTGATGCTGTGTGAGCTTACACGTAAAGTGGTAGTAAAGTCTATAAAAAAATGTTTCCCTCTGCAAGACTATATCATAATGTGCTAGTATGGACTTCAGACTAGCACATTATGAAAGACTTACCTCAAAACTAAGCCCTCCAGCAGAGGCTTCCATCTTTACCCAGTCTTCCTTCTGGGTTTTTGGACACCGGCCGTCTGACTGGCTGAGCACACAGCTCTGAAGGAGCGGCACGGGTATGCCATTCCATCAGAAAGCATGTGCTGGTGACATCGCTGCCTGCTGCTCACTAAGCATGTCGGGACCCTTAGGCCTCGTACACACGACTGGACATGTCCACTGAAACTGGTCCGCGGACCGGTTTCAGGGGACAGATCCGATCGTGTGTATAGGCTAGCGGACAGATTTCCAGCGGACAAATGTTTCTTAGCATGCTAAGAAACATGTCCGCTGGAAAGCTGTCCGGTGGACATGTCCGCTGGTTAGTACACCTAACCAGCGGACAGATATCTCCCGCATGCGTCGAATGGATTTGACGCATGTGTGGAAGTATTTTACTTCCTGGTTTGGTGACGTGGCGGCATTAACATCACTGCCACATCACCGCGCTGTCTGTCCGCGGGGATTTCGGTTTGATGGTGTGTACAGCCATCAGACCGAAATCTCCGAGTGGACCGTTTTCATTGGACATGTCCGCTGGTGTGTACGAGGCCTAAGGGGTAAGACCGTGCTATATTAAGATACCTCTCAACTCAACTCAACTCGACTCAATATCTCCTAAATGGTGCACCTTGAGGCGATATTCAACTTACCTACAGGTAAGCTTTATTATAAACTTACCTGTAGGTAAAAATAAAGGAGAACTTACTACTACCAACACATGTTTAAGGTGGTGCACTACTGAGAATTAGTGCATTTACATTGTGAGTGTATTTTAGTATGTTTTTATAAATGATTGACGGTATTTTAAAACAGTAAAACACTATGTACAGTTTCTATTCCTTTTGAGCGATATTGATGGTGGAGAGACTGCTTGGGTGATTTGACATACATTAGCAATCCTGAAGGGGAAATTTAGAGAAAGTATTTGAAAACTGTGATTAGCCATTTAGACCCCTTAAAGGGGAAAGTGCATGGTGGCCTGTATTAGGTCTGGGCATTAGATTGGTGGTGTTATTCGCTGACATGGAACATTTTATACTGCTAATCAAGGCACTGGTCTGGAATTTAGAATAACCACAATAAGTCTGGCGCTCTGGGACATTGACACGGGTTCCCTTGATGACAATATATAATGCTTTGTGGGAGACATAAACTGTGTATTACATTTACAGCATTACAGTGGTAGTGGAACCCTATCACTCGCACACTGGACTTTTCAACTTCTACTTTTTTTTTTTTATTCTTTATTTATATAAAGGGTGGTAGAGAATACATTATTACATCACATTCCAACAATTACAAATACATTCTTTTCATATTGACTTAGCATTCCTCAGTCTTTATAAAAGTGTACACATTTTATACCTTTTGTAATTTACCTAAGCTGAGATCTAAGCACCCAAGTACTTATTCCCAAATCCTCGTTTCTTACCGATACCTCTAATCCTCCCTTTAATTTTCCCTTACAAAATACCCCAACCCCCCATTCACAGCGAGATGGAAGGTTCTGTGTACTTATGAGCTCCCCAGGTAAGCAAACCTTACTCCCCTGTTCTATCTTCCAACATAGATATTCTTGAGCAAAACCTGTACCACTCTGTGTTTGATTTGATTTGAGGCTAGGACGGAGGTTCACCTTCCAGCAGGACAATGACCCCAAACACACTGCCTAACCCACCCTCAAACCGGGTGGACATCATATGAGGTCTTTTCTTCCCGGCAATATAGGGCGCGCGTGCGCCTGGGGCACAGCCCATGGCACCGCACGTGCCACGTGTAAACACACAGATCCACATCCTGTCAGAGGTGAGGAGACCGATGCTGGGTTCCCAGTACAGAGGAACACACATCGGTCTCCTCCCCTTGTGAGTCCCCCTCCCCCTACAGTTAGAACACACTTTAGGGAACATATTAACCCCTTCAGCGCCCCCTAGTGTTAACCCCTTCCCTGCCAGTCACATTTACACAGTAATCAGTGCAGTTTTATAGCACTAATTGCTGTATAAATGTGAATGGTCCCGAAAACGTGTCAAAAGTGTCCGATGTTTCCCCCGCAATGTCACGGTCACAGTAAAACTCGCAGATCGCCGCCATTACTAGTAAAAAAATATATAATAAATAAAAATGCCAGAAATCTATCCCCTATTTTGTAGACGCTATAACTTTTGTGCAAACCAATCAATATACGCGTATTGCGATTTTTTTTACCAAAAATATGTGGAAGAATACGTATCGGTCTAAACTGAGGAAAAATTTAAAAAAAATAGAAAAAAATTGTGGTATTTATTAAATCAAAAATTAAAAAATATTGTGTTTTTTAATTGTCACTCTTCTTTTGTTTATAGCGCAAAAAAATGCAGAGATGATCAAATACCACCAAACGAAAGCTCTATTTGTGGGGGGGGGGGGGATAAAGATTTCATTTGGGTACAGTGTTGCATCACCGCGCAATTGTCATTTAAAAGTGCAACAGCGCTGAAAACTAAAAATTGGTCTGGGCAGGAAGGGGGTGAAAATGCCCTGTATAGAAGGGGTTAAGCAACACTTGAGTGGTTTAAGAGGAAACATGTAAATGTGTTGGAATGGCCTAGTCAAAGCCCAGACCTCAATATAATAGAAAATCTGTGGTCAGACTTAAAGATTGCTGTTCACAAGTGCAAACCATCCAACTTGAAGGAGCTGGAGCAGTTTTGCAAGGAGGAATGGGCAAAAATCCCAGTGGTAAGATGTGGGAAGCTCATAGAGACTTATCCTAAGCGACTTGGAGCTGTGAAAGCCACAAAAGGTGGCTCTACAAAGTATTGACTTTAGGGGGGTGAATAGTTATGCACATTGACCTTTTCTGTTACTTTGTCCTATTTGTTGTTTGCTTCACAATAAAAAAAAAAAATACCTCTTCAAAGTTGTGGGCATGTTCTGTAAATTAAATGATGAAAATCCTCAAACAATCCATGTTAATTCCAGGTTGTGAGGCAACAAAACACGAAAAATGCCAAGGGGGGTGAATACTTTTGCAAGGCACTGTTGGTGCTGTTAGAAAACAATGCTTTATTTGTGATTTTTAGGTCTTTGGGCATGCGTTGCCTTTCTTTACTTCTTTTTTTTTTTTTGTTCTTATGTTCAGGAGCTTTTTTGGTCTATAATTTTTTCTCGTGGTTGACCAAAAGAAAACATCATAACTCACCACTTTCTTTGATCCTCCAGCAAGCAGCCCATGAATATCATGACGCTCATTGTTTAGTGTTAGGACCACAGATATTACAGGGTGCCTTGGCGCGGCTCTGTGGCTCACGCATGCGTTTGCAAATGCGTGCGGACTGAACCCCTGTTTTTAACGCATACTGTAGACAGGTTAATTGGTTTTCTGCAAGCTGGTCGGTAAGTAGGCTTGGTTTTTCCCTGGGCATTCCCCAGGTTTTTGTTGTTATCTGCTTTAGCCTTCCAATGCTACTTACTGTTATGGCCAGCTATAGACGGGGGCAGTGGACATGTTTATGCTTCACCTGTGGTGTTTATATTGGTCCAGCAGTGCACCAACACCTTTGCAGCCATTGTGCTATATGCTGGGTGCTTGGTGTGCTCTTGTACCTTTAAAGGAGGGGTGGCTTCCCTTCAGTTCACCTGCCCCTGTCTATCCATTAAAATGCATGTGCCTCCACTGTGGGGACGCTCATTGTTTAGTGTTAGGACCACAGATATTACAGGGTGCCTTGGCGCGGCTCTGTGGCTCACGCATGCGTTTGCAAATGCGTGCGGACCGAATCCCTGTTTTTAACGCATACTGTAGACAGGTTAATTGGTTTTCTGCAAGCTGGTCGGTAAGTAGGCTTGGTTTTTCCCTGGGCATTCCCCAGGTTTTGTTGTCATGAATATCAAATGCCTGACATATTGTACATTACACATTCTATCACTCTGTATCAGGGAGCATGGATAAGCTGTCAACAAGAATTGAAATCTGTGCCACTGCATTGTTCAATAGAAAAAACACCAAAACAAAGTGCACCTAAACCATCTTTCCCTAAAATAATTATTAGGCACACACCGGTTAAAGCTGAATTTCAGGAATTCATACACTTTATAAGAAGTGCAGGCACACCATCAGTTAGGGCCAAGGAGGTGCATGACATCTCTTGAACTCATCTGTTATCTATTATTTATATCTGACAGGTTAATGGCTCTGCTGGAGCATACACTGACACTTGGGACTGTGAGAGATGAGAGAGAGGCACACGGAGCATCTATGCTCACCCCTGCCCTCTTCTGCCCATTCAGAGAAACCTTTGTATTTTGTGAATGAGTTCACATAATACAAAGGCTTCTGTGAGTGGGCAGGAGGATGGGAGGGGCAGGCCAAGTAGCTGCATCAACTCAAATTTTTAAGAAGCTTAGACCTGAAGCATTAGCATCGGGCTCCTAGAAATACAGCAATAGCTATCTTCTATGAATGCAATAAAACTGTCAGCTGTATTGAATACAGATAACCCCAGGAGATATCATGCACCTCCATGGACTTAACCAATAGTGTGCCTTTGCTTTTTACAAAGGAGCTCAATTCCTGGAATTCAGCTTTAACCACTTCTGGACAGCTCCACGCAGATATACTGAAGCAGGGCAGTCCTCCTGCGCGAAATCACGTACCTGTACATGATTTTGTGTATGGGGTCTGGGGAGCCTGCGTGCCGCCAGTGTATGGAGACAGTGGGAGCCAATCAGCAGGTCCGTCAGACGTGACTATCCCTGGGAGCTGCCAACCGTTCTGAGGAGAGGCAGAACGGCAGTCTGCCTATGTAAACAAGGCAGACCATTTTTCTGCCAGAGGGGAAAAATTAGGATCTTGTGTTTCTGCTAAGTAAAAACACAGATCTCTGTTTTCCCCTAGTCAAAGCACAACCCCCACAGTTAGAAAGAACCCCCTAGGGACACATTTAACCATTTGATTGCCCCTGATGTTAACCCCTTCCCTGCCAGTGTAATTTGTACAATGACAGTGCATTTTTTTAGCACTGTCTTGGTGTCACTGGTCCCCAAAAAGTGTCACTTAGATGTCTGATTTGTCCGCCACAATGTCGCAGTCTCGCTAAAAATTGCTGACCGCGGCCATTACTAGTAAAAAAAATAAAAATTCCATAAAAATATCCCATAGTTTGTAGACGCTTTAGCTATTACGTAAACCAATCAATATACACTTATTGGGATTTTTTTACCAAAAATATGTAGCAGAATACATACTGGTCTAAATTGATGAATCAATTTGATTTAAAGCATAAAGTAAAAAATATTGTTTTTTTTTTCGAAATTTACCATGTTTTTTTGTTTATAGCGCAAAAAATAAAAACCACAAAGGTGCAAAAGAAAGCTCTATTTGTAGGAAAAAAAGGACATACATTTTATTTGGGTACAGCGTGACACGGTGCGCTAGCAGGACGGTAAAAAAAGTCCTGCTAGCCGCATCTTTGGAGCGGTGTGTATACCGCTCCTCCACCGCTCCCGCCCATTGAAATCAATGGGACGATGCGGTTATACCGCCGGCAATGCGCCTCTGGCACTTAGGCACTTTTCAGCGGTTTTTAACGCCTTCTCGGTAAACCCCCCCCCCCCCCGGTAGTGGACGAATAGTGCCTCAAAATTGGCGGTAAAGTGGCGCTAAAAATAGCCTCGCTTTACTGCCAACGCACCTCCTGCCCGAGTGTGAATGGGGCCTAAAAGCAATGCAGTGTCGTATCGTAGAAAATGGCCTGGTCAGGAAGTGGGGTAGAACCTCCTGGAGCTGCAGTGGTAACACTATTGTAGGTGATTAAAATTGTCCTGTCCACTGGACAATTGTCAGACAGATTTACTTGTCCCTATTTGTGATCAGTCTCATCTGTCTAGCCAAAACAGGCCTTGTTTACACTTGTAGTTGGGTGAAAGTAAAAAACATGTGGATGAGCCATTTTCTTACTGCCCCTCAACTTTTCCCCCATAATTTGCAGTGGATAGGATGTACACATGCCATAGGTATGATGATTTGCATCTCAATATGACAAAAAAAGGATACCTCCTGTTGTGTTTGGCAGCAAGTACTGCCTGTTGAATGTGACCTCTTTTACTGAATGTGGCCTCGCCATAGTTGCCATATAACAACTCCCCACCACCTGTCACACACCCTCTGAGAAATGATCCACCACACATTATTTTTCAGACAACATCACTAGTGTAAAGGTGCCATTACTGGACTGTGCCTTTGTACGAGGTGGTATCAAAACGTTTTGAGACTAGTTTTGGAACACGCCAACAGATGGCAGCACTAGTCTGCACACAGTGTCACAGGGAGCACCGACAGTCATCAGTCAGTGTACCAAAGACAAAATACATCGTCATATATACATTGGGAACTGTGAAACTGGTGCTATTCTGACCACGTGCATTACCACGTCTGCTACCGTGTTTCCCCGAAAATAAGCCCGGGTCTTATATTAATTATGCCAACAAAAGACACAGTAGGGCTTATTTTCGTGGTAGGTCTTACCATGTAATGTGCGGTCTTCTCTCCCCCTCTCCCTCCCTGCCTGTCAGGAATCCCCAGTGTGAACTGAGTTAAAATGCTTGTACAATCCTATAATCCACTCCATTACAGTAGTATATAATGTACAATGTGTGCGTTTCTGTAATATAATTGTGCCAAATACATTTGTTATAGCGCCGCTCTGCACTTCTGTTACCCGCCGGAGCTTTCTTCCCCGCAATTATATTACAGAAACACACACATTGTACATTATAAACTACTGTAATATAGTGGATTATAGGATTTTAAAAGCATTTTTAACTAGGGCTTATTTTCGGGGTAGGGCTTATATTGCAGCCCTCCTGGAAAATAACGCTAGGTCTTATTTTCAGGGTAGGTCTTATTTTTGGGGAAACGGGGTATTTCACCATGGACAGCAAGTCAGAACAAAGAGTAAATGTGAAATTCTGGGTGAAACGGGACAAAACTGCCACAGAGATGTTGGACATGATTTGGCAAGTTTACAGCAATGCTGCAATGAGTGAATCGAGGTGTTTTGAGTAGCATGAGCAATTGTTCTCCAATGATCATCATGCACAAGTTGCCGAATAGTTTTGACATTTTCTGGGGTTGAGCTCGTTGAAGGTCTTCCTCATCTCTCGTCGTCGTCCAGTGTTCTGCTCTTGAAGTGCATGTGCCACTCAAAACACCTTCGAACAACTCATTGCAGCATCGCCGTTATTGTTATCATTGACATCATTGCTGTCCATGATGATAGTAGCAGGTGTGGTAATGCACATGGTCAGAATAGCACCAGTTGCACAGCTCCTGATGTACACAGGGTGATGTCTTTTGGCACATTGACTTATGAAGGTCGGTGCTCCCTAGACTGAGCTGGCAGCCTTGTGCTGCCATCTGTTCTCTGTTGGCATGTTACAAAACAAGTCTCACAACTTTTTGATACCACCTTGTATACCACCTTTGATACCACCTTTGATACCACCTTGAACATCAGTGGTATCAAGCACGGGAAGCAATATGCAACAGCAGTGTATCCACCTTGTCCAATGATTGACTGTGATCCCCTGCTATTTTCATAAAGCATACAGCTCTTTGGCAAGAAAACTGTGCGGTGAGGTATGATGCCATACATACCAAAAAAAAATTTTTAGGTTTACTTTAACCTGCAGTTACCGTATTTATCGGCGTATACCGCACACTTTTTTGCCCTGAAAATCAGGGCAAAATCGTGGGTGCGCGATATACGCCGATACCCGCTTTCCCGCGCCGAGTTTGAATACTGCACCGGCATATACCGAGCGCAGTACACTCGTGTATAGTCGGGCAGTCTCGGCTCCTCTCGCGCTGACGTCCTGGACGTACAGGACGTGAGCGCGAGTGTAGCCGAGACTGCCCGACTATACACGAGTGTACTGCGCTCGGTATATGCCGGCGCAGTATTCAAACTCGGTGCGGGAAAGCGGGAAACGAGCGGGGAGGACGCCGCAGAAGGACGCCGGACCCGACGAAGAGGACACCCGAAGCCGCAGACGGACGCCGGACCCACCGATGGACGCCGCGCAAGACACCAAACTGTAAGTACAAAAATCTTTTTTCCACAGGAATTTCGGGGGCAACTTTAGGGGTGCGCGCTATACGCGGGAGCTCGCTATACCCCAATAAATACGGTATTTACAGAACCCACGTGTACATGCCTAAAATGTTAAGAGATTAAAATTGCATTCTGAGAGCTAGAATGAATTTTACTCATGTATTTGCAAATATGTTCTCAAATACGCACAAATACGTGCAAAATAAACATAAGGGATTTCAGCCAGGACTACTGATGTTCAAACATCAGTACCTTGTGCAAGTACCCTAGTGTTTCTTAGGCAGACCATAGATTATGCAAATTTGTTTCCTTCAACCACAGGTGGAAGGAAAGAAAATTGCTTGATTCCCCCTTCAACACAGTCAGTATTGATGGGGGAATCCCTCCCGCAGTGCTATTGTTTTCTGACAGTTGGGAGTGCGGGGAGACTTCCTCACTGGCAGAACACAATGATTAGTGTTGCTGGCTATAAAACCAGGCTGATGGTACATAAGTTGATGGACAGATTGAAAGATTTACCACCAAGGTGCCCATACATGGGTCAAAATTTGGGTGGTCCCTGCTGAACCAGCCTACTTTCAATCCATGTATGGCCAACTTTAGCCATACAGCAGCTTAAAGAGGAACTGCAGTCTGCTCACATAATTTGTAATAAAAACATCTTTGCCAATCTGAAGCTTCCCTCCAAAAACTTTGCATATTATTTTATATATACTGTGATTCTGTACTTGCCAGATATGCTTCAGAAATCTCCCTTCACTAAGTCTGGCTGCAGCCATTTTAACTGTGGGCAGCTGATGCTGCTGCCTGTTTATTTCCTGTATTTACACAGACACACAGAGGCACACCTCCAGCTCTGGAGTTTTTTTGGCCCTCTTATAACTCACCCCCCTCCCTTTCTGACAAACTTTCACAAAAGTGAGAGAGAGAGCTGTGCATGATGTCATAAGCCTAGGCTTTTTACCAGACAAGAAACAGGAAGTGGTTGGATAAGGTATTTACTGGCAGAAAAAAAAAATCCTATCCAAAGTTAAAACAACAAGGGCAGAAGATTTAATAGATGTAAAGTTGAAAAAAATGACTGAAGGTCCGCATTAAATACTTGTGTAGCGCCCCCTTACTTTCAGTATGGGCACTACGCTAAAGTTAGTGGGTAATGAGAGAGCTATTTTGCTCCCATTCACAATTTGCTAAAATTGGGACTTCTGTCACTCCAGAAAGTCCACTGGTCAGTCTGTGCTCCAGGGATGCAATACCATCCCTTGCCAGCAGTTGGCACCAGAGGGGTTCTGGCAGAGCAACTTTCCCCAGCAGCCAATTAGAGGAGCTTTCCCCTCGCGGGGCATGCTGGGGGAGGGTATATCTGTGACAGGTGTCATGTGCTAGGCAAGTTTTGCAAGGTCCCGGTTCCAGGTGCGGCATCCACCTTCAGGGTGCGCGCATCCATGGACCCTGCCAGCGCGGCCCACCAGGCCAGAATTGCAGTCTACACAAACCCTCATCCGGGGGTAAAAGGGGACTCCAGTGACTTACTGGGTCCCCAGTTCTATTGAAAGGATCCCAGGCTGGGTGCCGTTCGATTGGGGGGTCGGCTTAAGGGGAACCCGGAGGCAGGTTGTCCAAGAGGGCTTGAACGAACCAATCGGGGATCTGGTGACCGGAACGTGACAGGTGACAGGTACGTTTTGCTGTCATCTGGTGACCTATGCTAAAACCTACTGGGAGGATTCGCTCCATTCATCCATCTAACTCACCTAAAGTAATTGGCCTGTGGCAGAGGCCCTAGAGCCAGGTCTGTGAGGAGATCTGTTCCTTCCAGCAAATCCTAAGTGACACTTCAGCTGCCAGGCTTGTGAGAGGGGTCTGTCCGGGGGCACTTTACCCACTCCAGCTAGAGTGGCGACGAATAATAATTTGGTACTCTATTGAGCAAGGACTGCTCAATTATTATCCGGGCCTGATCGGTTCTCCCTTTTCTCCATCAACCTGCTCTTCCCATTTGATGTTGATGTTGGCCTGGAATAAAGCATTGGAAAACCTTTATTCACTGTCTGGACCTTCGCTCACTGCTTTGTTCTCCAACTGCACCCATACGCCACATTAAGGTAACTCAATATGCCGATCCCAATAACAAATCAGCGGCTCCTGCGGGGGTAGCGCTACACTTGATATACAGGAAATAATGCATGTATAATTATATCTCCCTGACATTTATAGTTCATTTACGTTGTTGCATTTATTAATTTCCAGTCTAAAGGTTGCTGTAAACGTGTTAGATGAATCTCTTCCGATTCTGCAAAAATAATCACAGTTGGGCCAAATGTGGAACATCTGAGGCTAACCACAGAGCTTAGCAGACACCAAGAGATCACAAGGGACAATGTTTATTGACAGGACTGACTTTTGTCAAGACTTTTTTTTGTTTTCCCATAATAATACTTTGCCGGTGAGCACAAAGACAAGTACATTATTAGCAATTGTATGCATACCTACGGTATGTGCTTTTCAGTCAGCTCAGTAATCTTACACTTGTAGAGGAAGACTTCTATGAGTAGGAAAGGTAACCCCCTTATGTACCGTATATACTCGAGTATAAGCTGACCCGAATATAAGCCGAGGCACCTAGTTTTACCACAAAAAACTGGGAAAACTTAATGACTCGAGTATAAGCCTAGGGTGAGAATGCAGCATACTGTAAGCGGAAAAGAGGGTCAACAATGCCCATCTGCAGCCTCACTGTGCCCATATACATGCCTCACTGCTCCCACACTGTGCCCATATGCCTCATTCCTCCCACATACATGCCTCACTGTGCCCCCCATCAGCATAGACCCCGCCAGTGCAGAACCCCCTCCATCAGCATAGATACCCCCAGTGCAGACCCCTCTCCATCAGCATAAACCCCCCTCCATCAGCATAGACACCTTCCCAGTGCAGACCCCCCTCTCCACTTGTGCTAGTAGCCCCCCCCCCTCCCATCCCATAGTTCCCCCAGCATATGTCCATCTAAGAAAAAATACACAATTTAGACCTCAGAACAGCCCGGCATAGGCATAGTGGTGTGTCCCTCCTTGGACTCCCTCCTCCTGTCCTGTGTACATGTAAACAGAGAGGAGGGAGGACTCGAGGAGGCGGCTTCAGTCCGCAACGCTGTCATAGATCAGTGCAGGGGTGTGCGGACCGCACCCCCCACCCAGCAACGCCACTGACATTACTCACTGTGGCCATCTGCAGCCTCATGTAACTGATCTGGAGCTGTGACGTCGTCGGCAGCGTCCAGTGTAGCAAAGCCCCGCCTCCTCCTTGTCCTCGTCCGTGATGGAACACTTCATTCAGTTCCCAGTAGTGGGTGTGTGTTTTCCGCCTATCACGGACGAGGAAGAGAAGGGGGCGGGCTTTGTAACACTGCACGGCCGCTGGCTGCAGTTAAGACTGCATGTCACAGCTCGTGAGGCTGCAGATGGACACAGTGAGGAAGCGTGACTCGAGTATAAGCCGAGAGGGGCTTTTCAGCACAAAAAAAATTTGCTGAAAAACTTGGCTCATACTCGAGTATATACGGTAATAAAGTTTATGTTCAATGTAATCAGCTTACTTGCATTATAAGTCTAATAATTAAATTCCAGACAAAAAAAAATAATTACAATGACTTTATAAGATGATACACAAAAGAAACAACATTTTTATTTACGTTAAGCATCGTTTCATTTGTTTTAGGTTAAAATATGTATCTCCATGTAAAAGGTGGTTACTGCTGAATTCTGCGGATGGATTGGATTTGGAAGGTCTGTGCGTGAGATCCCCACTCTCTCCAGTGCTTGTACTCTCCTGAATGGCGGTCACACTCCAGGATGTACTGGAAGCCACGGTAACCGGGATACTGGTAGCAAACCCAACTGTAGGGAAATAAAAAGAAAACAGATAAATGTGCTTCTCAGTCCTCTCCACAATAACTGTTTGTAATGTCATCAACATGGAAGAAGGACCATAAAAAAAGTTGAGGTGTTTTTAGGTTGAGGTGAGTGTAGCTTGGTAATTACACTTTTTTAAACCCAGTACCTTTCGCTTAGGAGGAACCAAAATCATATAAATATTCTAAGTGCTACCACCTTCATCTAAAAAATCATAATCATAAATGGAGTAGATGCACATAAACTCTTAGGTAGTGCTACACTTAATTTTGCAAGCACTATTTACCCAGCACTAAATGTGTAACAATAAATAACACTGAAAATATTAGTAAATTATAATATTTATTGTTACACATTTAGCACTGTTTGATTAGTGCTTGTGAAATTAAGCAGTGTAGGAGTATATGTTCATCTACTCTAGTTATGGTTATGGTGATTACACTAAAGCCTCGTACACACGATCGTATTATCCAACGGGAATTGTGTGATGGCAGGCTGTTGGCGGAAAATCCGACCGTTTGTATGCTCCATTTGACAATTGTTTAATAACATGCTTTAAAATTGTCCGCCAACAATAGTGTGTTGTTCGATTTTCCGTCGGACAAAACTCCAAAGTAGAAACACGCATTCTCAGAAGCAATGCTAACCATAACACAACATTTGCAGAAGTTTCCCAAAGGGTTGCGCTAAAGAGCTGAAAAACCATGTCGTTTTGTGTTTGTTGGCCAATTCTTTGCCGTTTCTATGCAATACAAATTCCTGGTCAACGCCCTTCAGGCAAAGGTCCTACGCTTTGTCCGCAGAAAATCTGATCCTGTGTATGAGGCTTAACTTTTTATGTCTGTACCATACAAATTTGTGGTTTATAAAGTGCTGTGCCGTGCCGGAACCTGTTCCTCACTTGCTTCAGAACAAGGCTTTGGACATGCTTTGTTAAAACTCTAAGGCCTCGTACACACGACCGAGTTTCTCTGCAAAACCCAGCAAGAAACTTGCTGGGATTTTTTTTTTGCTGAGGAAACCGGTCGTGTGTACATTTTTCGACGAGGAAACTGTCGAGGATCCCGTCGAGCCAAAAAGAGAGCATGTCTTCTTTTTCCTCGACGGGAATGGAGAAACTTGCCTTGTCGAGTTCCTCGACAGCCTAACAAGGAACTCGACGAGGAAAACGATGTGTTTCGCCGTCGAGTTCCTCGGTCGTGTGTACGAGGCTTATAAAGCATCCAATTGCTCCAGAGCTTAGTAAATGAGGTAAATCTTGCACATGGTTGGATGATGGAAGTCACCAGAACTTCTGCTCATTTACTAAGCTCTGGAACAGCTGCACTTGCAGAGTGCAACTGCCCTTTGCAAAGTGCACAGCCTTTTTTGCCTTTAGTAAATCAACTCCATTGGGTTGTCAGCCCAAACAGGAATTTAGGAGCACATTAGATTTCTGGCACGCCAAAAGGTATTTTTCTGTCATTGCAGCATGTTAACAGGGATAAACAATTATGAAATGTGGATGCATTGTAGAGATGTACGAATATTCTACCTTGACATACATTTTAACGCTCCAACTATAAAATTTGATATTTTGACATGTGACTTACGCGCCAGACAGAACACGGAAAGAGCCAACTTCGTTGTTACACCAGCCCATGGCCTGCAGGGAGGGATAGTCATCGCTCAACTCTCCTTTTCTTCCCAGGAAGTTTTCCTTCTCAAAGATGGTCATCTTGCAATCACGATGGTTCTAAGCGAGTAATACAGACATTTTTTGTTACAAGAGAAACATTTAACCAATGTGAGAGACACAACAAAGGGCAGAGGAAGGCAAATGTTCATTACAAATAGCAGTGATCTTTAGTAACCAAATAAAATTCACTTTACTGTAGCCATTTTCTTACTGTGTGTTTTCATGCACAGCAAAGTAACCTCAAACTGTCATCAACCATCAACTAGCTACAGCATTGCTGGACACAACATAGCACACAGTACCCTAGTGTAATAGGTGAAACACATACAAACGGCAAAGAATTGTCAGCTCGGATAATCCGACATTACAAATTTGTTGTCGGAAAATTTTAAAGCATGCTATCCAACATTTGTTGGCGGAAAAATCCGACAACAATTGTTGGATGGAGCATACATTCCGAGAAAAGCCTGCCATCACACATTTCCCGTCGGAAAATCCGATTGTGTGTATGAGGCTTAAAGGATCACTAAAGGAGAAAAAAAATTGCTGAAATTACTGTTTACAGGGTATAGGGACATAAAAGATAACTGATTCCTTTTAAAAAATGATTAAAAATAGATTAAATTCAATCATATAATGTGCCTGCAGTTTCACTTTAGTTTTTAAACTGGTTTCATGTTTAGGGCAGTGTTTTGTTTTTAAAATGAATCTGATTGGTTCTGTTAAGTTTTAGACACACAGTAATGACAGCTTAGATCACCGTGAAAAGCTCCCAGTATGATGGTTATAAGGAAATGGACAACCAGGAAGTGTGGAGATCAGAGCAGTTTTACAGCAACATCAAAGCAAAAACGAGCAATGAGGACATGAAACCAGTACTGCAGTAAGGTAAAGAAAGCTATTTAGCTAAAAAAAATGTTTCCTTTAGTGACCCTTTAACAGTTCCAACTCATAGATTAATAAGTTGTTTTTGAATGGACTTCATCTTTATGCAGAACTGCCTTTGTGTTTTTTACTGTGCCAGAGGATAACATCACAGGGGTCCCTATGATAACCATGCAATAGAACCATGTCTCTTTTTGGTAAATAGTAATAAAGGTAGGATGTTATTTTGAGAACAATGTGCTTGTCAGCCCTTCTATTTAATACAATTCAGACGTTGTTTGTCTACTCTCTTGCTAAGTAAAGAGACTAATAATCAGACGGAATAACAATTATAAACTTCCAGTGTAAGTGCTGAAAATGTCTGTATGCCTAGTATTACACACTGTGCTTTAATATATTAACATTGGTCTCCACCTTTTTTCATAGTTCTGTAAATAACAACGAGATTTCACATCATTATTGTATAAGGCAAAACTTTTTTTAGGTTTGGCTAGAGCTGCAAGGAGCTCAGATTTGTATTGCTTTATGTGCCCCCGTTTAAGGAACCCCCACATATGTCTTGCCAAAATAAAATATAATTAGTACATTTCTGGAACACATGTACATTTCCTCTTTTTCTTTTCTCCTAAAAAACACTACAAGTAAAGAAAAATACCTGCTGATCTGCCAGAAATCCAGCCAGCTCCTAACTTCCTGTTTTCACTGATATATCTGCATCTGCTGCATTGACATTCCAAACAATGTTCTCAGCTTTGTCTTAATTCTCTTCTTCTGGACTACAGAACACCTCCCTTTAATGTTATAGAAAAGAGTAGATGATGTACATAGTCCAGCAGAAGGAACTATGCAGGTTTGACAACACAACTTGAGGTGTCATGCAGCAGATTAATTGCGTTGTCAGCTCAAACAGGAAGTTACTACCTCACTGGATTTCTGGCAGATTAACAAGTGTTTGTCTGTATGTGAATTGTTTTAAAGGTATACCGTATATACTCGAGTATTAGCCAAGTTTTTCAGCACATTTTTTTGTGCTGAAAATGCCCCCCTCGGCTTATACTCAAGTCACCTTTTTGCGACGATCTCCTGGAATTTGGGGACTCCTTCCACAGACTCCCATGTTAAACATCAGTATAGTCATGGACACAGTGAGGCATGGTCACAGTGAGGCATGGGAACAGTGAGGCATGGGCACAGTAAGGCATGGGCACAGTGAGGCATGGGCACAGTGAGGCATGAATATAGAGAGGCATGCACATGGACACAGTGAGGCAAAGTGAGGCACAGTGAGGCATGTACACAGTGAGGCATGCACATGGGCACAGTGAGGCATGGACACAGTGAGGCATGCACATGGACACAGTGAGGCATGGATATAGTGAGGCATGCACATGGACACAGTGAGGCATGGATACAGTGAGGCATGGATATAGTGAGGCATGCACATGGACACAGTGAGGCAAAGTGAGGCACAGTGAGGCATGGACACAGTGAGGCATGCACATGGACACAGTGAGGCATGCACATGGACACAGTGAGGCATGGATATAGTGAGGTATGGATATAGTGAGGCATGCACATGGACACAGTGAGGCATGGATATAGTGAGGCATGCACATGGACACAGTGAGGCAAAGTGAGGCACAGTGAGGCATGGACACAGTGAGGCATGCACATGGACACAGTGAGGCATGCAGATGGACACCCTAGGCTTATACTTGAGTCAATACGTTTTCCCAGTTTTTTGTGGTAAAATTAGGTGCCTATATTAGGTGCTTATATTCGGGTCGGCTTATACTCGAATATATACGGTATATTTCCAAGATAATGTACTAAATATTTTTTTTATTTAAATTTGCCCAGACATGCAGTTTAAATTGTGTATTTCTTAGCGTACACATTTTATGGTTTTGGAATGATTTGGATACAGCATTTTTTCTATTTTTAATAAATCGACAAGCAAAAAAATTATTTGGATTGACTTTTTGTAACATGCAAATTGTTCAGGCCAGTTTTGACAGAGAATATTTTCCATTACTACTACTGATACACAAGTTTAGACCTAATTCCCTAGACTTTTAGGTTTTTCTATCTTTATGTGTTTCCTTTGCCTGCTTCTCTTTATTTCACATTTTATCAACATTTTGGAAGATTAACTGGCCTCTGTTATAAATTAGCTCTTGAATATATACGAGTGCTTGGGACATTGGGCTGTATTCTCCATGGGTCTCTGTAGAGCAGTAGAGTATGTTGGCACTGTCTAAATGCCATGAATAAAAATACTATAAACCTTCAAGAAACGATCTCTATGCAACACAGAAAATCTCTGAAAGCAGACTAGAAACCTAAAGACTCAAAAGACTTGTATGTATTGATTATTACCTTTAAATATATATACAGTAAAACCTTGGTTTGAGAATAATTTGATTTGAGAGCGTTTTGCCTGACAAGCAAAATGTTTTAATACATTGTGCCTTGATATACAAGCGATGTCTTGATATAAGAGTAGCGTCATGTCACAACTGAGTATAAAAAAGAAGAGAGGAGCCTCTAAGTGTAGCAATATGGTTACATTTAATGAAGGTACAACATTTAGCAACTTATTGCTACACTTAGAGGTGCCTCTCTTCTCTTTTATACCCTGTAAAAAAAATGCTTTGATATACAAGTGCTTTGGATTACAAGCATGTTTCTGGAACGAATTATGCTCGCAAACCAAGGTTTTACTGTACTAGATAAATGTCATGAGAAAATAAACCTTTGGTTTTTGCTTTTTCTATAACTGTAACTAACCACTGATCCCATTAAAATAGCCCTAGATGTAGCAAATACTAATATGGAACTGTATCTCCGAACTGAGTTATTTGATAGCTACGGTATTTATAGAACAAGAACCATTTTTAAGTGCCAAATGAGGCAGGGAGACCATGGATGGGACTTTGTATGAGCCTCTGAGAAATTACTCAAAAATAATAGAATAATAATTTATAATTCCATAAACATACAAACAGTAAAGTACAAAACACCATTAAAAGTAATAAATTCACATATACAGTATTAAAGCGGGGGTTCACCCTATCAACGCAAAAAAAATATTTTTTTTTCTTTTACCATAAAAGGCGCCGTGAAGAGCCGAGACCTACTCCGGCTGTCTTCGGGGAGAGTGACGTGCCAGGGCCGGCCGTCAATCATCCTCCCTCTCCATAGGCACGCCCATTCCCCGCGGGACCCGAAATCTACGATGTCCGATTACAAGGTGAGTCCGGGGTTAAAAAAATCGGGACAGGCATACTGTAGCTCGCGCTACAATGCCTGTCTCGATGGTAAAATCAAGTCAGTGAGGGTGAACTACCGCTTTAAGGAGTACAGGACCAATGGATTTTGCAAAGAGTTCACTTCTTCAGATCCACGTCTGAATTGTATATTCTACATCGTGAGTTGAATTGTAGATCTCATTCCTCAGGACGTCATATATAGACATGAATGTTGTCTCAATGAGTTATACACTATGGGCCAGATTCAGAAAGCAGATACGACAGCCTATCTCCTGATACGCCGTCGTATCTCTGAGAGTATCTATGCGGCTGATTCATAGAATCAGTTACGCATAGATAGCCCTAAGATCCGACAGGTGTAACACCGTCAGATCTTAGGATGCAATACTTCGGCCACCGCTGGGTGGAGTTTGCATAGTTTTCCAGCGTTGGGTATGCAAATTAGGTGATTACGGCGATCCACGAAGATACGCGCGTTCGTCGCAATCTCTTACGTCGTTGCTAGTCGTTTTTTCCCGTCGTAAAGTTAAGGTTGCTTATTAATTTCTTATATTTAGAACAGCCATGTTAAAGTATGGCCGTCGTTCCCGCGTCGAATTTCAATTTTTTTTTTTTTTCGCGTAAGACGTCCGGGAATACGAAATTACGTTACGCACGTCGCCGTTCAAAAAACACGTCGGGGCGCCGTAATTTCGCGCAAAGCACGGCGGGAAAATTGCGAACGGAGCATGCGCAGAACGTCCGGCGCGGGAGCGCGCCTAATTTAAATGGTACACGCCCCATTTGAATTAGGCGGGCTTGCGCCGGACGGCTTTACGTTACACCGCCGTAAGTTTACACGCAAGTGCTTGGTGAATCAGGCACTTGCGCTGAAAACTTGCGGCGGTGTAACTTAAAGACGATACGTTACGCCGCTGCAGTTTTCTGTGAATCTGGCCCTATATTACCAAAAGTATTGGGATGCCTGCCTTTACACGCACATGAACTTTAATGGCATCCCAGTCTTAGTCCGTAGGATTCAATATTGAGTTGGCCCACCCTTTGCAGCTATAACAGCTTCAACTCTTCTGGGAAGGCTGTCCACAAGGTTTAGGAATGTGTCTATGGGAATGTTTGACCATTCTTCCAGAAGTGCATTTGTGAGGTCAGGACAAGAAGGCCTGGCTCGCAGTCTCCTCTCTAATTCATTGCATCTATGCGGTCAAGTTCCTCCACCCCAAACTCGCTCATCCATGTCTTTATGGACCTTGCTTTGTGCACTGGTCCAAATCATTTCGTAGAGTAGGGATTATGGTGTGGGTAGTTTTTCAGGGGTTGGGCTTGACCTCATAGTTCGAGGGCAAGTTTGAGGTGGAGGAACTTGACTGGCCTGTACAGAGTCCTGGCCTCAACCTAATAGATGAGATGAATTAGAGCAGAGACTGCAAGCAAGGCCTTCTCATCAACATCAGTACCTAACCTCACACATGCTTTTCTGTAAGAATGGTCAAACATTCCCATAGACACACTCCTAAACCTTATGGACAGCCTTCCCAGAAGAGTTGAGGCTTCCATAGCTGCAAAGAGTGGGCCAACTCAATATTGGACTAAGACTGGGATGCCATTAAAGTTCATGTGGGTGTAAAGGCAGGCATCCCAATACATTTGGTAATATAGTGTATTAAATAGCAGTGGTCATCAACTCTAACAGGGTTCAAACCATAAGTCTCCAACTATATTCCATATCCCTATGTACTATATGGATGCTTTCCTGTCTCAATATAAATCCACTTTCATGAAATCCACATCCATGTCATCAGGACAGTTGCACGCCATACTGACGACTTATTGGAATCAGACATGTGCTTTTACTAATGACATGGATGTGGTTTTCATAAAAGTGGTTTGATATTGAGGCAGGTGACATAGGACAGGTGAGCATCCATATATTGCAGGATATGGGAATATGGCAATAAAGTTGGAGCCCTTTTGATTGAGCCCTGTTGGTGACCACCCCCATAAAGTTGATGACCACTGTTATGTAATGTATGTCCTTGACAGAACATTCATATCTATATATGATCTTCTGAGCAATAAGATCTACATTTGGTGCTCTGAGAATGTACAATTCACAGTATAGAACAGTGATGGCGAACCTTGGCACCCCAGATGTTTTGGAACTACATTTCCCATGATGCTCAACTACATTGTAGAGTGCATGGAAAATGTAGTTCCAAAACATCTGGAGTTCCAAGGTTCGCCATCACTGGTATAGAAAATACAATTAAGGCGTGGCTCTTGAAGAAGTCAACTCTTTGCGAAACACATTGGTCCTGTATGCATTAATACTGCAAGACAAACTGTATACCTGAATTTATTGCTTTTAATGGTGTTTTGCACTTTCCCTTTTTTAAACTTTATGGAATAAAAATGTATTATTTTATTATATTTGTGTGATTTCTCAGTGGCACATACAAAATCTCATCCATGGTCTCCCTGCCTACTTTGGCACTTAAAAAAAGGCTGTGTTTTTGTTCTATTGATATAATGTATGGTGCCCACTGAGAAATAAGGAAATAACATAAAAAAAAATGAACTTTATATTTTTCTACAATTATTTCTTAGTGTTATTTTAAACAATCTGTTCCATATTACACTGGCATCTTATAACATTTTTGCAAGCATGCACAGTAAAAGAATTTAGGGCAAACATGCCAGCCAGCGTCCAGCTGTCATATAGTCTTCTCCAAGCTAGAAAATATAAGTTAATACGAGTTATTGTGAGCAAGGCTGATAACAACCTCTCCAATATTCTTAACTGGCCTTTGTAACAGCTGTAAATTCTATTCTAGAATACATAAAAAATATTACTATTAATATATTATTATTAAAAGATAATACACATCTTTTAAATAAAATTGTGCGTAGGCCATTATTGTTAGGTGGTATGAACTACACTCTGTCATATGTAAGTGAAAACTATTATCAGAGGCCCCCTGTGGACTTCTATGGAATGTGTACTTACAGCACAGGCAATTGGTCGGAAAGAGGTCATTCTCTCGACATGGTAAGCGTTGCTGCCACTCCAGGCCTCCCAGCGGGGGTACTCTCCTCTCTCCAGCACAAACTGCTGACCTTGGAATCCTAAGTGCTCATATCCGACCCAGCTGTGGGAATAGAATGCGGACTGTGATTACATTGCATGTGTTAGCAACCTGTGTTATCTTGCAGGGGTAAGCCAAGACTAACATTTTACTGTATGAGATTTTTATTTCTATTTTTTTTTTTTACCTTATGTTTTATTTTTAATGTTTAATTCTGGTAAATTGTTAAGAACTTGCCATTAGTTGTTATGTGTATAACTCAATATATCATTTTTGTAATGTTTTCAAGCAGATACCACTGTAATAGGCATAAATAAATAACACATTGTAAAGTGTGAGTTCCTGTAAGAATGGTTTTGTGCTGCACATTTGTATCAGGAAAAATAAAAATAATATGCAGAAGCAAGCTTTTCTGTATTTTACACAGGCGGGCTTGTCTCATGTTTGTCATTCTTAAACTAAATATACAAGGCAAAGTCAATTAAACTAGATTACTAATATGGAAAAACAAAGTATGGTTTTGCCTAACCTAATAACACATACCCACTTGTTAAATTAATTATTTCCAGTTCTCAAGACAAATGAATTGGAAATATGCCATATTATGTATTTCATTATTAGCAACATAAATACATTCATTGTATCGTCTTCTACCAGGGTACTATGGGTGTAACAAACATTTCTGTTTATCAGCACAGTGGTTGCAGTATAAAGTCTGTAATTATATAAAGCAATTATGGCATTATAACAGTCCAACCAATGTAGGCAGCAGTCAGAGACGCTAACTGGCTAGCTCTAATTGAACCATCTTCCTGGCCAAGATTGTTTGGCAGAGGTCAGGTTTATTTTCATCATCATGTATTACCAACTAGAGCAGTGCAGAGTGTTGGCCCAGTCCAATTGGGGGAGTCATTTATTGAGGGAGTGCAAATGCACCGACTACCCAAAGTGTGGTAATATATCACAATCAATTTCATGTTTTACTGATCTTATTAAAGGAAAAGGGTTCCTGGTCTTTGAACATATGCTTTGCTATCTGGTTTTCTTTTATAGAAGAGTCTTAAAGTAGAACTAGAACTAGTCTATGGGTATTTAAATATTTACATATTCTAATTAAGCAGAAAATAATCTTTAAACACAAGTCCTCACTGTTCTATGTAGGTGCAGGCACTGTGGCATATTCATCCTTAAATTTTACAGTAAAACATTTTTCACTTTTTCTTTCCCTCAGTAGCTCAGTTTGCTGCCACCTGCCAGCCTTCCAACCTCTCAAGGAAAACACAGAGCAAATGGACATGAGAAGTAGAGAGAGAAAAGTACTGTGAATCAAACTGAACAACTTCTGAACTTTAATTGTGAATTTTGAGGATGAATTGTTTCATATTGATTCAGCTGCACAGGTCAGTGGGGTTTATTTTAAAGCCCTTTTACTGCTTGTTAAGAATAGGTACTGTAAATATTTGAGTGTTTATAGCTTAGCCACAGTTCTATTTTAAACTTGTTTGACCAGAATTCATACTTACGCTCCACTCTCTATTTTAAATGAGCGGACAGTTTCAAATCCATTTTCCATGATGTTATAGCATTCAGATGTAAACTCATGTCTGCGGCCCTGGAAACATTCTTCATCCCAGGTAATAATCTAAAATGGAAGCAGTTAGAAGTCAAAAGCATGAGTCACATGATGATACAAGGACACAAGTGACAGACAGCCACAGAGCAAGATGAGGGCAGTGAGAAAGGTATATAAGATTTCCCCAGTGATGCTCCTGAATGACAGAAGAAAAACACCAGTGCATAGCCAGTAATATCATTTGTACAGTTGGTCTAATTAAGCCTTATGTCATGGTGAGTCTGGAGGGTAGTTCGGGCTATCAGCTTTTTCATTTTCCTTGGACTTTTATTGAGCAGAACATAATGCTTTTGGAGATATAAATCTAAGGCAGACCTCAGGGAATAGATGTCTGCATAGAGTAATGGTTTACAGCAGTCTGTTTATCTGGAATCGCAATGTTGTTTGCTAAGAATTATGGGTAATGATAGCTGACCTAGTAAATTATGTATGTGGCAAGTACTTTCTATGTAGTTATGGTTAAAATGAGGTATAGGTCTCTATACAGTATTTAAAATATAAAAACGGCATTAAAACTGATCAGGATAAATGTAGGTCTTTATCCCGCAGGGAAAGTGTGAAATGTGTCATTTGCTCCTTTTAATTGGACAATACCTAAATGACCTGACAATCTGTTACTACTCCATTGTGAGTAGTAAAGATTTCTTTTCGAAAGGAAAATCATTTTAAATAAACACAGTGACGCTTATGGCCTGCAGCTTTCTGCTTGCACATCTTGTTGTCCACACTCAGTCTGGTTATTTGGGTTTCCAAAATCTGATGTAGACGGTTATACTGTGTATGTATATATAAATATATATATATATATATATATAGATAGATATATATATATATATATACACATCAAATGTTGTGACTTAAGCTCCGTACACACTTTTCCCATCGGAAATTCTGACCGTGTGTATGCCCCATCTGAGTTTTTTCATCGGATATTCCGAGGAATTCCATCAGAGTTTAGAGAATATGTTCTCTTTTACTCCGATGGAATTCTGATGTGGGTTTGGCCGGGCAAAAGCCTGATCGTGTATACAGGGCATAACATGGTCAGTCAATGTAAGTGACCACAAAAAAACTCATACAGAAAATGGTAATTGCCTGGCTGTAATATTAAAGGCTTTTCTACTTTAAGTCAATTACTTCATACAAGTATTTAGATTAGGAATTCAGAATTTTGAGGCTTGCCCAATATAAAAGTGTAGAAGCCAAAGACAACAAGACAAATGAGTTCAGCCTACAAATGTATCTCAGTAGACTCCATCAAAAATTTACATTTGTGGTATAGGTGGATGAAAACATAATTAGATTTTATATCTTTGAAGGAATCTAGTGACAATACCCTCCAGCCACGGTTCCTGGCTTTGTTTTCACCAAAGCAAGGGAATGTTGCCAGTGTCTTGTAAAATGTTAACAATGTGTTGGGGATGGTTTTAGAGAATACTGACCATTCTGAATGCATGAACTGACCTGGAAATGAATACAAATGTTATTCTCATGGCTATGCCCAATGCATATGATTTTTTTTAGAATAAGCTGAGCTGGTACTGCACATGTACACTGCTTGCTGGCAATGAGAATACTAAATCTGCATCAGTGGCATTTATATATATTTAGGAAATTGACAAGGGAAGATGGGCTGAAATATGAAGTTCTTCTGAATGTAATATTTTATGTTATAAAATGAGGCTGTTATTGCTGATTTGTTTTGAATGTGCTGGCTTCAGGGCTGTCTCCACCAAAGTCTCTTGACAGACATAAAAAAGCAGTGGGAAATGTAACTAAGAAGCATGTAGGTTTGACACTACCTGGGATCAAACCCAAGATCTGTTTGACTTGTGCTTCTGGTATTTGTACTGCTCTGTATCGGCACTTACATTCATCCTATCTAAGCCTTTCTTTGCATTTGTATATGTTTATTGTTTTCCTTGTCTATTGAATTCCTGTCTTAGTAGATCGTGCCCTTTTGCTTCCCCTGCTCTAAGACCTGTCTGGTCAGGGTTGTTCTTAGTACCACTTCTTAGTTTGTTTGCAACTGTGCTCTTCTTAATCCTTTGTCCCTGACTCCTGTTTCTGTCCCCTTTGCAGTGATAACAGTCTAGTGTACTTCTTGTGATTTGCCATAGTTACTTTCTTCTTCTTACATGTTGTTTCCCCTCTCTATGTCCTAGTTCAGTGTCTGTCCTCTTCTGTGTGTTTCTTACATGCAATCTGCTGCTGCCAGGGGTCAAGTCCTGGGAAAAAAAGTGTGGGAACTCCCACCCAAGATCCACTCCCCCCAAAAAAAAAAAAAAAATGATACGCTCATATGCATAATTACTAAACTGCATGTTCTTTCTAAATCCCGCGATAACTTGTGGCAGACCTCCACAATGTCTCCTGGGAACAATGACAAAATCTTCCAGGAGACATTGCGGCATCAAGGAAGTGACGGAATACCCGCACACTACTCGATGAATCCATATACAGGAAGCGGCCAGTAACATAAAGGATTACTAAGGTTTGCCTGTCCCTGACAGTGACTCGAGCTGGGCATTGCCGCTTAGTGAAGGATTGGCTCGGGCGGCTCGGCTGCTCTCGGCTGCTCTAATCCTGTAAAGGGAACTGAGTTCCTGCTGTGAAAAAAGTGCAGGAACTCCGTTCCCACGTGTTCCCGCAGGACTTGAGCCCTGGCTGCTGCCATTCACTCCTGAACCCTGCTGTAAATCCTTATGCCTTCCTTTCTCTTCCCTTTCAAATGTTTCTTCTTAGCTCTCTTTAGCTGCTATCTAGCATGTTGAGGGTAACATGTGGGTAGACATCCTTTCAGCTCTTGGAAGATCAGGCGAGACAGTCCATGTTCCATAATACGAGCTGACAAAGACGTATATCTTGATTTTTCTACCTTGTTTATAATCCTGAACCTTGTTTTTGATCTTGCCTGTCTATCCTGTTCCCCTGGCTTCTATTCTATTCCTAGTATAGTATGTATTTAACCCCTGTCTCCCAAGACACAGGCCTAGGATCTTCCACTGGTAAGCCACAATCAATAGAATCTCACTGACCATTCCAATCTACCAAAAAGAAATAATGGCGGTGGTGGGGCTAAAAACTTAGACATGATGGGAGGATTTGAGTAAACTTGCATCTGTCAAAGTGCTTATTGCTACCTGGTACTTTATATTAGGACTACTAACTGTTACATACTAGTTATTCAAGAGTTTTTCATAGTCTAAGATTAGCTATGAACAGGCAAATTACTGCGGAACTACGAATGAGGGGATATCCACCAAGTTATTCAAACACCAGGAACACTCTTCTTGATTCTTGCAGTGCAAATGTGGTACTTTCATCCATTACTATTCTATCAGGCCAACTTGCAAGGAGAATTTCCTCTGGAGATTACCCACTCTCAAGAGATCAAACCTGACCCCATTATTACAAACTTTGTTTAAAATTAGTAAAATTAGAGTATTGCATGTTGTTATATGGCTGTATATATTCATCCTAAGTGCTGAATGTTGGGTATCCCACTATGAATGTGTTAGACAGTGGCGGTGCGTCCATAGAGGGCGCCGGAGCGCTGCCCCCTCTCGCTCCTGCACCGCCACTGAATACAATACATTGCATGAATCTATGTATTGCCGCTGCCGCCGACTATTCAGATGGTGAGCGCCGGCCATCTGAATAACGGCAGCCGGTTGGCTGTGGAAGTGCCTATCAGAGCCAGCGGCACAGTGGTGACAATTACAGGGCACAGTGGCGACAATTAAAGGGCACAGTGGCGACAATTAAAGGGCACAGTGGCGACAATTGGCACAGTGGCGAAAATTACAGGGCACAGTCGCGACAATTACAGGGCACAGTAGCGACAATTAAAGGGCACAGTGGCGACAATTGGCACAGTGGAGACAATTGATGGGCACAGTGGCTGCGTTTGATGGCATGGCACAGTGGCTGTGTTTGATGACATGGCACAGTGGTGACAATTGATGGCACAGTGGCTGCATTTGATGGGCACAGTGAGGCTGCAATTGTTTGTTTTTTTTCGTTTGTTTGCGCCCCCCCAAAAAATGTTGAGCACCAGCACTGGTGTTAGGCCCCGTACACACGGCCGAGGAACTCGACGTGCCAAACACGTCGAGTTCCTCGTCGAGTTCTGGGATGAAGCCGCCGAGGAGCTCGGCGGGCCGCCTTCTCCCATAGAACAACGAGAAAATAGAGAACATGTTCTCTATTTTCTCGACGAGTTCCTCGGCGGCTCCATCGAGCCAAAAGTGTACAGACGACAGAGTTTCTCGGCAGAATACGGGATTTGACCGAGTTTCTCTGTGAATTCTGCCGAGAAACTCTGTCGTGTGTACGAGGCCTTAGACCTAAATTAATTCAGGCTGTCTTCAAGCTACAACAAGTCTGAATATTTTGGTAAACAGCTAATAGCTAAGTTAATGCACCACTGAAAGTTTGGCTTTGGGTGGACACTAAGATGCATTGGCTGAGGTTCCCAGTCTGCCTGCTAACACCTTAGGCCCCGTACACACGACGGGATCTATCCGCTGGGATTGATCCGCGGATCAGTTCCAGCAGATAGATCCAGTCGTGTGTAAGTCCGAGCGGACATTTCCCAGCGGATAAAAATCCAGCCGACGGATTCCCAGCGGATAAAAATTTCTTAGCATGCTAAGAAATCTATCAGCTGGAATCCAGTCCAGCGGACTTATCCGGTCGTCTGTACAGACTCACCGGATAAGTCCGTCCGATCCCATCCCTCGCATGCGTCGTAATGATTCGACGCATGTGTGGAAGTATTTACCTTCCAGGGTCGCGCACGTCGCCGCGTCATCGTCACGGGGACGGCGCGGAGAACGTCACCGCGGATGTATTCCGCAGGGATTTTGATCTGATGGTGTGTACAGCCATCAGATCAAAATCCGCCAGAGGATTTATCCGGCGGACCGTTTTCAGCGAATATCCTCTCGTCTGTACGAGGCCTCAGAGATCATTCCTATCACCTTTAAATTAAAGTTGTACATGTTTTGAGCACCTCCTGCATCCAAATCTCCATTTACTGCAGCAATGAAAAGGTGTGATTACATTTCTAAAATTTGTTTGGTTGACTTCAACCAATGCTGAAATTCTCTTTCATGTTTTAGATTTATTTGTTATTTAGCAGAAGACTATTAAACATTTATTATATATGTATGTGCAAAGACTAACGTTATATGGGGGTCCAAATTCAAGACCTGTTTCTGAAAAGTGTTGTTGTTATTTTATGGTATGCTCTTGAATGTAGTGCTTCTGTGAAATGCTAGATGTATAATACTCAGGAATTGAAGTGTAACTTTAGAACAAAAAGATTTGTATTTTAGGCAAAATGAATACTGAGGGGAAATACCTTCCAGTGGCCAGCAAATTTAGTACAGTGTTGGGTCATAGTGGCTCTGTCCTGTGGAGAAAGAAAGATAAACATTATATAAAAAAAAAATATTGCATTTTTAGCATTGATGCACTCATAATAACAATGCATAATTACATATACATATATTGCATTGTTTGTATTGCTTTCAATTCTTTAAATTATAGTACCCTTTCCTGGCTTTGTGAAAATGAATTAAGTACATTTTTGTATAAGAGTATCTTGTCTGTCTAGTGCAACCTTTACCAACCTTTTTTCCCCTAAGAAACCCTTGAAATCATTTTTCAGGTCTTAAAGATTCCCCGATAAAATGTCTATACCTAAAACACATGTGACATAGCATGATAAGTGTAGAAAAGGAAACAAGGATTGGGGTGTCCCATAGTATTTGACTACCAGGGCTGTAAAACACACAATATTTTTTTAGTAATAATCTGGAAAAAATATAATATCAATAATATCAACAACAACAGAATAGAAGGCAGACAGTGAAAATTGTAGTCGAAGCATCATTTATTGGGAGTAGTATTCTCCCAATAAATATGACGTACAGAAATGTACGTCATATGTTATTTTTTTACTATGACATGTGTTTTATGGAACATCTAACAAACTCAAGAGGAACCATGGTTGAGGAAGGTTGATCTAGTCCTTGTTGAGAGTACTCAGTTATACTGCTTATATTAAAATGTTTTCACAAGGTCTTCCATAAGTCTGCAATGCAGAGTTTACTTGTGCCAGTCTCTGCATTAAATAATCAATCTGGCATCAGCAGTGTTCCTCCTTGTGTCCCCATACAAGTACGACTATAATATTTATTCTTGATATCAGAAAGTGGGCTGTGACCAAACTACCATACTTACTTTATTTAAATGTTTTTAAAGTCTTACAAGTAATTTAATGTAATGTAATGCATAGGACCAGGCATATCATTCTTTTGTCACACTGATGTTTTAGGACCACGTGTAAGCTTTACTTCCTTCATGAGACCCCTGAATATATTAGGTAACCAACCCTATACTATTTGACAGTTTCTTGTTCTTAAAATCTTTTTTTTGCATAATTATCAGCATCTGGCAAAAAATTAATACACAAAATCAATTACTACACCTAAACTTTGATATTGAGGCATTGTTGATAATAGTTGGGTAATGAAATTGTTCATCTAGTGCTAGTATTAGTTACATAGTTAGGTTGAAAAAAAGTCCATCTAGTTCAACAAATAAATTGATAAATAAGTAGAACACATGATACAGAGGAAAGCAAAAAAAAAAAAAATCCTGAAAAGCAAGGTCCTTTCATTGCAGGGTATGCAGTAAACACAAAAAATAAAAGGATCTCACATAAAAGGGGTAACACCAAATGTGTAGTTACATTTCCAGCCTGCGCAGAAATGTACTGTTCGATAATGACTCTCAGGCCTCGTACACACCAGCGGATCTGTCCGCTGAAAACGGTCCGCCGTACCGTTTTCAGCGGACATGTCCGCTGCGTCCGCTGCCGGATTTCTGTCTGATGGTTGTACACACCATCAGACAGAAATCCGCGTGGACTTGATACGCGGTGACGTGGCCGTGCCGTCGCCACGACGATGACGTGGCGACGTGCGCGGCCCAGGAAGGTCAATGCTTCCACGCATGCGTCGAATCACTTCGAAGCATGCAAGGGCTTTCGGCCGATCGGACATGTCCGGTGAGTCTGTACAGGTCACCGAACATGTCCGACGGACAGGCTTCCAGCGGACATGTTTCTTAGCATGCTAAGAAACATTTGTCCGCTGGAAACTGTCCGATCCGCTGGACAATTTTCCCGGTCGGCCGTACACACGACCGAACATGTCTGCTGAAACTGGTCTGTATTTTGCAAGTAATCCATTTGTTTAATAATTATCTAAGAAAGAGTTTGGAATTGGGGGTTCTTGAACAACCTGGAGACTCATGAAACTGAGGGTACTTTTTAAGGAAAGATGAACCTACAGGAGCACAGTAATGCAGATCTGTCAATGCATTTTAATACAAGACTAAAAGTTTGCATATGTTTTAAGAATCTTATCTTAGTTTCTGTCTTATTATGCACTCCAACAAAGTAATGTAGCTGTCCCCATTTTACTTTAGCTATTTCTATATTCATGTTCACAGGTGGCCAAGATTATGATATGGGTTGTCATGACTCACTGTTATGTGCATATACAAAGACAGATCAAAGATCTATGTGTATTGGTACAACCGTTAACTCAAATTCACGGAAGGAACAATGATTCTTATCACTGAATACACAAAAGCTGGATACATTTGGAAATAAAATAGGTCTGCAATAAATATGTCTGTTTGCAGTACATTACTCCTGGTAAAACAATATGTTGTTTTTTTATTTTTTATGAAGTCATTGAAAAATGTGGCATCTTTTATATTTCATCTTGTCCGAGTTATGCCCTTGCTCTATATAAGTGATTATTAAGAAGTGTGCCAGCTTTGCCAGTCATAGTATGATTTATTATTCAAGCACAATTCATTTTTAGCAGCACAGCATTGATGGGATAAAGATAAAGGCTGTATTGTGAAAGTGAAAATACTATTTTGGTTATCTAGTGCCAAAGCAATGATGTGCACTGACCCATAGCATCCAATCACAAATCAGCTTTCATTGGCAACTATTGCCTAAGAAGGAGAGTTGCAGCAGATTCTTCATGCAAGAACAGGGGTAGAAAGGACATTTATTGAATAGCCACCCATCCCAAATTAATATTTGTCTTGTGGATTAAAACTGGTGGCAAGATATACTTGTAGTGGTGTTTCTGACTCTGTTTCACTTTTTCTTTATGGACCGAGTCTCAATACTCCCGAAGAAATCTCCATTAAGTATCATAAAATAAAAATCCAACTGGAAAGATGTGAACCCCCTTATAATGGACATGGCATAAGTCAAACTTGGGAAGGCCGATTCAAGGATCACCAATAGAGTTGAAAAAAAAATATGTTTTGTCTTTTAGAAAGGTGACTGTCAACTAATGCAGTGAAATACTTTTTATTTTGTTTGGCAACCTACAGGTGGCAACATGAACATGTATTGCATTATATGCGAAAAAAAGGAAAATCCCTGGTTTATCCAAAAGTTTGCTAGAAGTATGAAAGGTTGTATAGAGGGGTGCAGAGGGTTAAAGGGTCACTAAAGGAAAAAAAATGTTTGCTGAAATGACTGTTTACAGGGTATAGAGACATAATAGTTAACTGATTCCTTTTAAAAATGATTAAAAATAGATAAAAAACAATCATATAATGTACCTACAGTTTAGTTTAGTTTTTGCTGTTGTTTCCTGGTTCTCTGATGTACAGAGCCAGAGAGCCAATAGAGGGCAGTGAAGGTTTTGCAAAACGAGTAATCACACCTCCTTGATTAGTCACCACAGTGAGAAATCTCCCAGTACTGTGGTGATCAGGAAACAGACAACCAGGAAGCGTCCAGAACAGAGAGGAATTACAGCAACATCAGAGCAAAAACGAACAATGAGGACATGAAACCAGGACTGCAGTAAGGTAAAGGAAGCTATTTAGCTAAAAAAAAAAAAATAATCTTTAGTGACACTTTAAGTCATTTGCTAAACTGGCTGAGATTCGATCTATCTATGGCCAGCTAGCCTCTTCATTTTCGATATGGAGACTAGCATGCAAAAAAAAATTACTTGTCCCATAATCTCATGATTTGTACCAGACTTAAGTCTTGTCCAGATAACTGATGTTTGCTGCTGTCCTGTATTGACCATAACCAGTTTAATGAGTCCACTAAACAAGTCAGAGGAGGGAGATGCTCTTATCCTCCTCTTCAAGCAGAGATAGTGTTACTGTCTACTGTCAGGAGCCATTTACAATTGTAGTGCTAATGCTGGGCTTTCTTTATTGACAGCTCAAAATGAACTATACAGAGTAAAGCATATAAGCATGCCTAATACCTTGTACACACGGTCGGACTTGACTGTGCAAAAGTCCACCACGAGTCTGTCGGAAGTCCGACAGAAAGAAAGAGAATAGGTTCTCTATCTAAGGTCCGTCGGACTTCCAAAAAAAAAAGTCAGATGGAGGCTACAGAAAGAAAAAAAGCCTATCTGACTTTTTTTCTCGGAAAATCCAGCCGTGTGTACGAGGCATTAGTGTTGATTTATAAAATATGTATTTTAAACAAAAAATAAAAAATAAATCATAAAATAAGTGTTGATAGCCTTCCACAAAACAATCAAAATAAAATACCAAAAATCACCATAGTTTGCCTTTAATACCTACATAGCTCTGGCCTTTTGCTAGTGTTGCTTATATCTATTGCATTTGAAGACTGTGCAATGGAAGATTTAAACTGGATAGACTGTCACTGCTATGCCACAAGATATATACAAAATTGAAAATAAATGGTGCGGTCTTAATTAAGCTGATATCCAAATTAAAAACATCATCTGCATTTTTCCAGATTAAAAGTTGGTACATCATGATATAACTCCATCTAATTTCCCATCAGTGATTAGCTTTTCAAATACCCAACTCTGACAAATGTTATATAAGCTCATACAGAACAAGTGCGGCATATATTCTGACTGAAGCCATAAAATCAGGGAGAAACGGATATATTTTAAGCGGCTGACAGATCTGTGGCTGTAAGCGCATTCCGTCATCTGTACTTGAGCAAATCAGGCTATTTCTCATGTCAGAGTGTTTGTCTGGGCATTGTAATTTGACTGGCTGGAGAGCATGATTGATATGCGAATGCTGCTCTCCTGGAAAAAATGTCCTATAAACGGACAGAATATTGTCTGATAACTTAGTTACTCTTAGTTACTCAGTCTTGCCAAAACCACCATCATATTATGGTGCAGTATCATTTGAATTTGCATGCTAATTATCTTATTTTTTTAATCAGATGTTTTATATTTATACCCCAAAATTTCTTTTTTTTTTAAAGCCTCATAAATATATCACACTAACTGGATGCTTTATAACAAGTGGAAAAAAGAAAATGTTCTGTTTTTCTATAACAACAAACAAGAAAGATTTAGTTGTTATATATTACTTAAAGCGGGAGTTCACCCATTTCTAAAAAAATTTTTTTTCTTCCCCTAGATTCCTGCTCGTTCGGTCTAGGGGAATCGGCTATTTGTATTAAAATAGGTGCAGTACTTACCCGTTTTCGAGCTGCATCTTCTTCCGTCGCTTCCGGGTATGGTCTTCGGGAGCGGGCGTTCCTTCTTGATTGACATTCTTCCGAGAGGCTTCCGACGGTCGCATCCATCGCGTCACTCGTAGCCGAAAGAAGCCGAACGTCGGTGCGGCTCTATACTGCGCCTGCGCACCGACGTTCGGCTTCTTTCGGAAAATCGTGACGCGATGGATGCGACCGTCGGAAGCCTCTCGGAAACCTGTCAATCAAGAAGGAACGCCCATTCCCGAAGCCCATACCCGGAAGCGACGGAGAGGATGCGTCTCGTAAACGGGTAAGTGCTGCACCTATTTTTAAATAAATAGCCGATTCCCCTAGTAATAACGAGCAGGAATCTAAGGGGGAAAAGTGCCCTCTAAGGGTGAACCCCCGCTTTAATATGGATTTTGAGACCTGATATACCATCTTCTAATACCATACTCTTCTACCTTTTGTATCACTTGACCCTCATCCTAGACTGTAAGCTCTAATGAATCGGGCCCTCTGATCCCTCCTGTATTGAATTGTATTGTAACTGTACTGTCTGCCCTCATGTTGTAAAGTGCTGCGCAAACTGTTGGCGCTATATAAATCCTGTATAATAATAATAATGTTTATTGGTCAAATATAAGCAGTGGTTACAGCAAATTCAAACTTTAAATCCTGGGTGGCCCTTGTTATTAGATATGGCCAAATTATCTGGATAAGGATTAGGCCCAACAAACGCTCCGACATTAGGAGCTAATGTCGCATGTCGTATAAAAATCAATGGCTGAATTCACACTGATACTACACAACAGCCATAGACTTCCATCCTTCTTTGCTCTGCGACATCAGTCCTACATCGGTCCTACATTGGTCCTACATCCATCCTACTTGAATGAACAGGATACTACTTTGATCCAACTTTATGATAGTCTGACTTGTCCTTTGACCAATCAAAACAATCCCAGTGTGAGATAAATTTCTTTTATCTCTGCTGTAATCACCATGTTGAATGTCAAAAGTCAGATGGTAAGGATCCTACTTTGATCCGAATTCAATGATATTCAATGGGCTGAAGTAGGACCAAAGTCGGACCAAAGTAGTACAGGGAGCATTTTTAAAGTCGGACTGACATGTGTCGGACCAGTTAAGACGGCTCTCATAGGGAAACATTGATTTTCACACGTCATGTGACATGAGCTCCCAATGTTGGAGAGTTTGTCGTACCAGTGTGAACCTGGCCTCAGCCAGGATTCCTCGATTTTTTTATGAATTAATTGCCACCTGTTTTTTTAATGAATTAATTGCCACTCACATATTTTTACTAATAGAGATACAAGCCCGGAACACGTCGGATTGGCCTTCAATCCTAAATGCCCTTCTTTGCATGAAAGCAAATCACAGTGTCAACACTAATCTTTAGTCATTATTATAACATTTAATTTTTAGTAAGATGATAGCATGCAAAGTTTATCAAAGTTAGATCATATAAGAGATGCATTCTGTATTTAATAATATACTTTTTTGCACTTTGCATATAATTCCTGTTCTTTACAGTGCTTGAGAAAGCCTATATATGTCAATAATATTTCTCTAAAGTTTTCTCATAAAAAACACAATTTCAGCTAGCTCTTTTCTGACTACTTATATTAACTAATAGTAGCGTATGTGAGTGGTTTATATAAAAAGGTATTTTAGCTATTTAGAAGGACTGTCTTTTTACGAATAATGTGCTTTTGCAGTCCAGCACGTATTACATGACCTTAGTAAACTTTTACCTCTTTCTTCTATGAACCCTATAACAGAATTGGCCAAACACTTACTAAGAATTGCTTCCTTTGCCATCCATAGTAGTACAGTATGGACCTTACCTTGCTGAGATCAAGCAGCTGAGAGTCCGCTGTAGGCAACATGCTGAGTGGCTGATCTGCTGGGGTTTATATAGCCTGCTGAATGGGTCATAGGCAGATAGAGACAGCTTTACTGAAACCCCTCAGTCAGCACATGCAGGGAGGCCTCGTTTAGGACCTCTGCAGCCTGAACAATGAATATAATCTATACAGGAGGTGCTAATGTATAGAAGTGCAAGACCATCACATTTACATTGAGACAGCCATATATAGTTTGGTCAACAGGATTTGTAAATATCCATATGTGACTTAATGCACAGATTAAAATATCCTAACCACATGCAGATCATACCAATACAACTTATATGGCTATTAGTTATGTGATAATGTATGTATGTATTATCAATTAATTTAAATATTTCTGATAATGATAGAATGTCATAGGTAAGGAACTATTTATTTTTCACACAGCATTAATCCGGAATATATTATTTAGGGATGAAACTGAACAAGTGACTAAAGCTAAACAGCAGACCTCTAGTGCCACTAAGAGGTAAGATTTCAGAGGAAAGCAAAAACACCAAAAGACAGCTATAGGGGATAGATATATTGTCATTCTTTTGTAATGAATATCAAGCATTTTAAACTTGTAGAGATATTTGTGTCATGTTATCAATACTATATGGTTACAAATTTGAACAAACAAAGATTAAACAACTTAAAATCCACATCAGTTCAGCTCGCAGTTGCAAAATGTGAAAATGGTTAACTGCAGGCAGCTTTATCTATAATAATGACATCATAAAATCTGAAACGTGTTAACTATCAATAAAGGACTAAACAAGAACATGCAACGCTATAAAACTGACCAATAAAGACTTGAAGAGGACTTGTGAGCTGAAGTCTCCAATTTCCATATAAGTGTATTGTAATCGTAGGTATAGATGTAAAATACCATAACTGGGCCTGTTATTAAAATACACTACATTAATCAATAGAGCACATATCAGTATTAATGCTGGTCTCTCTAAGCAGTTACAAAAGACGCACAAGAATGCAGCCCTGCAAACATTAATACATCATTACATTTATTTTTCAAAGTATCTGAATTTGACCGGGTACCTCTTGCAGTTCCTGTACAGCAGAACTGGAGTGTAAAAAGAAGAAGAAGAAGAAGAAGTAGTACAAGGAGTCAATCAGTTAATGTTCTTTCAAGAAGAGGATCCATATGTAGGCAGGTAGAGGTTAAACGCTGCCCCAGTTGGGAAGGGTATGGTTAATTATATACCCAGGTGTTTCTTCTTGCAAGTTTTGCTGGATCCAACCCACTGGTTCTGTGTGTTATAAAAGGAACATGGGATCTGCTCCTAGAGAGTCCTGAGAGGCCTGAGATTTTGAGCCAGAGAGATGTGCTTCTTGTCGCCAGAACCTGGATTGCCAATACCATGCCAATATCAGAATTCCCACTGTTAGACTGATGTTAGACTGTCAGATTGGTGGAACTTGCAGTGCTCCTTGAAGAAACCTCGTGTGGACTTTACCAAGTATGGACGTTCATTCTGTGCAGGTATGCTGGGGAAGCCACAAGTCTGAAGTTAGGCAATAGGCACTAGGTATGTAGGAAAAGACTGCACTTTATGTTGACCTGTTATCTTGCGAATCTCATAATGCCAAATTATTTAAGTAAAACATTTGGAAACTTTGCCTTGTCTGGTCTGAATATAGTTACAGTTCGGGTCACTACACACATTGGCGTATCAAGATAATGGTACGATAGTTTGTGAAGTATGAAAACACAAGTGGTTACCAAGGGTAACAAAGGTTTTTCTAGTAGCCTGTCATGAACGAATACACGTGACAGGTGAGATAGCCTCTTGCAGTGGGGGGAAATGTCACTGGCACTCCTTCTGCATCATTCTATCTCCAACAGCAAAGGAAGCAGAAATGACCCGCCAGGGCCCTAAGCCTGTTCACAGGAAAGGAAAAACAAGAGTTAAATGAAGTGCACACATGAAGTGTGGACTCCATACTATTACTGGGAGTGAGGTAGCAGTGATACGCTAAACAGGTGGAGAGGGCAGGGGCTCAGCACTTCCCTCCAAATTGCACAAGTAACCACGGTAATGCTTAGTACATCAAGAGACTTTATTCCAGTTCAGTCCATCTGTTCCAGTCACGGTACCCCACTGAGATCATAGTCAGAACTTCTTAAAGCGGAGTTCCACCCATATAAAAGTCAGCAGCTACAAAAAGTGTAGCTGCTGACTTTTATTAATCGGACACTCACCTGTCCCAGGTTCCAGCGATGTGGGCATATGAAGCCCTGCTCGTCTCCCCCTCCTCTCTGCGGCGCCAGGATTGGTAAATGTGTGCGCCCAGCTGTAGCTTCATAGCCGGGAAATCATCTGGGACCTGTGACGTGACCCAGATGATTGCCGAGAGGGAGGGGGGAGAGGTGAACTTCCTTCTGGCGCTGCAGAGCCCCTCGAGGAAGTGGGAGCTGGAACTCTCTAAAAAGAGGGTTTCCAGCCCCCCCCAAAAAAAATTACATGCCAAATGTGGCATGTCAGGGGGTCACCTGCTCTTAAAGCGGAAGTTCCATTTTTGGGTGGAACTCCGCTTTAACTTTGCTAAATAAATAAAACACTCCTTAGTAAAAAAATTGGGGTTTGAATTGGCCGTGGCCCTTTATGTATAGACATAAATATTAATTTAATTTTATATCAACTTCAATAAATTATAAATAATTAACATACATAACATATATTTAACTTTTTCTTATATAACCATATATAATAGCTCAGCTCTTGAAGCTTGACTCCTCCTCCTCGTCCTCTTCCTGTGTGATAGGCAGGCAAACAGGAACACTGTCTGGATAAAGAGGGCCTTGAGAGGTAAGGAAGTCCTCCTCTTCCTCCCTCTGTTCTGCCTCAAGGGCCCTGTCCATTATTCCACGCAACGTGTGCTCCAACATGTGAATAAGAGGGACAGTCTCACTGTTGCATGCACTGTCACTGCTCACCATCCTCGTGGCCTCCTGAAATGGTGACAGGAGAGTGCATGCATCCCTGATCATGGCTCACTAACGTGGGGAAAAAAACAAGCTCCCCTGACCCAGTTTTGCTGCCATATTTGTGGGCATGTCACAGATTAGGCGGTTCATGGGCAGGTTGTATTCCCTTTGGAGGTCTGCCAGCCGAGCACTGGCATTATATGACCGTCGGAAATGCACACAGACTTTCCTGACCTGCTTCAGGACATCCTGTAAGCCTGGGTACCTGCCCAAGAACCGCTGCACCACCAAATTAAGGACATGAGCAAAACAGGGCACATGGGTCAGTTGTCCCTGTCGCTGGGCGGAGAGGAGGTTGGTGCCATTGTCGCAAACCACCATTCCTGGCTTAAGCTGGCATGGCGTCAACCACCTCTGAGCCTGCAGAGCTGACAGAACCTCTGGCCCAGTGTGGCTCCTGTCCCCCAAGCACACCAGCTCAAGCACCGCATGGCATCTCTTTGCCTGCGTACCTGCGTAGCCCCTTGAACGCCTACAGAGCACCGCTGGTTCTGAGGACACATCAGCACAGGAAAAGGCCACAGAGGAAGAAGAGGAGGGGGTGGAGGAGAGAGGTGTGTCACAACCAGTAGTACCATTTTGGAGGCATGGTGGCGGAACAACTTCCAACACTACTGTACCTTGTCCTGTGTCCTTCCCAGCTGCCAGCAGAGTCACCCAATGCGCCATGAAAGATAGGTAACTTCCCTGTCCATGCCTGCTGGACCATGAGTCAGCGATAATATGCACCTTACCACTGACCGCCCTGTCCAGCGAGGCATGGACATTGCCTTCCACATGGCGGTAGAGAGTAGGAATCGCCTTCCGTGAGAAAAAGTGGCGTTTGGGAACTTGCCACTGAGGTACCGCACATTCCACAAACTCACAGAAGGGGGCAGAATCTACCAACTGAAAAGGCAGCAATTGAAGTGCTAGCAATTTAGCTAAGCTAGCATTCAACCGCTGGGCATGTGGATGGCTTGGAGAGAACCTCTTTCGGCGCTGCAGCAGCTGGGGCAGGGAAATTTGCCTGGTACAATCTGCCATCAGTGTACCGATAGTAGATTGCCCGCATGTACTAGGCTGTGACACACCTAATTATACACCTTCAGTCCTATCAGTGCAGGCTTCAGAGAGGACTGAGGGTATAGTGGGGTTGGAGATCCCAGCTGATGAGGGGCAAGGGGAGGTCCGCTTTGTTCTTTGGTGTGGGTCTTTGAGGTACGCTTGCCAACGAACTGCATGGCAGGTCGACATATGTCTGGTCAAGCATGTGGTGCCCAAGCGGGTGATGTTTTGGCCACGCGAGATACGCTTGAGACATATGTTGCAAATAGCAGCGGTGCAATCTGATGCACTCGTCTCAAAAAAGGCCCACACCAAAGAACTTTTGGAATAATGCTGAGACACAGTAGCGCCCTGCATATGCTTAGCTCTGCGCTTAAGCTGGTCCCTGGAGGGCATCCTGCCTCGTTGGAGATGTGCCTGTGCCTCCTACTCCTCCTCTTCTCTCCTATCAGGCACCCACGTAGAGTCAGTGACCTCATCATCCCCTCCCTCCTCATCACTGTAGAAAACCTGGCAGTATGCTGCAGCTGGGGGAACATGACTGCCAGATTTCTGTCCTTCTTGGGCACCCCCTCTCTCTGGGCTCACGTTAGTGCCTTCCTCTAGCTGTGTACCATTATCGGAGCCTTCAAAACTCTGCGCATCCTCATGCAGCAAGTACCCAACACTGTGGTCAAACAGTTCGAGGGACTCCTCAGGAGGACATGGTGAGGCTAGGGAAGGAGTGACTGATGCCATTGAGCAGAGGGAAGAGGACGCCTTGGCAGCTGCTTTGCCAGACAAAGTACCCTGAGCCTGGGTGAGAGAGGATGAGGAGGATGAGGACGACTTGGTCATCCACCCTACCAAGTCTTCGGCATGTTGTGGCTCAACTAGGCCAGCTGCCGAAAGCAAGGACGAGCGTGTCCCACGGTCACGTGCTGATGAGGCTGCACCGTGTCCACGACCAGCACTGTTGCCTCTAGACGCAGAGCCTGCTTGCCCTCGTGACTCTCTGCCTCTCCTTGTTGTCCTTACAGACATACTAATGGCCTGCAGAGGACAGAGGCAGTACGCACACCTCGTAGCTTTAGGTGCAAACTGCAGAGGACACAGGCAGTACACACCAAGTAGCTTTAGGTGCAAACTGCAGAGGACATGGGCAGTACACACCAAGTAGCTTTAGGTGCAAACTGCAGAGAACAAAGGCAGTACACACCATGTAGCTTTATGATGCACACTGCAGAGGACACGGGCAGTACACACTACGTAGCTTTAGGTGCAAACTGCAGAGGACACGGGCAGTACACACCAAGTAGCTTTAGGTGCAAACTACAGAGGACACCTGCAGTACACACCAAGTAGCTTTAGGTGCAAACTGCAGAGGACAAAGGCAGTACACACACTACGTAGCTTTAGGTGCAAACTCCAGAGGACACGGGTAGTACACACCAAGTAGCTTTAGGTGCAAACTCACCACGTAGCTTTATGGTGCAAACTGCGGAGGACACAGGCAGTACACACTACGTAGCTGTAGGTGCAAACTGCAGAGGACACGGGCAGTACACACCAAGTAGCTTTAGGTGCAAACTGCAGAGGACACGGGCAGTACACACCAAGTAGCTTTAGGTGCAAACTGCAGAGGACAAAGGCAGTACACACCACGTAGCTTTATGGTGCACACTGCAGAGGACACAGGCAGTACACACTACGTAGCTTTAGGTGCAAACTGCAGAGTACACGGGCAGTACACACCAAGTAGCTTTAGGTGCAAACTACAGAGGACACGGGCAGTACACACCAAGTAGCTTTAGGTGCAAACTGCAGAAGACAAAGGTAGTGCACACACTACTTAGCTTTAGGTGCAAACTGCAGAGGACACTGGCAGTACACACCAAGTAGCTTTAGGTGCAAATTGCAGAGGACAAAGGCATTACACACACTACGTAGCTTTAGGTGCAAACTGCAGAGGACACGGGCAGTACACACCAAGTAGCTTTAGGTGCAAACTGCAGAGGACACAGGCAGTACACACCAAGTAGCTTTATGTGCAAACTACAGAGGACATGGGCGTACACACCAAGTAGCTTTAGGTGCAAACTACAAAGGACACGGGCAGTACACACCAAGTAGCTTTAGGTGCAAACTACAAAGGACATGGGCAGTACACACCAAGTAGCTTTAGGTGCCAACTGCAGAGGACAAAGGCAGTACACACACTACGTAGCTTTAGGTGCAAACTGCAGAGGACACGGGCAGTACACACCAAGTAGCTTTAGGTGCAAACTACAGAGGACACGGGCAGTACACACCATGTAGCTTAATGGTGCACACGGCAGAGGACAAAGGCAGTACACACACTACGTAGCTTTAGGTGCAATCTGCAGAGGACACGGGCAGTACACACCAAGTAGCTTTAGGTGCAAACTGCAGAGGACAAAGGCAGTACACACCATGTAGGTTTATGGTGCACACTGCAGAGGACACGGGCAGTACACACTACGTAGCTTTAGGTGCAAACTGCAGAGGACACGGGCAGTACACACCAAGTAGCTTTAGGTGCAAACTGCAGAGGACAAAGGCAGTACACACACTATGTAGCTTTAGGTGCAAACTGCAGAGGACATGGGCAATACACACCAAGTAGCTTAAGGTGCAAACTGCAGAGGACAAAGGCAGTACACACACTACGTAGCTTTATGGTGCACACTGCAGAGGACACAGGCAGTACACACCAAGTAGCTTTAGGTGCAAACTGCAGAGGACACGGGCAGTACACACCAAGTAGCTTTAGGTGCAAACTGCAGAGGACAAAGGCAGTACACACCACGTAGCTTTATGGTGCACACTGCAGAGGACACAGGCAGTACACACTACGTAGCTTTAGGTGCAAACTGCAGAGTACACGGGCAGTACACACCAAGTAGCTTTAGGTGCAAACTGCAGAGGACACGGCAGTACACACCAAGTAGCTTTAGGTGCAAATTGCAGAGGACAGAGGCATTACACACACTACGTAGCTTTAGGTGCAAACTGCAGAGGACACGGGCAGTACACACCAAGTAGCTTTAGGTGCAAACTGCAGAGGACACAGGCAGTACACACCAAGTAGCTTTATGTGCAAACTACAGAGGACATGGGCGTACACACCAAGTAGCTTTAGGTGCAAACTACAAAGGACACGGGCAGTACACACCAAGTAGCTTTAGGTGCAAACTACAAAGGACATGGGCAGTACACACCAAGTAGCTTTAGGTGCCAACTGCAGAGGACAAAGGCAGTACACACACTACGTAGCTTTAGGTGCAAACTGCAGAGGACACGGGCAGTACACACCAAGTAGCTTTAGGTGCAAACTACAGAGGACACGGGCAGTACACACCATGTAGCTTAATGGTGCACACGGCAGAGGACAAAGGCAGTACACACACTACGTAGCTTTAGGTGCAATCTGCAGAGGACACGGGCAGTACACACCAAGTAGCTTTAGGTGCAAACTGCAGAGGACAAAGGCAGTACACACCATGTAGGTTTATGGTGCACACTGCAGAGGACACGGGCAGTACACACTACGTAGCTTTAGGTGCAAACTGCAGAGGACACGGGCAGTACACACCAAGTAGCTTTAGGTGCAAACTGCAGAGGACAAAGGCAGTACACACACTACGTAGCTTTAGGTGCAAACTGCAGAGGACATGGGCAATACACACCAAGTAGCTTAAGGTGCAAACTGCAGAGGACAAAGGCAGTACACACACTACGTAGCTTTATGGTGCACACTGCAGAGGACACAGGCAGTACACACCAAGTAGCTTTAGGTGCAAACTGCAGAGGACACGGGCAGTACACACCAAGTAGCTTTAGGTGCAAACTGCAGAGGACAAAGGCAGTACACACCACGTAGCTTTATGGTGCACACTGCAGAGGACACAGGCAGTACACACTACGTAGCTTTAGGTGCAAACTGCAGAGTACACGGGCAGTACACACCAAGTAGCTTTAGGTGCAAACTACAGAGGACACGGCAGTACACACCAAGTAGCTTTAGGTGCAAACTGCAGAAGACAAAGGTAGTGCACACACTACGTAGCTTTAGGTGCAAACTGCAGAGGACACTGGCAGTACACACCAAGTAGCTTTAGGTGCAAATTGCAGAGGACAAAGGCATTACACACACTACGTAGCTTTAGGTGCAATCTGCAGAGGACACGGGCAGTACACACCAAGTAGCTTTAGGTGCAAACTGCAGAGGACACAGGCAGTACACACCAAGTAGCTTTAGGTGCAAACTGCAGAGGACACGGGCAGTACACACCAAGTAGCTTTAGGTGCAAACTGCAGAGGACAAAGGCAGTACACACCACGTAGCTTTATGGTGCACACTGCAGAGGACACAGGCAGTACACACTACGTAGCTTTAGGTGCAAACTGCAGAGGACACTGGCAGTACACACCAAGTAGCTTTAGGTGCAAATTGCAGAGGACAAAGGCATTACACACACTACGTAGCTTTAGGTGCAATCTGCAGATGACACGGGCAGTACACACCAAGTAGCTTTAGGTGCAAACTGCAGAGGACAAAGGCAGTACACACCACGTAGCTTTATGGTGCACACTGCAGAGGACACAGGCAGTACACACTACGTAGCTTTAGGTGCAAACTGCAGAGGACACTGGCAGTACACACCAAGTAGCTTTAGGTGCAAATTGCAGAGGACAAAGGCAGTACACACACTACGTAGCTTTAGGTGCAAACTGCAGAGGACAAAGGCAGTACACACCAAGTAGCTTTAGGTGCAAACTGCAGAGGACACGGGCAGTACACACCAAGTAGCTTTAGGTGCAAACTGCAGAGGACAAAGGCAGTACACACCACGTAGCTTTATGGTGCACACTGCAGAGGACACAGGCAGTACACACTACGTAGCTTTAGGTGCAAACTGCAGAGTACACGGGCAGTACACACCAAGTAGCTTTAGGTGCAAACTACAGAGGACACGGGCAGTACACACCAAGTAGCTTTAGGTGCAAACTGCAGAGGACAAAGGTAGTGCACACACTACGTATCTTTAGGTGCAAACTGCAGAGGACACGGGCAGTACAAACCAAGTAGCTTTAGGTGCAAATTGCAGAGGACAAAGGCATTACACACACTACGTAGCTTTAGGTGCAAACTGCGGAAGACACGGGCTGTACACACCAAGTAGCTTAAGGTGCAAACTGCAGAGGACAAAGGCAGTACACACCAAGTAGCTTTAGGTGCAAACTGCAAAGGACAAAAGCAGTACACACACTACGTAGCTTTAGGTGCAAACTGCGGAAGACACGGGCTGTACACACCAAGTAGCTTAAGGTGCAAACTGCAGAGGACAAAGGCAGTACACACCCTACGTAGATTTATGGTGCACACTGCAGAGGACACAGGCAGTACACACCAAGTAGCTTTAGGTGCAAACTGCAGAGGACAAAGACAGTACACACCACTTAGCTTTATGGTGCACACTGCAGAGGACACAGGCAGTACACACTACGTAGCTTTAGGTGCAAACTGCAGAGGACACGGGCAGTACACACCAAGTAGCTTTAGGTGCAAACTGCAGAGGACACGGGCAGTACACACCAAGTAGCTTGAGGTGCAAACTACAAAGGCAGTACACATACCACGTAGCTTTATGGTCCACCCTGGCTTTGGCCAATTATGGCTCTCCGTTTTTTGCGCGCTGTGATTGGCCAAGCATGCGGGTCATAGTGCATGCTTGGCCAATCATCAGCCAGCAATGCACTGCGGCAATGCACCACTCGAATTTGGCGCGAACGGCCCGTAACGTTCGTATTTCGTATCGTATCCCTACCCTAAAGTATATATTTATTTATTTCGTTTTGGACAGTAGAGAAAGTTTAAAACCTCTAACTGTTTTTTTTTGCTCTCTGTATCCTGTTAGTGAGATGTCACTTACTGTTTTGGAGACGCAACAGGAAGTGAGTTGGAGACACAATTTCCCAAAGTGAGGGGAATTTCCATCTTAGACATTTGTCACTAGAACATTTGTTCTCATTTTCACTTACCACTAGCTCTCATAAAAAAAAAACAGTTTTGTCTACACCCTGAAACATGTAAGTGTTTTGATAACTACGTCAAAATTTCCTTTTATGTTTTTGTGGTCTTTTACATGTCATCAGCTTAGAGGAGACAGAACAGTGAAAGTTGATTGGTCTTTAAATATATTACAGAGAAAAACTGATCTCTGAGCCCAACTATGGTCATCCTTTCTTCCCAGCTCAACCAATCATACCTAGCTTAGGTAGGTGCTAGAATTAGGATTTTTTTGTAAGGGCAGGTAAATGTAATTAGTTCTAGAATTAAGCTAGGCCTGTTTGTTTTGATCTGTGTAGGCTGGTGACACAAAGGTAGCATCATCTTTTGGTTGCCTCCCTTCTGCTTCTAGAGGATTCTAGAAGGAAGGAGGGGAAGGGAGGTGGAGCTGTCAGGGGTGTTCTAAGGAGCCCTGACCAATCCCCAACCTGGATTGGCAGGGGGCAGGCCAAGCTACATACCTCAGGTCAGCCCAGCTGGGGAGGAGTTATCATGTGAAAGAAGCTGGAGATGGAGCACTTGGTTGTTAGGGCATTTGAGGCACTCCCCAGTTTGGGGAGGGGGTGACCTTGGGCCTGAGGGGTTCGGATACAGGTCGAAAACCTTTGTTAATAACAAAGGAGGATCTGTACAGGAGGCAAAGAGAGGAACCAAAAAGACAGTGGGAGCTAGTGTTGCTGGGCAAGTCTCCAGGAGGGATCCACCAGAGTACAGCCAAGAGGGCTGGTGAGTGGCAGGTACAGTTAATAGACCCCTGATATCCCCATAAAGAGTACATGTCACCTGCCTAATGCTATTAAATAGGGGGCTTGTTAGTAGTTAACAAGTTAAAGGAGAAGTTCAGCCGGAGCTTTTTAGGCTGGGCTTCTCCTCTGGTTCACTGGAGTACAATACGTTTTGCACTCCTGTGACCCGTTTTCAGCAGAGAGCGTTCTGAAGTCCACTCTCCGCTGACATAACTGCTACAGTCGAGGCAGCGCGTCATCCGGCTCCAAGTCTGGATCTGCCAGCTGCCTTGACTGATGCCCGCTTCCTGCCGCTCCACAGCTCATCGCTTCAATGGGTGTGGAGGAACAGAGCAGGAGAGATGCTGACTGACAGGCAGCATCTCTCCACTTGGGGAGGAGTGAAAACTGAGCAATCGTCGGGGGACAGCTGCAGCATCGGTCTAATGCTGCATCCACCTAGGTAAGTATGAATATTAAAAAAAAAACATACTTCTCTTTTAAGTAGTTAATAAAATATATACATTTAGGAGGGTAATTGGGACTTTAAATGAAGCAATAGAATAGTGGAGGTGAGAATAAATAAGTAAATAAATAATTAGTAACATGGATCTGAGGATAGTAAATAATATATTTCGTATATACATCATTTACATGCACAGAGCATTCACATGATGGAAGGTATATACTGTACATAGTAGCATAAAATTACAATATTGGATATATAGAAAATTGTTGTAGAAAATAGTATGGCAATAGAATTGCCAAAGGCAACATGCTCGGCACCCATGTATGAACCTAGGTAGATCCACTAAACAATATGTAGTAATAATACGTAGTAAGTAGGTAAGTGGAATTCCATATGAGGTGTAACTGTAGCATCAAGTATAGCTCTACGCGTTTCGTGGATATGTCCACTCGTCAGGAGCAGATGCAGCAGAATTCCTAGGAAAAATTAAAAGGTTTTGATGTTATTATATAGTAAGCCAATATAAATAAGTTAAGGTAATGTAGATTGCTTACTATATTATAACATCAAAACCTTTTAATATTCCCTAGGAATTCTGCTGCATCTGCTCCTGACGAGTGGACATATCCACGAAAAGCGTAGAGCTATACTTGATGCTACAGTTACACCTCATATGGAATTCCACTTACCTACTTACTACGTATTATTACTACATATTGTTTAGTGGATCTACCTAGGTTAATACATGGGTGCCGAGCATGTTGCCTTTGGTAATTTTATTGCCATACTATTTTCTACAACAATTCTCTATATTTATTCTCACCTCCACTATTCTATTGCTTCATTTAAAGTCCCAATTACCCTCCTAAACGTATCTATTACCGAGATGGAGGTACTTAACTGTGCCTCATCTAAAGTCCCAACCTCCCCCCTTCTCGCGTTAATAAAATATATAAACAGCAATCGCACAACTCATATTGGGTATCATCAATGCACCATACTGATTGAAATATTTTGAGGTCTCTCATTTACGATTACTCTAAAGTAAAGTGATGAGCTGTAAAGATAATTAAAGCAGACCTCAAAAATCCACTCGCCTGCTCGCATTTTGCGAGTGGATTCTGAGGTCTGGCGAGGAGGGGCTGCCTGGGAGTCGGGGGGGGGGGGGGCGAGCAGCGAGTGTGTGTCAATGGAAGTCCTTCTCCCAGCGATCACCGAGGCTGGAGGGGGAAGAGAGAGAGAGCCGCCCAGGTGTACAGAGCGCAGCGGGGGAACAGAGATAACAGCTTTCATTTCAAAGACCGTGTTCCCCGCCTCTCGCTGAAAGATACAGCCCCGCCCCCTGGTCCCGGGACTTTGATTGACAGATCACCCGTCACTAGAATTGGACGGGTGGTCTGTCTATCAAAGTTCCCCGGCCAGGGGGCGGGCCTGTATATGACGTTGCACGGCGGGAACACGGCTATTGAAATGAAAGCTGTTAACACCGTGGTCCCCCGCTGCACTCTGATCACCTGGGTGGCTCTCCTGTTCCTCTCCTCGGCTGCACAGGTAGGCTGCAAGGTGGTCATAGGGGCTCCATGGTGGGCACTGGGCACACTGCTGCAAGGTGGGCACACGGCTGCATTGGTGGGCTTACGGCTGCATTGGTGGGCACACGGCTGCATTGGTAGGCACACGGCTGCATTAGTGGGCACAAGGCTGCATTGGTGGGCACATGGCTGCATGGTGGGCACACGGCTGCATTGGTGGGCACAAGGCTGCATGGTGGACACACGACTGCATTGGTGGGCACAAGGCTGTATGGTGGACACGACTGCATTGGTGGGCACACGGCTGCTTTGGTGGGCACACGGCTGCATTGGTGGGCACATGGCTGCATGGTGGACACACGGCTGCATTGGTGGGCACATGGCTGCATTGGTGGGCACACGGTTGCATTGGTGGGCACACGGCTGCATTGGTGGACACACGGCTGCATTGGTGGGCACAAGGCTGCATTGGTGGCCACTAGGCACAAGGCTGCATTGGTTGGCACAAGGCTGCACGGTGGACACATGCAGCCTGCATTGGTGGGCATGAATACAGTTGTTGTTAATATTTATTTTAATAACTGAATTCTGCATAATACATTTGAGTGTCATTTTATGCGAGCATGTTTAGGGGCGGAATTAGGGGCGGGCTGGGACAACTGGTGGCGAGTAACCCTTGAGGCCTGGCTAGTAGCTCAGAACTTGAAACTTTGAGCCCTGATTAAAGCATTGCCTATTGATAAAGGTTGATATTGTAATTTTTTGCCGTTTTGCAGGCTTACTCAGTTTTGAGGCCTGACATATTTGATATCTATTGGACACAACCTCATCTTTTATGTTGTATAAAAAATGAGGATTAAAGCGAATTTTAAGTATGTTGTGCTTTTGCACAGAGCAGCCCCGATCCTTCTCTTCTCATGTCCCCCTGCCAGCGATCCTGGCCCCTCCCTTCTGCTGAGTGCACCCAGAGTAAGCAGCTTGCTCTGGGGGCTCCTGAGCTGCTTTTTGGGGTGTCCATTCACACACAGAGCCATGGCTGGTCCCCACCCCCTCTCTCTCTTCAGTGGCACCCACTGCTCTCTCAGCCAATGAGGAGGGAGGTTTCGCTGGAAAATGTAGATTCTTGTGCACATCACTGGATCATAATGGGGCACAGGTAAGTATAAAGCCTTGTACACACGATCGGTTTGTCTGATGAAAACGGACCGATGGACCGGTTTCATCGGACAAACCGATCGTGTGTGGACCCCATCGGTTTGTTTTCCACCGGTGAAAAAAAATAGAACATGTTTTAAAATGTTCCTATGGATAAAAAACGATAGAAAAAAACGATCGTCTGTGTGGAACTCCATCGGGGAAAAATCCACGCATGCTCAGAATCAAGTCGACGCATGCTCGGAAGCATTGAACTTTATTTTTCTCAGCACATCGTAGTGTTTTACGTCATGCTTTGGATATAGTCGGATTTTTGACTGATGGTGTGTAGGCAGGGCTGATGAAAGTCAGCTTCATCGGATATCCGACGAAAAAATCCATCGGATTAGATTCCATCAGATATCCGATCGTGTGTACAGGGCATTAGAGGGGCTGCTACACACAGAAGGTTTTTTACCTTCATGCATTGAAGGCATGAAGGTAAAAAAAATGAGCCTTTACCACTTTAAACTTAATTTTAATGTTTTTTTTCTTGAAAATAAATAAAGATTTAAAAATCATTTGCACAAATATAGTGCAGCATAAAAAAAAAAAAAAAAAAATTCTTCTATGGGGCCTCTGCTTTCAGAAACTGTATAATCTTTGCTGGTTTAGCTAATTTTTCTAGTAAAAAATGCAGATTTTAACGTGAGCAAAAGCTGAAATAATTGCTTCGGAGGGGAAGTGGTTACATAAATACTGTAAACTCTTGTTTGAGTCCCTTTTTTATATTTTTGTAGCTTTTTTTAACTGACTGTATGTTTTACTGCAGTAGTTTTAGTGACCATCAATGGCCAACACTGCTGCATTGCTGAATTGCAGATATTTGTAAGATTAGTGCAGAAAAATCACAAGAGCATGTTAAGTAGTGTAGCGCTACCCCCGGAGGAGCCGCTGGTTAGATTTGGGATCTACTCTCATTAACTGTTTTACCCCCTTTTAACTGGCTCCAACCCTCCCTTGGCACATCAGATGCTTACAATGGTATTGCGACCCCTACTTGGCTGAGGCCGCAATAGCATTACATAAAATGTGCAATTGTAATGCAATGATTTTATTACCTTTTCTTTTCTGTCGTTGGCTCCCAGAGTAAACACGCGTCACACAATAAATATATTCAAGCCAAAAGAATAACTTTACTTTGCTTGTGGTAAAGAAAGAGAGGGTTTGAATAGCATAATAATTAATCACAAGTATTATACACAATGGGCCAGATTCATAAAGACTTACGACGGGCGTATCAGTAGATACGCCGTCGTAAGTCCGAATCCGCGCCGTCGCAACTTTTAGCGTATGCTCAAACTGAGATACGCTTAAATGTTGCTAAGATACGACCGGCGTAAGTCTCCTACGCCGTCGCATCTTAACTGCATATTTACGCTGGCCGCTAGGGGCGTGTAGGCTGATTTACGCCTAGAATATGTAAATCAGCTAGATACGCCTATTCACGAACGTACCCCCGGCCGTCGCAGTAAAGATACGCCGTTTACGTAAGGGGTTTTCAGGCGTAAAGATAAACTCCCAAAAAGCTGGCGCAGCCAATGTTAAGTATGGACGTCGGGAACCGAATCGTTTGCGTAACTTGTCCGTGAATGGGGCTGGCCGTAATTTACGTTCACGACGAAAGCAGTGACGATTTGCTGCCGTCATTTCGAGCATGCGCACTGGGATACGTCCACGGACGGCGCATGCGCCGTTCGTTAGAAACGTCAAATATGTGGGGTCACTAGTATTTTGCATAGAACACGCCCCCAACCAGGCTATTTTGAATTAGGCGGGCTTGCGCCGGCCCAGTTACACTGCGCCGCCGTAAGTTACAGCGCAAGTTCTTTGTGAATACAGGACCTGCTGCTCTAACTTACGGTGGCGTAGTGTATCTGAGATACGCTACGCCCGTCGAAATCTATCTGAATCTAGCCCATTGACTCTGCAAAGGGCATGCAAAAAGAAGAAACGTATATGGACAGCCGCACTCCAATAAGTCTAAAAAAGACGTGCCCTTTATTGGGTAAAAAGAAATGCACTACAAAAAACAGCATACAGTGGGAAATAAACAGCTGACACGTTTCACATTGAATCTCAATGCTTAGTCATAGCTTTGCGAGAGTTAGCAAACAGTAAGGAAAATGGTTAACCAGAATAAACTCTATGGTGAACTTTTAATAGTCTCTGCTCGCGAGCTCCCCTAGTGGGCAACCCTGCAGAACAGCTAATGTTGAACTCGTTACCAGGCCTGGCTTAAACAGCTACCCAAATGTCTCCTTAGGAACAGAATCTTCGGCCATTGGTGCACTTTTAGATTTGTAATCCAAAAGGAGTAAATGAGGAAATAAACTCAGTCAACAAGGTCTGGCAGATGCCAATACTAAATGAACTGATCGCTCATCAGCGTCAGTCAGTTCTGCGGGTATAACTCCCAATTTATTAGGCCTCTCTGGTTCAGTCAAGGTTTAAACATTGGCCCCAGTTTACAGGGTGACTCTAAGTTATCGTCATAAAGTGAGTTTTGAGGTTTTGAGCACATGCCCTCTCACCCGACAGGCCCGATCCACCTGGATTCTTCTCAAAGGCGCGTTGGTCAATCACTGCTCCGCAGCACGAGATCTCTGGTATCAGGTTCCCACTGTTTCAGTCGTCAGATGGGTGGCTTCTCCGGTCTCCTGGCACACGAGCTGGACACCCTAGATCTTGCCTCCCTCCGGATGGCTGGTCCTCCGGTGGATCCAGGCCCAGGCTTCAGGCCTAACAGCTTGACTGTGGAGCTCTACACAGCTCCGCAGAGGAGAAGAGGCTGGTCCCGAGAGAGATATAAACTCCTCCCTGTCTTTAAATAACCTCCCCCATGAGTCTGTGTGGAGGTGTCACATGTTCCAATAAGGCAGGGCATTGTGGGAAGTGTAGTCTGTTTCCACTAGGATTCAATGGTGTCCATATCTCCCGATACTTCCGATCTCACAATGCATGGCTTCTAAAAAGGTGTGAACATGTATATACAAACATAACTAGAACTCAGTGGGGATTCACACTATATAGTCCATGATAGTGTGACCCCGCTACAGTAGTTACATTATTTTCTACAGAAATATTTAAAAAATAGTTACTTTGAGTCCAAAACAAAGCATGGTTTAATTTCTTCTTTTACTTCCTGCAACACATTCATAGAAATTACCAAACAATGCTCTGATGGAAGTATTTAGGGTGAATCCAGCACCCTACTATTTATCAAAGATTTGTGTGCAGAGTATCTGTAACCTCTGTGGTTGTAATCATTTACCGTATATACTCGAGTATAAGCCGACCCGAATATAAGCCGAGGCACCTAATTTTACCACAAAAAAATGGGAAAACTTATTGACTCGAGTATAAGCCTAGGGTGTCCATCTGCATGCCTCACTGGGCCTCAATTTGCCTCACTGTGTCCATATGCATGCCTCACTTTGCCCTTGCCTCACTGTGCCCATGCCTCACTGTGCCCATGCCTCACTGTGCCCATGCCTCACTGTGCCCATGCCTCACTGTGTCCATGCCTTACTGTGTCCGTGCCCATGACTAGACATACGTTTAACATGGGAGTATATAGAAGGGGTGCCCGGCTTTGAAAAATTGGTACACCCTGGCTGTAGGTCCCCCAGACAGCAAACTTTGTACACTTATAGAGGAGAACTGGGGGTAGATGTGTGCAAAGATTCGGGTACAGGGGACCTACGGCCGGCCGGTACCGGGTCCCTAAATTTACCAGAGAAATTACCATTTAACATGGGAGTCTATGGAAGGGGTGCCCGACTTTGAAAAATTGGTGCTCCTCAGCCGTAGAGGAAGAGTGGGGCTATATGTGTGCCAAGTTTGGGGACCCGGCCGGTACCGAGTCCCCAAAGTCTGGGAGATTAGGCACAAAAAGGTGACTTAAGTATAAACCGAGAGGGCATTTTCAGCACCAAGAAAGTGCTGAAAAACTTGAGTATATAAGGTAAGTTGTTATCATCTGTGCTATATTTACCACTAAGCAGAAGGGAAGCCACTTGACACCCGAAAGCTAGCAGTAAATGCTTTAGTGGTGGTGCCTACTACAGTAATTTTCAGGCATCCATCCACAGCAATCAGCCAGGTATGGAACATACTTCCATTGGTCCAAGCTGGACCAATGTAACTGCAAAAGTATGCATACTTTGAATTCAGCTTTAATTTTTGCCAGGGGCACCTAGGCAAGCTTTATATTGGGTAGTGGCAGACATCTCTGCCATTGCCCATCTCTTGAATCTTCCTATCAGCCAGTAAAGCATCCCATCACTTTAAAGAAAGGCTCAGAAAGCAGAGTGGTGCTAAGCCTCAACTTTAATGGAAAAGAGTTTAGCATATTACTCTATCTACCTAGATAAACTGCTTGTGTGTTTTTTCTTTATATGTTGATTTACCTGGGATCTGTAACAGTGTTTTTAACATTGTTTCCTCTGTGAGCTGCTTTGGGCAATAAATCCTTTCTACAAACACACTCACAGGCAGGCACTATTATAGTCAGGATTTAAACAATATGGAGCTACATACAATAACAACAAAAGATGATCAGGACAGCCGCACTCCAATCCAACGTAACTTTAATGTAAAAAAAATTGAAACATGTACTACAAGTCACAGCAACGGAACCTAGGACAGCTGACGCGTTTCACACGTTTTAACTTCAGTGTTTACTCATAACTACATACAATACCTGGGTCAGTAGTTCAAATGCAGGTCACAGAGGACAACTCAGGCAAACCGAAAATAACATTAATCCTAAATGACTACATGATTTATGTGATGTATAAATGTAACAATAAATGTAGCAAAAAGAAAAACCTACATAATTAATTTGAACAGAATATGCTTGATGAAAGGTCCTGGAGAGTTGAGAAATAGATAGATAGATAGATAGATAGATAGATAGATAGATAGATAGATAGATAGATAGATAGATAGATAGATAGATATCTACCTATATACACAGGCCCGGATTCAGAAAGATGAGCGCATCTTTCTGCTGGCGTAAAGCAATCTCCGATACGTTACGCCGTCGTAACTTTGGGCGCAAGTTCCGTATGCAGAAAGAACTTGCGCCCTTAGTTACGGCGGCTTAGCGTATGTGTTGCGGCGTAAGCCCGCCTAATTCAAATGGGGATGTTTGGGGCTTGTTTTATTTAAATTTCACTTGACCCTGCGTTTTTGACGTTTTTTTTGAACGGCACATGCGCCGCCCGTAAAATATCCCAGTGTTCATTGCGCCAAAGTACGCCGCAAGGACGTATTGGATTCAACGTGAACGTAAATGACGTCCAGCCCTATTCGCGAACAACTTACGCAAACGACGTAAAATTTTCAAAACTCAGCGCGGGAACGACGGCCATACTTAACATTAGCTACGCCTCATATAGCAGGGGTAACTATATGCCGAAAAAAGCCTAACGTAAACGACGTAAAAAAAATGCGCCGGTGGGACGTACGTTTCTGAATCGGCATAAATACCTCATTAGCATATTCCTTGCGTAACTATACGGAAGCGCCACCTAGCGGCCAACGTAAATATGCAGCCTAAGATACGATGGTGTAAGACACTTACGCCAGTCGGATCTTAGGGAAATCTATGCGTAACTGATTCTCTGAATCAGGCGCATAGATACGACGGCCCACACTCAGAGATACGACGGCGTATCAGGAGATACGTCGTTGTATCTCGTTTCTGAATCCGGGCCACATACTGTTTGTGAAATGCACATGTATGCATGTTAACCACTTGCATGCCAGCCTGTTTTTACTACTTCGTTACCATTTTTCAGTTTTTAGTACTGTGACAGTTTGACTGACATGTGCTCAGAGGGTTGCCAACCGTCAGTAAATTTACAGGCAGTTGTCTGTAAATATTAGAGGTTGATAAATTGTCATGCTGTGTTGACTTTTTAAATGTAAACCAGGAAAAATACTTGTTATAGGTATTGTCAGTGTTGCGTTTATACTGTTTAAATATCAAGTCTTCATTTATTTAATAGGAGTTCATTAATTCTTCAGGTTGTCAGTAAAAAAATTGCTCTGTCAGTAATTTCCCCATGTTTTGTCAGTTAAAAATGCTGCCGGGAGGTTGGCAACACTGCTCAGTTTGAAAACGTATTTATTTTTAAATGACCCTTTGAGGCCTCGTACACACGACGGGACATGTCCGATGAAAACGGTCCACGGTTTTTCATCGGACATGTCCGCTGGCGGATTTTGGTCTGATGGCTGTACACACCATCAGACCAAATTTCCCGCAGACAGCGAACGCGGTGACGTGGCCACGCCGTTGCCGCGCCGATGACGCGGGGACGTGCGCGACCCTGGAAGGTCAATGCTTCCACGCATGCGTCAAATCACTTTGACGCATGCGAGGGCTTTCGGCCGAGCGTACAGACGACCGAACATGTCCGACGGACAGGCTTCCAGCGGACATGTTTCTTAGCATGCTAAGAAACATTTGTCCGCTGGAAACCTGTCCGATCCGCCGGAAAATTGTCCGGTCGGTCGTACAGACGACCGGACACCGCAGACCAGTTTCAGCAGACATGGTCGGTCGTGTGTACGAGGCCTAAGACCTAGGGGCGGAGGTGATGTTTTGACATTGCTTCTGACCTGCAATGGTATAGAGCAGGGTAGAGACCATCTTCCCCTCACTCAGCTCCATACCACAGAGGGGACAGGAGTTGATTGCCTGCACCGCTGCCGGCGGCTCCGGTAAGCGGTGGAGGGCTCCGAAGCGTGGCGGGAGGGGGCCCCCCTCCCGCCACCAATAAAAGTGATCTGTATTTCCCGAGCATTGCTTCCTGTAAGTATTGGTGTGTATGACCCATGTCTCTGGATTCCCAATTAGGGTGATATACAGGAAGTCAATGCTCAGAGAACTAGAATAGACTGTGAAGTGTAAATTACACAGATTGCCATTTAAATAATCAACAAAATCCTTTAACTATATGCCATCCCCATCCCACACCATCAGCAGGTCATCAATATAATGACCATACCACCTGATGTTATGTGCAAACAGACTATTAGGGGAAAACAAACACATTCCTTCCCACCACCCCATGTACAAATTAGCCATGGAAAGTGAGAATCTAGCCCCCATTGATGCCCCACAGAGCTGGACATAAAAGCATTCATCAAAAGGAAAATAATTGCGTGATAAAAGAAACTCCACACTCATAAGAATAAAGTGCTGAAACTCCTGTGAGTAGGTACTGTGTCTATTCAAATGATACTTAACGGCCTACAGTCCAGCACTGTGGGGAATGGAGTACAGAGCTCTGTACATCCAATGTGGCCCATAGAAAGTCAAGTGTCCATACAATCGATTTTATATGCGACAAAACAATACCAGTGTCTCTAACATACCCTGGTAGTCTCAATACCAGTGGCTAAAGATGATAATCTACCCACTTTCCCAAGAGTTCAAGTAAAGAGCAGATACCAGCTTCTATTGGACAGCCTTGAACTGCGTTTTCGGATTTGTGAATCTTGGGAAGATGGTGTTACACTGATATAATTGGATCCTCTACGTAGAGATATTCTTCAGTTTTGTGGGACAAAACCCCCATTTCTTTTCCTCTATGCAAAAGGGGAAATAAGGAAAATCGGCTGTAGGATTCCTTGGCAGGGGGGAATAAGTTATGGGATCACTGAGCTGACGTATAGCCTCAGAACGGTATTGATCTTTTGTTAATACTACAACCGCACCCCCCTTATCGACTTCTTTAATAGTTGCTTAGATTCCTTCAATATTTTTAGGGCCAAACTTTCATACTGTCATAATTGCCTCCCACCTGTATGTGGTTGGCATATCTGCACCAAACATTGTTCTTCCACTCTCACATAGAATACTATTTTTTCTGCAACCCCATTTTTTTCTGGGTTGTATGGTACAGTAGTTTGAAATATTATGCTATGCTTTCTGAGAATCGCCTGTGTGTTATCACCTGTATATTCAGTTCCATTGTCTGTGCGCAATACGCTCTACATTTTGCCACATGTTATTTACTTGAGCTAAATGCTGTTCAAGTTTTTTTGGTACTTGACTTTTGTTGTGTAACAGATAGTAGCATACCTGGAGTAATCATCAATAAAAGTAGAGTACACTTTTCCATTTTACCACAAAGATCTGAACGATGTAAGAGGGACTCTGATGCGGACTCCTGATGTTAGGGGGCACTCTCATGGGGACACCTGATGTAAGGGGGCACTTGGATCAGGACCCTGATGTAAGAGGGACTCTAATGAGAACTCCTAATGTAAGGGGGCACTTGGATGAGGACCCTGATGTAACAGTCTCTGATGAGGGCTCTTAAATGTAAGGGGGCACTCTGGTGAGGGTAATCTGATAAGGACACCTGATGTAAGTGGGTACTCTGAGGCTGACATCTGATGTATAGTATGGGAGCACTTGAATGAGGACCCTGATGTAAGAGGAACTCTGATGAGAACTCCAAATGTAAGGGGGCACTATGATGGGACACCTGATGTAAGGGGGCACTTGGATCAGAACCCTGATGTAAGAGGGACTCTAATGAGAACTCCTAATGTAAGGGGGCACTTGGATGAGGACCCTGATGTAACAGTCTCTGATGAGGGCTCTTGATGTAAGGGGGCACTCTGGTGAGGGTAATCTGATAAGGACACCTGATGTAAGTGGGTACTCTGAGGCTGACATCTGATGTACAGTATGGGAGCACTTGAATGAGGACCCTGATGTAAGAGGAGCTCTGATGAGAACTCCTAATGTAAGGGAGCACTTTGATGGGGACACCTGATGTAAGAGGGCACTTGGATGAGGACCCTGATGTAACAGTCTCTAATGGGTGCTCTTGATGCAAGGGGGCACTCTGATGGGGACACCTGATGTAAAGAGGCACTTGGATGAGGACCCTGATGTAACAGTCTCTGGTGAGGGCTCTTGATGCAAGGGGGCACTCTGATGGGGACACCCAGGGCCGGATTAACAATGGGGCTGATGGAGCTGCAGCTCCAGGCCCCTTTCTCAAGATAGGCCCATTTGCTCAAAAAAAAAAAAAATGTTTTTTTTTTTTTTTTTTTTCTAAGATCGAATTTGGGGGGTTGTAGCTCGATGACCAGAGGTCACAGAAACCCCACATTTGGGGGTAGGCATGGGAAGAGCTACCCCACGACTGGTTAAAATATGGGACGGCTATCATTTATGGTTCCGGAGATATGGGCCTGCTTGCACAGCCTGTCAGAAGCTACATTCAGAGTGGCCAATATAAATACAAGCTGACACACTACAGCAGACTGATAGGATCACAATAATTATTTGTATATTACTCATGGTAATTAACCCCTTGCCACCCAGGCCAATTCTCACACTTCTCTACTACATGTAAAAATCATCATTTGTTTTTTGCTAGAAAATGACTCTATGGTGGTCTTTGCACTTTTTATGTTGCAGGGTACAGAGCTGCACGATTCTGGCTAAAATGAAAATTGCAATTTTTTTGCTTAGAAGATAGATCACGATTCTCTCACGATTGTTGCGGCGTAACATCATCTTTCACATTAAAACAAAAAAAAAAAAAATGGGCTAACTTCACTGTTTTGTTTTTATGGTTTTTATTATTCATTGAAGTGGGAAAATGCAGTGTGACATAACATATTGCAGCAATAGCCATTGTATTCCCTAGAGTCTCTGCTAAAATATATATAATGTTTGGCGGTTCCAAGTAATTTTCTAGCAAATAATATTGCTTTCTAACTTAAGAAACAAGTGTTGGACATTAAGTGGTTAAATTTAGTTACAATGTTAGTTAGTTACAATGTTTCATTTTGTTTAAAAACTTCGCAGACTGCCCAGATTTGTTCTTTACACACAGAAGTGTATCCCTTTGATCTAAGAAGGAAGTGTCAGTTACAATGTTTCCTGTTAAAAACTTGGCAGACTGCCCAGATATTTTCTTTTGATAGCTGAAAGTCTCTCCACTTGTTATATGAAAGAATCAGCAAACTCTGCATTGAAGATCGTCAGGGGGGTTGAATCGAGATCACGATTTTTTTAACGATTAATTGTGCAGCTCTAGCACGGTATTTGCGCAGCAATTTTTCAAACATGTTTTTTTGGAAAAAAATGTTTCATTCATTAAAAAAACAGTTAGTTAGTTAAGTTAGCACAATTTTTTTTGGTATCCTAAGCGATGCTTTACATTTTTTTAGGTTACATGTTTAGAGTTACAGAGGAGGTCTAGTACTAGAATTATTGTTCTCGCTCTAACGATCGTGGCGTATGTAACCTGTGTGTATCTGGCTCTGATAATACCAGTGCCTACCCAGCCACTGACTAGTATCTCTCCCCAGCCTGTCCCCACACACCCTCTCATCTGCTGACCTGTGGATGGGGGAATCACTCCTACAGTGTTATTGTGTTCTGCCAGTGCATACAATGATCAGTGTTGCTAACTTTAGCTGGCAGCACTGATTGTTTTAAGAAAAAAAAAACAGGCTGGTTGTACTCAAGTTGATTAATAGATTGACTTGTGTAAAACCAGCTAGCCCATACATAGATTGACTATGGCTGGTCTCTGCATAATTGGCGTAATTTCAATCCATGTATGACCCGCTTAACCACTACGCAGTCCCTAAATATCCTTCCACTCCTGTACATAGTGCTCACTGTCATACTCTCCACACTCCTCTCCTGTACATAGTGCCCACTGTCATACTCTCCACACTTCTCTCCTATACATAGTGCCCACTGTCATACCCTACACACTCCTCTCCTGTACATACTGCTCACTGTCATACCCTCCACACTCCTCTCCTGTACATAGTGCCCACTGTCATACTCTCCACACTTCTCTCCTATACATAGTACCCACTGTCATACCCTACACACTCCTCTCCTGTACATAGTGCCCACTGTCATACCCTCCACACTCCTTTCCTATACATAGCGCCCACTGTCATACCCTTCACACTCCTCTCCTGTACATAGTGCCTGCTGTCATACACTTCTCTCCTGTACTTAGTGCCCACTGTCGCACCCTCCACACTCCTCTCCTGTACATACTGCTCACTGTCAAACCCTCCACACTCCTCTCCTATACATAGTGCCCACTGTCATACCCTCCACACTCCTCTCCTATACATAGTGTTCACTGTCAAACCCTCCACACTCCTCTCCTATACATAGTGCCCACTGTCATACCCTCCACACTCCTCTCCTATACATAGTGTTCACTGTCATACCCTCCACACTCCTCTCCTATACATAGAGCCCACTATCATACCGTCTACATTCCTCTCCTGTACATATTGCCCACTGTCATACCCTCCACACTCCTCTCCTGTACATACTGCCCCATCATACCCTCCACACTTCTCTCTGGTACGTACTACCCTCTGTCATACCCCCTCTTCCTGTACATACTGCCCATTGTCATACCCTTCACACTCCTCTCCTGTACATAGTGCTTTTTTCCGTACCCTTTGTACTCCTCTCCTGTACATAGTGCCCACTGTTAGACCCTCCACATTCCTCTCCCTCACCTGCACATACTTCCCACTTATATACCGTCCATACTCCTCCCCTATGTCGCTTACCCACAAAAACAGTTCTTTAAAATTATACTGAATATCCTCAATGTTACCAGCTCTAGAATGGACACACTTTTGTTAGTTCAACTAAAGGAAATATCAGTTCTCATATTTGTTCTGCCCCATTATTAGTACTCATTTAATTTTGTGATTACTACTATGATGTATAGAGGAACATCGGGGATCTCAGCTACTCTAAATATAGTACTTATATAAAAAAGTGGCCCTGAAAATATTTTTTAAATGTTGGCAACTGTGCACTTAGGCACTGCCCAAGGGCCACCGTCCACAGGGTCAGTAGGGGGCCCCATGAGAGGCTCCTGGGATCCTGTGATAATAAAGCGGTAGTAAACTTTCCTGACATTACTACTTTTTAGAGGCCCTGGGGTAGGTTATGCCACAACGTACAAGTATGCACAGCATATTAGCACATTGGTGTACACTTAAATTTTCAGACTGAGCCCTCCAGTGCTGCGATGAATCAGGCGGGGCCCGGGCACTTCCATCTTCACCCGGTCTTCCTTCTGGGTTCTGTGCCTTTGGTCACTTGCCTTGGCTGGGCTGCGTTCATGTCATTCCCACGCATTTATTTATTATTTATTACACCCCATTCACACCTCTGCGACAAAACGACCGACGCCGACCGCTCGTGTCGCTGGAGGGGAGAATTCCCATTGCTGTCTATGAGATGGTTCACATCTTATAGACGCCGTACACCTGCGGCATGAAAAAAAGTCCCGGACCCTTTTTTTCAGGCGGCATTGGCGTTCGGCCATACAAAGCAATAGGAAGGATTTGTAAAAAAAAAGTTACACTATTCGCGGCAAAATACGCAGCGTACGCGGCGTTACTTGTCGCGGAGGTGTGAATGCAGCCTAAAAGGCCCCACCAAAATCCTCAGCACCAGGCCCATGATGTTCTTAATCTGGCCCTGGGGACACCTGATGTAAAGGGGCATTTGGATGAGGACTCTGATGTAACAGTCTCTGGTGAGGGCTCTTGATGCAAGGGGGCACTCTGATGTGGACACCTGAGGTAAAGGGGCACTTGGATAAGGACCCTGATGTAAGAGGAACTCTGATGAGGACTCTTGATGTAAGGAGGCACTCTGATGGGGACACCTGATGTATGGGGACACTTGGATTAGGACCCTGATGTAAGGAGGCACTCTGATGGGCACACCTGATGTAGGGAGGCAATTGGATTAGGACCCTGATGTAAGGGGGCATTCTGATGGGGACACTGGATGTAAAGGGGCACTTGAATGAGGACCCTGATCTAAAAGGGGACTCTGATGAGGACTCCTGATGTAGGGGGGGGCTCTAATGAGGACTCCTGATGTAAGGGGGCACTCTGATGAGGATATTTGATGTAAGGGGGCACTTGGATAAGAACCCTGATGTAAGACTTTTTTTTACTGCACCCCAAGATCAGCCTATATCCTGCCCTGCACATGGTCTGTATCTGCATTTTGGGGTCTAGAAGCACCTGTACCTGATTTTGTTCATTTTTTTAACTGTTGTATTTATATTTCGAATAAGCATTCAAAAGACACAACATAATGGTATAATACAAGTTCTAAAGTAATGCATTTTACAGGACAGGATAAGGCAGAAGCTTTTGTACCTAATTTAATTAAACACGGTGTCTTCTTTGGCTAGCAAAATATTTATTACAGAGAGTGCTCACTTCCCCTCCCTGAGGCACAACCAAATGTAGTATTTAAAATAGAAAGTATTTCTTCACAATATAAACTTTCAGACTGATCCACTTTGTCACATCAATAATACTATCTGCCTTTTACAGAGAATTCTAAGCACTAGGAACAGTCATGTATGTCCACATGTATGAGGTAACAAAAATAAGTGCTTTAGCAGTGTGGCTCTGTATTGTGGTTTGCAGATCAGCCATCGCTGTGTTTGTTCTCTGCTGTTTAGCAGGGACAGGAAATACTTCACCTCGCTTTCTGTATGTAACACTACGGAGGAAAGATAGTATTGTTCTGTGCAGAATTGTTTGCTGAAATGGAGTCACAAGAATTTGCACTTAGGGTGCTTATAAAACAGGCAACATTAAAGTAGGGTGACCAGACATCCCCGGTTTCCGGGGACAGTCCCCGAATTGAGGACACTGTCCCGGGACCAAGTCTGTCCCTGGTTTTGTCCTTGGATTGGATTTGAACAGGGGCTGGGACAATTTTTAGAGACAGTGCAGAATTAAAATAAAATAACAATTCTGAATTACACACCCCTGCTCCGCCGCTCCTACTAGCTATGGGGGGTGTATTGTTTCCAATAGATGGAGGGAAGATTTTTTCAGTTTTGGGTGCATGCCCATTCAGCTCCGCTAGCATGTTCTTCTGCCTTGGCTCAAGTCCCGGCCAGCCGCCTATCTATCTCCTTGCCTTCCCTACGGAGTGATCTTCCTCAGCTCCCCACCCAGTAGTATCTGAGGGCCCAGAGAGTAAAGCCTCATACACACGATCGGACTTCCATCGGACAAATCTGTGGATCTTTGTCCGAAGTGCGTTGTCCGTGAACTTGCTCTACATACAGACGGCAGAACATTTTCAGCCAGCATTAACTAAGTGGTTTCTCAGCTCTTTACCGCCACCCTTTTGGGCAACTTCTGCTATTGCTGTCCGATGTTTAGCATTGGTTCGGAGTATGCGTGTTTGTACGGATTTGTGTACATACGATCGAATCCGACGGCACACATTTGTTGTAGGACAATTTGAGAGCATGCGCAGCCAACATTTGTTGTCAGAAATTCCGACAACAATTGTCCGATGGTGCATACAGACGGTCAGATTATCTGACAAAACACATCCATCGGACATTTGTTGTTTGGAATATCCGATCGTGTGTACGGGCCTTAAGACTGTGAGGCGGGTGGCGACAGGCAGAGCGTCGCTGATTGACGCCATTACTAGTAAAAAACTCTACCTATAAATGTTATTACCCAGTTGTACAGTATTATGTACATTTAGAAAAGAATCCAGATCTTTATTAAAGCAATCTACTAAGCTGACCAGAACCACCTCTGGAGGGAGTCTGTTCCACATTTTCACAGCGCTTACTGTGAAGAAACCTTTCCGGATTTGGAGATAAAATCTTTTTTCCTCTAGACGTAAACAGTGCCCCCTTGTCTTTGTGTTGACCGTAAAGTGAATAACTCAACACCAAGTTCACTGTATGGACCCCTTATATATTTGTACATGTTGATCATATCCCTCCTTATTCTCCTCTTCTCAAGAGTGAATAAATTCATCTCCTCTAATGCCTCATACACACGATAGGTTAACCAGAGTACAACGGTCTGAAGGACCGTTATCATAGGTTAACCAATGAAGCTGACTGATGGTCTGTCACGCCTACACACCATAGGTTAAATAACCGATCGTGTCAGAACGCGGTGACGTAAAACACAACGACGTGCTGAAAAAAACGAAGTTCAATGCTTCCAAGCATGCGTCGACTTGATTCTGAGCATGCATGGATTTTTAACCGATGGTCGTGCCTACTAACGATCGGTTTTGACCTATCGGCTAGGAATCCATAGGTTAATTTTAAAGCAAGTTGGCTTTTTTTTAACCTATGGTTATATAACCTATGGGGCCCACACGCGATCGGTTTTGACCGATGAAAACAGTCCTTCAGACCGTTGTCCTCTGGTTAACCTATCGTGTGTACGAGGCCTAAGGCCTCGTACACACGACCGAGGAACTCGTCGTAAATGAAACATCGTTTTCCTCGACGAGTTCCTTGTTAGGCTTGTCGAGAATCTTGACAAGCTTTCTTTGCGTACACACTGTCAAGACAAAATCTCGTCGTTCTCAAACGCGGTGACGTACAACACGTACGACGGCACTATAAAGGGGAAGTTTGATTCCACTGGCGCCACCCTTGGGGCTGCTTTTGCTAATCTCATGTTACTGCGTGTTAAGTAAAAGTTTGGTGTGAGAAGATTCGCACTTTTCAGTCTGTTATGAATGTGCTATCTCCATTACAAACTTTTTACCGAAGGCACTCTCCCATCTCATACTTTATTCCGAGCATGCGCGGGTTTCTAAGCATACACACGAACGTGTTTCTCATCGTAAACCAGCCCGACGAGAAACACGAAGAGGAAATTAAGACTCCCGACGAGGAAAAAGAGAACTTGTTCTCTTTTTTTCTCGTCGAGTTCCACAACAGTTTTCTCGACGAAAAACATACACACGACCGTTTTCCTCAGCAAAAAAGCTCTGACACCAAGGGCCAAATCCTCAAAAGAGATACGACGGAGTAACTGCTGTTACTCCATCGTATCCCTGGTCCTAACTATGGAACTGATCCACAGAATCAGTTTTCCATAGTTAGGGAGAAGATCCGGCATGTGTAATTGAATTACACTGCCGGATCTTAGGATGCAGTACCGCATCCGCCGCTGGGGGCATTTCGTGTCGAAATGCCGCCTCGGGTATGCAAATTAGCACTTACGGAGATCCACGAAGTTTTTCTGCTTCGTTTTTTCTCCGTAAGTATTAAGTTGCATACACAAAATTAGGGCTGCTTTTACATGGTGTAAAGTTAGTACACCATGTAAAAGCAGACCCTTCTGTCTAGCGACGCGTTTTATTTTCGAATTAGAATTTTTTTTTTCGCGCCGTATCTTTTTTTTTTCCCGACGCAACTTTATTGACCCGTCGCAATCCACAAAGCCCGACGTAACGTAATTTCGCGCTATGCACGTAGGGAAAATGACATCACGAGCATGCGCAGTACGGCCGGCGCGGGAGCGTGCCTCATTTAAATGGGAATCGCCCCCATGAAATGAGGAACGACTTGCGCCGGCGGAATTTAAGTTACACGACCAGAAATTTCTAGGTAAGTGCTTTGTGGATCGGGCACTTAGGTAGAAATTTTAAGGCAGTGTAACTTAAATTATAAATTCGCCGTTACGCCGGGTCTTTGTGGATTTGGCCCCAAGTTTCTTGATGGATTCTGTGGAGGAAAACGGTCGTGTGTACGAGGCCTAATATTTTCCTCATAGCTGAGTTCCTCCATGCCTCTTATCAGTTTGGTTGCCCTTCTCTGCACTTTCTCCTTTTCCCCGATATCCTTTTTGAGAACTGGTGCCCGAAACTGAACTGCATATTCCAGATGAGGTCTTACTAATGATTTGTACAGGGGTAAAACTATCTCTCTCTCTCTGGAGTCCATACCTCTCTTAATACAAGAAAGGACTTTGCTCGCTTTGGAAACCACAGATTGGCATTGCATGTTATTATTGAGCTTATGATCTACTAAGACCCCCAGATCCTTCTCCACTACGGATTCCCCCAGTTGTACTCCCCTAGTATGTATGATGCATGCATATTCTTAGCCCCCAAGTGCATAACTTTACATTTATCAACATTAAACCTCATTTTCGCCCAATTAGACAGAGCATTGAGGTTGGCTTGTAAATTGGAGACATCCTTTAAGGACGTTATTCCACTGCATAGCTTGGTGTCATCTGCAAAGACAGAAATTTAAATTTTGATCCCAAACCCAATATCATTTATAAAGATCCCAACACTGAACCTTGGGATACACCACTGATAACCTTAGACCATTCAGAGTAAGAATCATTAACCACAACTCTCTGAATTCTGTCTTTTCTGTTTTCTATCCATTTACAAACTGATCTTTCCAATCCTGTAGACTTTACCTTACACATGAGCCGTGTGTGCGGAACTGTATTGAACGTTTTTGCAAAATCCAAGTATACCACGTCCACAGCCACGCCTCTGTCAAGGGTTTTACTTACCTCTTCATAAAAAGAAATAAAAAGACATCAGGTTTGTCTGACAACCTCTGTCTTTCGTGAATCCATGCTGTCTGTTGCTTAAATATTTTTTTTCCAGCAAGAACTCATCTATGTGGTCTTTTATTAATCTCTCCAGTATCTTCCCAACTATAGAAGTTAAACTAACAGGTCTATAGTTACTTAGTAAAGACTTTGCTCCCTTTTTAAATATAGGTACCACATTGGCCCTGCATCAATCCAGTGGTACTATTACCATCATTAATGAGTCCCTAAAAATTAGATACAATGGCTTTGAAATTACAGAGCTCAATTCTTTTAGGATCCGTGGGTGGATACCATCAGGTCCAGGTGCTTTATCCACCTTTATTTTGTCTAAATATTTCTGGACCATATCACATTTGAGCCATTACTTTTATCACCATTAACCAAATCATTAGCAGTTTCATCATCCGGATCAACATTAATAACATTTGTCAGTTCAGGAATAGAGGGGCTAGTTTCTCCTCAGTCTCTGGACCGTTCGTGTAGTTCTCCTTGTTCCCACAGTTTTGCAAATAATGGAAAGTCTCATCCTATTATAACATCATGCACCAAGTTCTACACCACCTCCACCTCTTGAGTACCATTGTCATAGGCTGTGGAGATGGACACCAAGATGAGAGGGTACTCTCTATGTCCCTGTGAATGCACACAACCCGTAAAGTTTGCTCTCCGGGCCGATCCTCCCAATAACTCTGGGATGAACCAAGGTTACCGTGCTTTCGGAGTCCAACAAAGCCCTGGCAGGGAGGTGGTTCACGCAAACTTCACACTCAAATGTCCCCTCACCAAGGTCAAGATGTGTTGTGCATGCTTTAGGGGCATAAAAAGACCACCTCCGGAGAACCCCACAATCCATGGGCTCCTCTTGCAGTTGGCAGTGTGCCCGGGTATGGCCCATGGAATGACACTGTCAACACTGTACATCCCCCTTTCAGTAACAGACTGCTGAGGAGGTATGGGGAGCGACTCTTGGCCTTCCCAGGATGTTTGTTCCAGGGCTCCTTGGGACATCCTTCCGAAGGGCTGCAGTTGATCGAATAGGCTGTGGCAGACTGGGCCCTTGGCGCTTGGTAGGGCCGAGTAGATCCTCCACCACTCTTTCCACCATCTCAACAAGGATGTTCACTTTTTTATGGTATCCACCAGTTGTAATTTACATGCGTTTAGGCACAATAAGTGTTTTTTCTGCCTATAAGTTCTTCTGAATGCTCAGGTAGTGTTTTTTTTTTTTCTGCCTGTAAACACCTATTTCCGCATGGGCACATAGGTTAACATACAGGTGCTTTTACAGTCTTGGAAAAAAAAAACACCAAAAGCCTGTAAAAGCAGCGTTTTTTTTTTAAGTTCAGTGTGCATGAGGCCTCTTGAAACACTCGAGAGGAGGAAAAATGTAAAAATCACAATCACCTTTACATGTAGACCTTTCTGCATAAGATGAATGAACAGCTCCAATCAATTGTTGTTGTTTTTTTTTTTGCTGCATTGACTTAAGAAATTCCTAGCTGTTACTCTAATAGACATAATCAGATGCATCAAGGAATTTGCTGATGTTTCATCATGAGCCATAGTCCAGAATCCACAGCCTCATACCCTGTGTTCAAGAATTCAGATCTAATTTTTTTGTGTTGACAGCAAATGGCAAAGTGACAAGTTCCAAATCCCATCATTCAGAAATATGGCATTTTACAGTTTTGTTATGATGTGAGATTATAGCTGGAAATAATTAGAGTGCTATTATTTTTTTTTATGTCAGTGTCCTTACTGGGGGAGATTTTTCCAACAGTAACCAGAGTGTACCTTCAATGGGCAGATTTGGACCCTCGAGGGACTGTTTGGAATGTTGGTTATCTAGGTCTAGTACAGGTTAGAATCATTTACTGCTTTAAAATGGCTAGTTCATATACAACTGATATTTCAGTTTATATATTACCTTATAGTTTCTTACCTTTATAAGGAACCCTGATAGTTAAAACTCTGTGTTTGGATAAGCCAGCCATAGATAAAGTGATTTTCTTTCCTGCAAGCACGGGTTGCAGAAAATAAAATTGCTCAATTCCTCCATCAATACAGTCAGTGTTGATGGTAGAATCCCTTCTGCCGAGCTATTGTGTTCTCTTAGTGGGGGCACTGGGGGGGCTGTCCTGGCCAGGAGAACACACAGTTGGGGGGATTTACTAAAACTGTATGGTGTAAATCTGGTGCAGCTCTGCATAAAAAACAATCAGCTTTCTGGTTTTAGGCCCCTTTCACACTGTGGTGGGAGGTGCTCTAATGGTATAGTAGCGCTATTTTTAGCGGCCCTATACTGCCAGAATTGTCGTGGAATTCTCGGCGGTATTCGGCTGCTAGCGGTGCGGTTTTAACCCCCGCTAGCGGCCGAAAAAGGGTTAATACCGTCCGCAATGCGCCTCTGCAGAGGCGCATTGCTGGCAGTATCACTGCGGTTTCCCATTGCTTTCAATGGGAAGGAGCAGTGGAGGAGCGGTAAACACGCCGCTCCTTCACTGCTCCGAAGATGCTGCTAGCAGGACTTTTGGAGCGGTCCTGCTAGCACACCGCTCCAGTGTGAAAGCCCTCTGGCTTTCACACTGAGACTGCAGGACAGGAGTTTTTCAGGCGATATTTAGCGACTATTTTTAGCGCTAAAACGCCTGAAAAACTCCTCAGTGTGAAAGGGGTCTTAGTGTCAAAGCTTAATTGAACAAGCTGAAGTTAGAATCTGGTGCAGCTGCGCATAGTAGCCAGCCAGCCACTAAGGGCACTAGTTTTAGTATATCTTCCCCAGCGATTATTGCTAGTGGCATTAGCAGGTGACAATAATTGCATGAAAAATTTGACAGGTTGGTTGTACCCAATCGATCAACTTGGGTATAATCAGTCTGCCCATACACAGTTCAAATCTCGGCCAGTCCCTGCTTAACCAGCCGAGATTTTAACCATCTATAGCCGGCTTTACTAAAGCTATACAACTGTCATAGTAAATACAAGAGAGTGCTTCTGTGTCAGTTGTATGTTAATATGCTGTTATATCACAGAAAACAATAACAGCTATAAAACATATTTGGTAGCTCAATACATCCAAAGCGCTGCAAAACACTTTTATGAAGCTTTCTCATTCAATGCCAGTCTGAAATTTTGTGTTTAGGACTACTTGGTTTTAGTGATGGAGGGTTGTCCAAATGATGAGCTTTATTAGTGAGTGAGTGAGTAACTTGTATAGCGCTACAAATGCGAACTGAATCGCCTCAAGGCGGTTTTGTCCAATTTCGTCCAGGTCCTTTAGAAGAGGTGGGTCTTAAGTTTTTTTCCTGAAGGCCCGATGGTTTTCTTCCATGCAGATGTTCGTGGGTAGAGCGTTGCATAGCCATGGTCCTTGGACTGCGAATCTTCATTCTCCTTTAGATTTGTAGCGGGACTTGGGGATGTGGAGGAGATTTTGATTCGTTGATCGGAGGGCCCGATTATGGGTGTAGTGTTTTATTTTCTTGCATAAATATAGCGGCACGTTTCTTTGTGTGAATTTGTGGGTGAGGCAGAGGGTCTTGATTGTAGCCGATCCTTTACGGATAGCCAATGGAGAGTCCTCAAGGTGGGGGTGATTGATTCCCATGTTTTTTTCCTGTTATCAGTCATGCTGCTGTGTTCTGGACGACTTGTAGATGAGAAATCTGGTATTTGGGTAGACCTAGATAGAGGGAGTTTGCGTAGTCGAGTCGGGAATTGATGAGTGTTCCAACTACTGCTGCTGTGTCCTCTTCCGGGATGAATGGGATGAGTCTGCACAGCAAGCGGAGAAGATAGTGAGATCCGCTGACTACTGATCCTATTTGTGCGTCTATAGTCATGTCTGAGTCAAAGATGACTCTGAAGCTTTTGACTTTGGTGCTTGGGGTGATGGTTTGTCCAAGAATGGTGGGTGGTATCAAAGTCGTCCTAGATTTTGTCTTTCGGTTTGCATGTAGAAAGAGAATTTCTGTTTTGGATCCATTGAGTTTGAGGGAGCTCGCCGTCATCCAATTATCTATCAATGTGAGGCATTTTTCTAGTCCGTGATATTGGTCTTTTCTGTTAGTGATGCGAAAATAAAGTTGAGTGTCATCAGTTAAAGAGCACTGACGACAGGGGTACAGTGCTATGATATTATCTCCTGCCGTCACTCCTGGCCCCTACCCTCTGTCTGGTGCTCCCCTGGGAAGCCGCTTCCCATGGGGGCACTGGTGCGCACTTGCACCCGTGCCCCGCTGCCGCGTCCATTGACACAGACAGTGTGACTCTGCCCTGGCCCCCTGCTCCCTTGTCACTGGCTTTGTTTAACAGCATTTTCTGTACATAAACAGTGATCACAGCACACATTTGCAGTATCACTGTGAATGTCAGATCCAGAGCAATAATTCTAGCAACAGATCTCCTGTGTAAATCTAAAGTTTTTACCTGTAAAGGCTTTTAAAGCATCGCCTTTGAAAATAAAATAATTCACGTAGTTTGTCGCCTTTCCACAGGCATGCACAATTTTAAAACGTGACATGTTTGATATTTATTTACTCAGCGTAACATCATCCTTTATGTAGCATGGCCCCCTGGAGGACTGCTCATTACCTGCTTATCTGTACGGGTATGATCTGGTGAACATTCCAACCCACCTGACACTCTGGGTTCAGACATCCTTGTATCACTATAGAGTAATAATCAGACAAATTTGCTTATGTAGGTTCTAGGAATATTTTACTTGAACCAAAAAAAGAGCCTATAATGCTATCCAAAAAAGGGAGAAAAGATCTAAAAATTATAATATAGGGGCCTTTCTGATATAATGATATAATGGCAATAAAGTCCACGTTGCAGATCTGATGTTCTTCACCAGCATGTAGGAGCTCATTAACTGTAATACGATTAGGTGTAGTGGGAAACAGTAGATTTCTTGTAGCGAGGAAGGCTAAAAATGTCTAAGCTCAGTGTTCAGAAGAATTCCTGGAGTAGAGATGTTTGTGCAATGTGTCTCAATGTAACTGTGACAAAGAATGGATAAGGGTTGAGTGAATTGCCCTCTCACCAACAACCAGACCGGTCCGATGTCTTCCAGACAGGAACTTCTGTGCAAAGTGTCTCAATGTAACTGTGACAAAGAATAGATGAGGGTTGAGCGATTTGCCCTCTCACCAACAACCAGACCGCCCCAATGTTTTCCGGACAGGAACTCCTGTAGAAACACTCAGGCAGGGGATCCCCTGTCTCGATCCCCAGCATGAAGCTTGACACACACCGAATGGCAGGCAACCAGAGTGGTGATGGAATGATGTCTGACAGCAAACGGCAGAGCTAGGCCTCTCAGGTTATGGGTTGGAAGGTGATACTCTGTGTGGTAGGCCGGGACCTCTCTCTCCCTGTTGTACAGAGAGGTCCCTCTTGTGGCCGGCCCCTTGAGGAAGAGAATTCCGCACAGGCTTTTGCTTCTTTTATAGCTACTCCCAGCAATCTCCCGATGGCAGCAAAAATCCCTGGGATATGTAGTCTTGGCACATAATCGTGCAAAGCAATTCTCTGACGGGAGGACAATTCAACCCACAATCCTTTTGTTTGGCACACAAATATAATGTCACCTGATACACTGATCACTAGAGAGACAGATAACGCTTTGAGATACTGGAAGGTACGGTGCTTTATGATTGTAGTCCATATTGCTACATCTATATTTTAGCAAACAATTGGGTATTATATTGTGTTTTTATGCATTAAAATTCATTAAAGTTTTTTTCAAAACAAATTGTGTTTGAAAAACTGCTGCGTAAATACCATCTGAGATAAGAAATTGCAACACCCCCCATTATATTTTCTATGACCGTTGCTTTAAAATATATATATATATATATATATATATATATATATATATATATATATATATATATATATATATATATATATATATATATATATATATATATATATATAATGATTGGGGATTCAAAGTAATTTTATAGCCAAAAATACTGATTGTTACATGTATATAAGAAGTGTCATAAAAAGGCCTGGTCTTCAAGTGGTTAAGCAGCATATTCAGTTAAACCAATCAGGTTAAGACCAATAAAAATTAAATATTTATGAGAGTGTAAAGTCCATCATTGACAATTCATTTCAGGAAGGAACAGTCTGAAAGCTTATGTGGCAGGTTATTCTGGATGAAAATGTTGAGGATTTGACCCTAGAATGTATTAGATTTACATACACACAAATAGCCACATTTAATTCAGTCTCAGCTTCATGCCACCCACCGGCCACTTTGTTATGTACACCTTTCTAGTAGAGGGTTGGACCCCCTTTTGCTTTAATAACTGCCTAAATTCTTCCTAGCATAGATTCAACAAGGTGTTGGAAACATTCCTCAGAGATTTTGGTCCAAATTGATATGATAACATCACGCAGTTGCTGCAGATTTGTCGGCTGCACATCAATGATGAAAATCTCCACCACATCCCAAAGGCGCTCTATTGGATGAGATCTGGTGACTGTGGAGGCCATTGGAGTACAGTGAACTCATTGTCATGTTCAAGAAACCAGTGGTGAGATGATTTGAGCTTTGTGACATGGTGGATTATCCTGCTGGAAGGAGCCATCAGAAGATGGGTACACTGTAGTCATAAAGGGATGGACAAAGTCAGCAACAATACTCAGGAAGGCCATAGCATTTAAACGACGCTCAATTGGTACTAAGGGGCCCAAAGTGTGCCAAGAAAATTTCCCCCACACTATTACACCACCAGCCTGAACCATTGGCACAAGGCAGGATGGATCCATGGTTTCATGTTGTATATGTCAAATTCTGACCCTACCATCTGAATGTCGCAGCTGAAATCGTCCAATTGTCCAATTTTGGTGAGGGTGTGCGAATTGTAACCTCAGTTTCCTGTTCTTAGCTGACAGGAGTGGCACCCAGTGTGATCTTCTGCTGTTATAGCCTATCTTCTTCAAGAATTCATTCAGAGATAGTATTCTGCATACCTTGGTTGTAACGAGTGGTTATTTGAGTTACTGTTACCTTTCTGTCTTCTCGAACCAGTCTGCCCATTCTCCTCTGACCTCTGACATCAACAAGGCATTTTCGTCCACACAACTGGATATTTTCTCTGTAAACCCTAGAGATAGTTGTGTGTGAAAACCCCAGTAGATTAGCAGTTTCTGAAATACTCAGACAAGCCCATCTGGTACCAACAACCATGTCACGTCTAAAGTCACCTAAACCCCCTTTCTTCCCCATTCGGATGCTCGGTTTGAACTTCAGCAAGTTGTCATTGCCACGTCGAGATGACTAAATGCATTGAGTTGCTGACATGTGATTGGCTGATTAGTAATTTGTGTTACCAAACAATTGGACGATGAGTGTATATTATAAAGTGGCCGATGAGTGTATATTAAAAACAGAAACCATTAAACCAAAAAAAAAACATATATATCTTCCAATGCGTATTGACACCGCTAAATTTGCTTTGGGCATCTTGGCTTTTTATCTATTATTTTAGCACCGAGGGAAAACAATCTACTAAGTGATGCTGGTCAGTGGCCACGTACATTTTAACACTGGTTTTAACTTACAGCCATTTAGCAGAGTGTGGGTATGGAGAAAACAATATGATATAAAATATACTGTATCTTGAGTTAAAGTACGCTACTTAAAGCGGAGGTCCACCTAAAATAAAAATATTAAAAGCCAGCAGCTACAAATACTGCAGCTGCTGACTTTTAATAAATTAACACTTACCTGTCCAGGGTGCCCGCGATGTCAGCAGCAGAAGGCTGCCCCCGCTGCCATCCTCGGTTCCTGTTCCATCCTGTGTTCTGAGAGCAGGGCGTTTCCCAGAACACAGAGGGGGGGGGGGGGTTGGCGTAGATACCCGCAGATTCTGCGGCTGTCTATGCCCGGAAGTGAGTGCAAATACCTGTATTATACAGGTATATGCACCCCCCTCCCCCTGAAAGGTGCCAAATGTGATACCAGAGGGGGGGGGGGGTTCCGAAAAGTGGAGGTTCACTTTTTGTTTGGACCTCTGCTTTAAGAATTAAAAACAGAAACTCCTATTGCACTATGGTCTATGTAGCAGGGTGCCCGCGATGTCAGTAGCAGAAGGCTGCCCCCTCTGCCATCCTCGGTTCCTGTTCCATCCTGTGTTCTGGGAGCTGTGCGTTTCCCAGAACACAGCGGGGGGGGAAGTTGGCGTGATACCCGCAGATTCTGCGGCTGTCTATGCCCGGAAGTGAGTGCAAATACCTGTATTATACAGGTATATGCACCCCCCTCCCCCCTGAAAGGTGCCAAATGTGACATCAGAGGGGGGGGGGGTTCCGAAAAGTGGAGGTTCACTTTTTGTTTGGACCTCCGCTTTAAGAATTAAAAACAGAAACTCCTATTGCACTATGGTCTATGTAGCAACAAAAAAAAAAAAAAAACATGCAAATGTTAAACAAATAATCTATGAGGAAAATGTGTGTTTGTTATAAATTTTATTGTTACAGTTTGCTATTTGCAGTCTAAAATTAGAATGTGTGTACTGTATATGGGTAAGATTTATAGAACATTTGCATAGCTCTGCCTGTAGGCATTTTCATCTTTACAGCCCATGTATACTATACATTACAGTAAAGCTTGGTAAAATGAGCTTTACAGCTTATTACCACAATGTACATTAAAACATGGTTTTCTTTGTCTTCTTAACACAGGGCACCACAAGGCACAGAAGTGAATCTATGCGTTGTGGTGCGCTGATCAAAAAAAATATGTGTGTCCCAGTCAGGGTTCTCCAGGAGATTGATTGGGCCTTGCTGATTCCTTGGTTGCTGGGAAAATGACCAGAACCTTACTTCAGTATTTTACTTTTTTTTATGCCAGGAAAGAAATTGTTCTTCACTAAAAATCCCCTACTTAACCAACACTAGATTTATGAAAAGCAATAGTAAGTTATGTTCTTCCATTGTATAGAACCACAACATGGCTTCTTGCAAACTGTAAACAGGACTTCTTATGGCTTTCTTCCAACAATGGCTTTCTTCTTGCCACTCTTCCATAAAGGCCAGATTTGTGGAGTGCACAACTAATAGTTGTCCTGTGGACAGATTCTTCCACCTGAGCTGTGGATCTCTACAACTCCTCCAGAGTTACCACGGGCCTCTTGGCTGTTTCTCTGATTAATCTCTTGAAAAAGTATTCATACCCCTTGAAATCTTCCACATTTTGTCATGTTACAGCCAAAAATTTGAATGTATTTTATTAGGATTTTATGTGAATAGACCAACACAAAGTGGCACATAATTGTGAAGTGGAAGGAAAATGATAAATGGTTTTCCATATTTGTTACAAATAAATATCGGAAAAGTGTGGCGTGAATTTATATTCAGCCCCCTTTACTCTGATATCCCTAACTAAAATCTAGTGTAACAAATTGCATTCATAAGTCACCTAATTAATAAATAGCGTCCGCCTGTGTTTAATTTAATCTCAGTATAAATACAACTGTTCTGTGAAACCCTCCGAGGTTTGTTAGAGAACCATAGCAAACAAACAGCATCATGAAGACCAGGGAACACACCAGACAAGTCAGGGATAAAGTTGTGGAGAAGTTTAAAGCAGGGTCATGTTATAAAAAAATATCCCACTGTTCAATCCATTATCTGAAAATGGAAAAAGTATGACATAACTCAGCCCTCAAAATTTCCACTCGCCTACTAGCATTTGGCGAGTGGATTTAAGCTGGGGGCGAGTGATGACAGGGCTGCATGACCAATCTCCCTCCAATCTGTGCCTACACTTAGAGTCCCGATGAGATTGGCGGCCAAAGAGGAAAGGTGCATGCTCGGGAAAAGTAGTCTGGTGAGCCGCGCACAGGCAGAGCAGTACACAGGTGCTCTACTTACAATTCTCATTAAGCCATGGGACCCAACAGTATGACCTCTCTGAGCCTGCCCCCCTCCCCCGGGACCCGACCAATGTAGCTGGAGAGCAGAAAGTAATGAGTGAGGTGTAGTATTGCAAAAATTACCACTCCGGTGCAGCACACACTGAAAGTTGCCCTGGCATGAGAGCGGCAGCCTTCTAGTTTGTGCAGTTGTCTTCTCCTTGTGCTCTATGTAAGTGTCCAAAAGTTTAGCCTTGAGCACTGTGAAGAGACTGGTCTCAATGTGTGCTGTGCGCTGTCAGTGTGCACTGTGCTATGGTGTCAATGGCTGTGCAGTTGTGTGGATCTCAGCGCTGGATTGTACTCCCTCCCGCTGTGCTGCAGCTCCTCTCCTCTCTGCCAGCCTGAATAAAAGGGGGAAGTGGGGACATGCAAGCGTGGAGCCGCACACACAGGCTCCTGATGATGAGATGAATGGGAGAGAGAGGGAGGATGGATGGGAGTTGCAGAGGAGACAGCAAGAGAATGGGGAAGAGACCCAGTTCTAGTGCCCTGTACCTCTGGTCTGCCCCCAGTGCCCTGTCCCTCTGGTCTGCCCCCAGTGCCCTGTCCCTCTGGTCTGCCCCCAGTGCCCAGTCCCTCTGGTCTGCCCCCAGTGCCCTGTCCCTCTGGTCTGCCCCCAGTGCCCTGTCCCATTTTGTTAAAGTTGTTGTTGGTAATATTTAATTTTGTAACTTCTGCATAAAACATTGTCATTCCATGAGATAATCTACGAGGGCGTGTTTACGGGTGCAATTAGGCGCAGGGCAGTGTATGAATTAGGTGGGGCAACTGGTGGCGAGTAACTCTTGAGGCCTGGCTAGAAGCTCAGGACTTGAAATTTTGAGCCCTGGCATAACTGCAAACCTACCAAGACATGGTCGTCCACCTAAACTGGCAGGCCGGACAAGAAGAGCATTAACCAGAGAAGCAGCCAAAAGGCTCATGGTAACTCTGGAGGAGTTGCAGAGATCCACAGCTCAGATGGGAGAATCTGTCCACGGTACAACTATTAATCAAGCACGCCACAAATCTGACCATTATGGAAGAGTGACAAGACGAAAGCCATTGTTGATAGAAATTCATAAGAAGTCCAGTTTGCAGTTTGCAAGAAGCCATGTGGGGACACCGCAAACATGTGGAAGAAGGTGCTCTTGTCAGATGAAACCAAAATTGAACTTTTTTGGCCTAAAAGCAAAACGCTATGGCCCGGATTCACAAAGCACTTATGCCGACGTATCTCGAGATACGCCGCGTAAGTGTAAATATGCACCATTGTATCTGTGCGCCGTGCCCACAGAACTAGATACGCCTGAAAATAGGCTTCATCCGACCAACGTAACTTTCCTATGCCGTCGTATCTTAGGCGCATATTTACGCTGGTCACAAGGGGCGCTCCCATTGATTTACGATTCAAATATGTAAATGAGGGAGATACGTCGGTTCACAAACGTACTTGCGCCCGGCGCATAATATTAGCGGTTTGCGTAAATCGTACGTCCGGCGTAAAGTTATTCCCCATATATGAGGCGCAAGTCATGTTAAGGTATGGACCAGGGAACACAGCCGTCGTATTTTACGTTGTTTACGTAGTACGTGAATAGGGCTAGGCGTAGGTTACGTTCACGTCGTAGGCAGTGATTCTACGTTACTTAGGCAGTTGTTTCGACGTGATTGATGGCGCATGCGCCGTACGTTATGCTTATCTTTATGACGCTCAGTCCATCATTTACATGGGGTCACGCCTCATTAGCATGGCTCACGCCCACTTCCACCTACGCCGGTTTACGCAGAGGGAACCCAGCGTAGATTTGGGAGCGAGTGATTTGTGAATACTGTGCTTGCCTCTCTGCGCTGGTTCGGCGTATGCCGACATAAATATGCGCCAATGTATGTGAATCTGGGCCTATGTGTGGTTGAAAACTAACACTGCACATCACTCTGAGCACACCATCCACTGTGAAACATGGTGGTGGCAGCATCATATTGTGGGGATGCTTTTCTTCAGTAGGGACAGGGAAGCTGGTCAGAGTTGATGGGAAGATGGATGGAGCCAAATACAGGGCAATCTTAGAAGAAAACCTGTTAGGCTTCATGTACACGGGACGTTTTTACAACTGCTCCTAAACTTGACAGGTAGTAACCCACATTTAAAACGTCTGTTTTGCCGTGTTTACATGCCGCGTTCAGCAGCGTTTTGCCGTGTTTGTGTTTAGAAGCATTTGCGTTTAGAAGTGTTTTTTTTAAATGTCCAAAAACAAAAAACACATATAAACGAAAAGCAGCTAAACGCAGGTTACCATCTGAAACGTGGAAATCTTCGGCGTCTGAACCCATGTTTTTGCTTTCAAAGAAACACTGTTAAATGCAACTGCCTAAAAAACGAGACTGTGCACATGGTCACATAGGATAACATTGAATGAGTTCAGGGGTAGTTGAAAAAAGTGTCCAACTGTCTCTGAACGTTAGTTTAGCAACATCCCGTGTAGAGTCTGCAAAGGAGTTGAGACTGGGGCGGAGGTTCACCTTCCAGCAAGAAAATGAAATTGCTCTTCACAGACGCTCTCCATCCAATCTGACAGATCTTGAGCTATTGTGCAAAGAAGTATGGGCAAGAATGTCACTCTCCTGATGTACAAAACTGGTAGCGACATTCCCAAAAAGACTTGCAGCTTTAATTGCAGCGAAAGATGGGGGGCTAAATACAAATGCATGCCACACTTTTCACATATTTATTTGTAAAAAAAAAAATGAAAAACATTTATCATTTTTCTTTCACTTCACAATGATGTGCCATTTTGTGTTGGTCTATCACAGAGATCTCCAAACTTTTCGAACGAGGGGCCAGTTTATTGTCCTTCAGACTGTAGGAGGGATGGATTGTCCCGGGCCCAGCATTGGTGAGAATAAATATGGCCTCAGAGTTTGAAGTAGGATAAGGTGTAATGCCCCTATTAGTAGGAGTAATTATATCCAATCATTGGTATCAGTGGAAGAAATAGTGCCCCCTTGTTGGTGTCAGCAGGAGGAATAGTGCCTCATATCAGTGGGAGGAATAAAGCCACAAGGGCGGGATAAAGGCTAGCAAAGGGCCATATCTGGCCCTCTGGCCGCAGTTTGGAGACCCCTGGTCTATCACATAAAATGCCAATAAAAAACATTTATGTTTTTGCTAACATGACAAAATGTGGAAAATTTCAAGGGGTACGAATACTTTTTCAAGGCACTGTAGATTGTCAGTGCTATATAAATATCTCTAATAATTTAATAATAAAAAACACAATGGGGGTTATTTACGAAAGGCAAATCCACTTTGCACTACAAGTGCAAATTGCACTGAAAGTGCACTTGGAAGTTCAGTCGCTGTAGATCTGAGGGGGACATGCAAATAAAAAAACAGCATTTTAGCTTGCTCATGATTAGATGATAAAATCAGAAGAGCTTCCCCTCATTTCAGATCTACCCCTCAGATTTACAGTGACTGCACTTCCAAGTGCACTTTCAGTGCATAACCCCTCATGTCTTTTTATTTCCAAAACATCAATGGCCCGGATTCAGGTAGATTTGCCCCTTATTTACGGAGGCGCAGGGCAGCGTTTTTGCCCTGCGCCCCCGCAAATTTACTGCGCTACCCGCGATTCACGGAGCAGTAGCTCCGTAAATTGCGTGTGCGCTGTGTAAACTTGCCCTGCGTAAGGGCGCCTAATGTAAATGATCCCGTAGGGGGCGGGAATCATTTAAATTAGGCGCGCTCCCGCGCCGAGCGTAGAGCGCATGCTCCGTCTGGAAACTTTCCCGACGTGCATTGCGGCAAATGACGTCGCAAGGACGTCATTTGCTTTAAAGTGAACGTGAATGGCGTCCAGCGCCATTCACGAATCACTTACGCAAATTACGTTAAATTCGAACGACGGGTATACTTTAGCATTGGATGCCCCTGCTACTAGAAGGGGCAGCCTTACGCTAAACACGCCGCACGGAAACAACGTAAATTGCTTACGCAGGGCTCGCGCAACATTGTGAATCGGTGTTAGTATGCAATTTGCTCTTACTCTTTAAAAACGAATGCAGCCGCCACATCACTAAATTGCTATGCTGCAATACATTACATTTTTGTGTGTTGTGTTTGGGTTTGCTTTAATTTTTACTTAGCTTAGCGAATAAGAAGCAGCTGAGGTAAGCCAAAATGTACAATTCCTATCCACTTTATAGGACCCTTTCACACTAATATGTTTTTCCTGCATTTTTACCCTGCAGGAAAAATGCTAAATGTTTCTTTTGAATCCTATGGGACTCTTCATACCACCATGTGTTATGGGTGCGGTGCGTTTTGAAAAGTCCTTCATGCTGCATCTTTGGTGCAATTTTAAAAAGCGCACCAAAAACGCAGCTCCCCATTGAAACTAATGTTAAACGCAACAGAAGTGCATCAAAAACCCAGTAAAAATGCACCATGTTTTGCTGCGTTTTTGGGGAAAATTTCCATTTTTCACAGGTACAGGCAACCCAAAAACGCATCCAGAAATGCACAATAGATGCATTGGAAACAAAGCAAATTCACAGTAGAAACGCATAGGCATTTTTAATGTGATTTTGCTACTGAGCAACGTGAAAGGGCCATTATTTGTACATGACTGCTTGATTATTTCACAAAGCTGAGTGAACATTCTGTTTGCTTAATAAACACTCTTTATTCACTCCGTAAAAAATAATCCTCACTGAATTGTAAATTACCAAAGGTATTAGTACTTTGTTATATAATAAAGTGTCTATAAAATCCCACAACTGTTTTTAATCTCTGTTGCTGTATAAAAACCCATAGGCATGAGAAATGATCTATATTTCACACTCCGGTATCTGATTTGACCATCAATGAATTCCTATTTTTATTTGATGTGGTGGGCAACTATTACCGCAAAGCCAGAATAATTATTACCACATTTTTAGAGCTCTTAACAAAGATATGGGCCGTAGTTTAAAACGTAGTTGGAAGTAAGTGGGTCGTGGTTAGAGTTGGACTACAGACAGAAATAACATTTTGTGGTTAAGGAAGTTGCCCTTTCTGAGCATCTTTCTCAAGCACACTGTCATTCCCGGCGACAGCTGAATGAGTCCCTGATTTGTATAATTGTACATTCTATGTGATAGGTTGTAAATATTATATTGGAGTGTATCATTTGCATACATTTTTATTACTCGAGTTTTGCATTTTAAATATAACTTGCACGTTATTAAATATGAGTTAAAGCTGAACTTTAATTTGCGTATATTTTGCATATATTTTGCCTTCGCTGGTTCCACCTTTTTCCCCTCATCAATTTGTCCACAGCCCTGATGCAAACAATGAGCTGATTCTTGGGTAGAGTTCCAGAAAGCTCCTGACGGAAGATGGATTCCTGGCTGCCCCTTCCATCCAAGAGTTTCACCTTTAGTATAGTTATGAAAAGATCATCACCTGACATATCCAACTGTTTTTAAGGGAGCTAGTAAATTTCAAGAAAGAAGCTCTCCACTCCCCTATTCTTTGCACACAGTTTGGGGCTCGTCGGGTCGAACAAGGGATAACAAGTTCCTTTCCAATGCGACCAACTTGCCAGGACAATCCATCAGCATTGATGTAGTTACTGCCCTTTTTATAGTGTATGATGAAATTTACTAGAGAATCAGACTCTTATGAAGTAGCTTGCTTCACGGCAACCATCTGAGTGGATTGGTGATTACTGGGAAACTGAGGCTATGCAGGTTTTGAGGCAGTTCCTGCAGGACCCACACAATAGCGGGGCACTACTTCTTGATGATGACATACGCTACCTTCCTAGGGATTAGCTTCCTGGCATTGGAGCTTGTAGTACAGGAGCACTGGTCTGTGCCTCCCATACGGCCTTGAAGAGTGTTATGTAATAGTGTGTTATATGCTCTCCATCCAGTAGGAGGAAGCATTGTAAATATGTTCACTGCTTTATTGTTCTGGTATAGCCAGGGCTTTTTTTAATCTGGAACTTGGTGGAACTCAGTTCCACCACCTCTGGCTTAGGCCCTCTGCTTCTTTCTGACCACTATTACTTGAAAACACAAAAGTCCGGCTTCTATGCTTACAAGTGACAGCTTGTCGATCAACAGCTCAAAAATACAAAAGAAAACATTACCGCGCTATCAATTGATAAGTAAATGGAGCAGCTAACACAGCAAAGAAGATCAAATTGCTAAAACTATTGTGGAAAAAAGTGTAGCGCTAATAGTGAGTATGACATTAGTGAAAAATCAATGAACTTAATATACAACACCACGTGTGACGCTAATAGTGATAAACATATTAAATATAGTCCATTATCATCCGATGAATGGGTAATAATGGTGATAAGATCTGGTCGGCGCCAGAAATAAAATAAGTATATAAAAAAGAGTCCAGTGACTGAGTATGTGAACAAAGTCCAACCGTGATCCTTAAATATGGGATCCACCACCACTTATGACAAGGAGCTTACCGGATGGATTGGACCCAGAAGGGCATATACCCACTAGGCCAATCAAGCTTGTATAACCAATACACTATGTAGAATACAGCATGGATGTCTCAAAGCCAGGTAGTCTTGATAAGACCTCAGACAAAGAAATCCAGGGGTTCACACCAAGTGATGGTATACAGCAAATCCCAAAGAAGCATATCACATATCCAAACGATAGGTATTAAAAAGAAAAATTTTAAGTGCACATAGCATAATTCCGTATAAATAACATAGAATTTATTTAAAAGAAAGAAACTCACATATTGCAGTGATAAAACTAGCTCATAAAATCAGGGTAGCAATGACGACAGCAGTCCTTCCCAACATGTTTCGTTACAAAAGAACTTCATCTGGGGTGCTGAGATCTTGCTACACTTACCCTTAAATACATAAAAGAACCCCCATGTTCAAATCATGGCTCCAATAGGAGAGCAGTAGCATTAACTCACCACTTCCTGATTAGTAAAAGATGGAGGATATGGCGTGCGGGTCAAGCCTCACTTTCAACACCGGAAGTGTTTCAGAGAGGAAATAAATGCAAAAATAAAAACTGGACAAGGCTAAATAAAACCAGGTGAAAACTATCCAAACAAAAATCTTTAAGCCACTTAGGAGAATCCTTTTTCATACCGGCAATACTCTATGTAGCAACACAACTATATTTGTGTGGCGCATCCCGGAAGACATACTCTGTGTACAACGGAGCTCAACAGCTCCCACAGATCAGATCACAAATCAGATCTCCTGAGAGGCTCCCACTGAGTGAAGGATAGGGGAAAAGGCATGTAGCACTACCCCCGAAGGAGCTGCTGGTTTCGAATTTTGGGTTACCTCTAAGTTCGTTGTCTAGGGAAGGAAGTCTGTAGGAATTGGAATGTCCAAACAATATGTAAAACCTTCAACTGTAGGCTTTATTTTCACTGCATTAAATTGTGAAGGAAGTAGAGAGTATAGAGAGAAGGGGGAGGTTCAGGTACTCGGTACAGAATGCACAATAGTATTCAGAGTTCCAATATTCGCCACTCAAACCTGAGTGGGTATTGCTCACCCGGATAGACCCCTCTCACATGGCCTAGCAGCCAGAATGATGCACGGACAGTATAGAAACAGTCTCTGCCACAGACCGTCTAAGAACACAGAATGGACATTCAGGAATCCTCTGCCACATGATTTAAAGTCCCGAGCTTCTTGTCTTACAGCCAAAGAGCCTTTAAGCCAATCCGGCAGACTGAAAGATATTGTAGGTTACGGTGCATCCTTCAATAAGTTACCAGGCCTCTTCCAAAGTACCAGCCTTCTGCTCGGTCCTTTCCAGGACAGTTCCTCCCCTGGCTTCCTTCATTGAGTGGCTTCCTCCCGCAGGACAGACAGCACAGGATCACCTCCAACGCATAGGCCCCAGCCAGGATAACTGGGCCTACTTAACAGAAACACAGCCTCAGACCAACGTGATCGCAAGAATTAAATCACGCACACCCACCTCGCGCCAGGAGGGCCACGAGGTGAAGAACCCCTCCCACTGTACCGCTGCCGAGGAGGGACACCCAATACACCATGGTACACCTGCGTTCCAACATGGGCCTGAAGTGGTAACGCCACCCACATCCAACAAGGGAAAAATACTACCAGGCAGTACCACAGCCAGAACAGAGGCAAATTTGTACACAATTCAATAGGTCTGGGCCCAACTATTGTCCCCAACCTCCCCTAAATTTGAAATAGCGCCCCCATCTTTGGGAGTAGGGCGCTACAGGGAGATGCAGGTACATGGGGTGCAGTGCAAATGCCAACATCACCACTGGATGATCTCCCTGCAAGTGAGAGAGGTGGAGCCAACTACAGTATGTGGGGAGGTGCTAGAACTGGCTGGGTGCTTCAGCTTAATACAGCAACAAAAATAAGACATGTGGAAGATGGTGGAGCTTTTAAGGAGATGGGAAGAAGATGCATGCAGAGGTCAGAGCTGAAGAGGGGTTAACGTGAGATGTGGATGGGGGATGCAGAGGTAAGCTGCTGTGGAAGAAGGCTGAATTCTGCACTCTGTGTGTAGTGCACCGCTAAACTCTGCACTCTGTATGCAGCAGACCCCTGAACTCTGCACTATTTACGTAGCAGACCCTGAACTCTGCAGTTTGTGTATAACCCCCTCCCTGAACTCTGCACTCATAATGCACACCTGTTATTTAATCACCCTGTTAAGACCCTCCCACTGTTGAAATTTGACCACACCCACTATTTTATGTGGTTTGGAGGGTGTGTGTAAGGAATGGGGGGGTCTTGATTGAGTTCCTGTACCTATTTTCCAAGAAAAAAAGCCCTGGGTATAGCTATGTATTTTTCGCATCTATGGTTCCTGTATGTCTGTATTGGATTAAGTAAAGAAGGCCTGTGAATGCCTGTCAAACTCAAATTCATTTTAAATACACAAAACTGCTGACGAGGGTGGGATTTCAGTGAATGGACACTGCAGAAACACATGAAATAAGCTTGAGCCTAGGTTCACACTGCTGCGAATTCAAAATCGCGGTAAAATGCGCGATTTTACCGCGATTTCGCGGCCGCGATTTTGCCACGATTTTGCCGCGATTTCGGACGCAATTTAATGTAAATCGCGGCCCGAAATCGCAAAAAGTAGTACAGGAACTACTTTTTGAAATCGCAGATGCGGCGTCGCACTGATTAGGACAGTGCCATTGCCGACAATTGCCGCCGATTTGAGATGCGATTTGACATGTCAAATCGCATCTCAAATCGTTCCAAATCGTACCCAGTGTGAACCAGGGCTGAGTGAAGAATCGGAACTTGAGTTTTAGAGACACATCTATAAATATCTCCAGAATGGCTTCTCTGGGACACATGGGGGAATTTGATGTGGCTAATCCATCCTCATGGGACTCGTATACTGACAGGTTAGAGTTTTTCCTAGAAGCTAATAAGGTGGCTGATGTTGTGCAGAAAATATCTGTGTTACTGAGTGTTATTGGATTTAAGACTTTTGATATTGACCGCTATCTGATATCTTCTGCTAAACCAAAAGACTGCCCATATGAGGAAATACTGGCACTGTTAAAAAATCATTTTTCAGCCACTGCATCTGAAACAGTGAGGCGTTTCCATTTCAACAGAAAAAAACAACAACCAGGTGAGAGCATTGTTACCTATATTGCAGAACTACAAAATGCAAAAATGCTAAATGCAATGAAAATCACACCCAATCACTTTTTCTTAGCTGCGGGGGCCCAACTTATGATCCTGCACACAAGCCCACTGCTTTCAGAAAATGCCCCTGACTTGAGCTTGTCATTGCGCATTCCATTCTAGATGCTTGTATGTGACATCACATACAAGCACCTGGATGCGAGAGGTGGATCAGCAGGATGAGAGCGCCAGGACAGATAGATGTATCTCATCTCTGATTCCTTTCACCACTCAGCGGTGGAGCAGATGAGCAGGAGGGTACAGCGTTGGGGGGAAATGAGCAGAAGGGGTTCAGATGGAACAGAAGAGCAGGAGGGGAAGGTGTGCAGGGAGGTACAGTGGTGGAAGAGATGAGAAGGGGGTTCAGCAGTGGGCCAGGTAAGCAGGGGGGTACAGTGATGGGCCAGATTAGCAGGGAGGTTCAGTGATGAGGCAGAAAAGCAGGGGGTAGAGCAGTAGGGCAGATGTGAAAGGATGTGTATTGGTGGGGCAGATGGGCAGGGGGTTACATTTTTTTTTTGTTCCATAAAGATTTTATTGAAAGTAAAAAGAGAACAATGTTACAGACAGTACAGTGTCAACATTATATATTACACGCGAAATCCAGGGGAGTTACAACATATTTCTATGATTGAGATTTAGGAACCAGCAAGACATATACGGTTAGAGTCATACAGCATTTTCGATAACCCCATAGAAGCTTTCAACTATCGTATATCTCCCAAGGTGGAAGTAGCATAAGGTATCAAGGACGAGAGATACTAGGATATTCGTAATCAAGGACCTCTGGATCCTTTTACACAGCATAACTCCTAACCCGTTGTGGCCTGTTACCTACATATACCGGTCCTATACCTGTCACTAAGTTACCCCTGTTGCAGGCAGTATGGGTGGATAGGGACGGCATAACTCCACCCCGTCCTCCCAGCATTAACAAAGAAAGGAGAGAAAGGAGAAGAAAGAACGATCCCAGTGTAGGGAGGGAACGAGAGAGAGGAGAAAGAGAGGGAGAGAGAGAGAAAGAGAAAAAAAAAGGGGGGGGATACTACATGAAGGGAAGCGCCTTAACTCAAAGTCATATAGCTGAGGAGATAAGTGAGGAGGGGGGTGGGGAAGCCCACTGCCCTCTCCGTCCATATCATATTGGGATAAGATTGGACCTGTGAGGTCCTAAACTAGTTACCAACCGGGTCTAAAATCACCGGCTGTCAATCAGCCCACGCTTCGCACAAGAGCCTGGTAATCCGCTGTGTCTCGGTACTCGAACCACTCGCTCCAAACGCAAGTGAAGGCGAGAATTCTATCTTGTGCCGTGTGTATCAGCTCCTCTATCGCCACTAAATGGTTAATGCGTGTCACCCATTCTTTTATAGACGGTGGCACCGTAGCTCTCCAGTGAACAGGAACACATAGTCTAGCTGCATTGATCATGTGTATCGCTACCGAGTTGCGGTAGGTTTTCCTGGAAATTTTGGATAAGTGAAGAAGGTACTGGGCTGGCGAAAACTCCAGGGGAAGCGAAGAAACCGCTGCCGTAACATTATGTACCTTTTGCCAATATGGTTGAATCAGCGGACAGTCCCACCAGATATGGAGGAGGGAGCCCAAGGCTTGTCTGCATCTCCAACATCTGTCCGGTACTGCAGGGGAGAACTTGTGGACAATGTCCGGTGTCCTATACCATCGTGTCCTAATTTTGTAACCATTCTCCTGAATGTTCACATTTAGCGAGCCTTTAAAGATAAGCCAGTTGATCTTGTCCCAGGCCTTTGGCTCAATCGATCTGCCCAACTGGGTTTCCCAGAAAGCTTTCTCTGCTCGGAGGGACGCAAAGGGTGCGTCGAACATGGAAGCATATAGCATCGAAATCACATGCCTCTGAAGTGACGTACTGGCGCAGAGTGATTCAAATACCGTAGGTGATTTCGTAAACCTTTCCCTTATTCTTGGGTCATCAAGAAAGTGTCTCAACTGAAAGTAGGCGAACAGGGGGAATTTCTTAGTTAGGGATATCTTCTCAAGTTCTTTTATAGTCAGGAATCTGTCTCCAGCAAAGAAGTGCTTGGCCAGCATATCTGCGTGCGGCCATTCGGCTGTTAGGTAGAGCCCATCTTGTCCCAGAATAAAATCCGGGTTTCCTCTGAGAGGAGTTAGCCTACATTCTGTCTTCGAAATTGCATGTGCGTCACATGCCTTCGTGAAAGCCAATAGAGTATAGCTATGTATTTTTAGCATCTATGGTTCCTGTATGTTTGTGTTGGATTAAGTAAAGAAGTCCTGTGAATGCTTGTTCATGTATATGGCTCAAATTCCACTTATTTTAAATACACAAAAAAGGCCTTCTCACACTCTAGCTTCAGGACACCAGTATAGGCAGTTTTCTATTGGTTAGGTCAGTCAAGGGTTTGGCCAAGGCACTAGAGTTGAGTAAAAATGTCCAATAGTAGCCAGCTATTACTAAGAATGACATAATCTGCTTCTTGGTTTGTGGGGTAGGCCAAGCCATGATGGCCTTCACTAGGGATGAGCCGAACATACCCGGGTTCGGTTCGCACCAGAACGTTCGAACAGACCGCGGGTTCGCACGAACATTTAGAACCCCATTGAAGTCTATGGGACTCGAACGTTCGAATTCAAAAACGCTCATTTTAAAGACCAATGTTCAATTTAATGTTGGAAAACGTCTTTCAGAACCCGGGTCTTGCCCCAGGGAACATGTATCAATGGAAAATATTTTTTTAAAACCGGTTGTTTTTCCAGAGCAGCGGTTTTAATGATGCTTAAAGTGAAAAAAAAAATAAAAAATTCCTTTAAATATCACACCTGCTGTGTGTCTATAGTAGTGGCACGTGTTTAGAAATGTCCCTGCACAACATGAAATTATTTTAAGAACAAAGTAATTTAATACTGCTTGCGCACATGCTGTGTGGCAACAATATCTCGATTATTTTAGGGGTGGTGAGGGGGCCATTATTTTTTTGTGAAAGCAAAATTGTAGAAAAAAGGGCACCCCTCAAACATACTGTAATTGGAGCGCAACAAAGAGCCACGTGCAAAGTATTGCATCAAAAATTGTTATTAGGCGCCCCTGTTATACAGGGGCACAAAAATGTGTCCGTAGGCACAACACAACACTGCAACCCCTCCCAATATCTGTAATTGGAGCGCAACAAGGAGCCACGTGCAAAGTATTGCATCAAAAATTGATATTAGACGCCCCTGTTACACAGGGGCACAAAAATTTGTCCGTAGGCACAACACAACACTACAACCCCTCCCAATATCTGTAATTGGAGCGCAACAAGGAGCCACATGCAAAGTATTGCATCAAAAATTGTTATTAGGCGCCCCTGTTACACAGGGGCACAAAAATTGTGCCTTAGGCCATGTGCAAAGTATTGCATCAAAAATTGTTATTAGACGCCACTGTTACACATGGGGCACAAAAATGTGTCCGTAGGCACAACACAACACTGCAACCCCTCCCAATATCTGTAATTGGAGCGCAACAAGGAGCCACATGCAAAGTATTGCATCAAAAATTGTTATTAGACGCCCCTGTTACACAGGGGCAGAAAAATTAGGCCTTAGGCCACGTGCATAGCACGTTCAGGTGCTATGTAACAAAACAGACGCAGTCACACCAACTGCGTTCAGGTGTTAGTAAACTGCACACACGCAGTAAGAGCGACTGCGTTCAGGTGCTATGTAACAAAACAGACGCAGTCACAACAACTGCGTTCAGGTGTTAGTAAACTGCACACAGGCAGTAAGAGCGACTGCGTTCAGGTCGCTATTTGGCATTTAGCCTGTGTGTAAGCAGGTGCCTTAAAAGGTACTGCTGTTCTCTGTGTTAAGAGTGTTTTATGCTAAGTAAGTTGCACTGCTTATAAATGTTGCCCAGAAGCTTTGGCGTTGTTTGGTAGGCAAGGATTAACATTGCTCTTGTCCCTCCTCCAAAGCACTGCCCAAAACTGTTCTGCCTGCTAAGCACCACCCCTCCACTCCCTTTTTTAAAGCACAAGGAACAAAACTATTATGCAGACATTGATATACCACTATATTGCAAAGGACTGTACAGTATATGTAATGCTTTACAATAAAATATAAAAAAATATATATTAAAAAAAAGTGTTGTCTCCAAAACCTTAGAATTTGCAACACGGTAGTGAAAGCATATCACTTCCAGACATGTTTTTTTCGCTGGGTGTTGGCGATAAGCTTTCATAAATTATATGGACACATACTGTATATGGACACACATTATATGGGAACATTCCAGAACAGAACAGGGAATACAGTGGTAACTCACCCCCTATGAACATCACTACATGCAGCAATAAGGGACATGGTACATCCCAATCCCCATCGCACATTATCGGGGTCTTCATCACTCATTATTGGGAACTTTATCACTCATTATCGGGGACTTCAGACATTCAATAACAGAATGAAGTGCCACACTGGTTCCTATTCTTTTTACATAAACAGCTAGGCCCTGTTTCTGAACCCCACAAAAAAAACACTGTGATATGAAAGTGGGAACACAGAAAGGGTACCAAGTCCCTTATAAGACTCATTCTCCAAAACTCTGAGAGGTTTGCCAGTCACACTGACCTCTCAGCAGTACAGTCTGCAGTCAATTCAACTCATTCTCCTGGGCAACCCTTAAAAAGCCACCCAGCATCAGTCACTCTACTAGTACTCTCAGGCTCAGCCTGGTCTATATGAGAAGTGAGAAGAGGATTCTAGGGATGCAAAAATTTGTGAGATATCACTGCATTTCTGGATGACAGCCCCATACAGCATTTAGGCAGAGGTAAGTATCTGTTAATTTTAGCTCTTCCTTTATGTTATGTTATGCTGTGTCTGTTCCTTTAAAAGTAAGAGGAGCCTGGGCAGGGAGAGACAGCAATGAGCCAGAGAAGAGAGATCGGCTGAGGGGGAGTTAGTGTGCTCTGCCCTTCGGAGGAAAGGCTGGCAAATACAGCAGAGTTAAGGCCTAGGATTGAGATAATAGAAGGACTACCTAAAGAGTGTTCATTGAGGGAAAACTTCCTTGTGTATCATATATCACACATCTGGCAGCCCAGGCTCCCGTGTCTTCTATATGGACCATGAAAAACCTAAGCCTATGTGGGAGTACTCTGGGCATGAAGGGGTTCATGTGTACTGTGACCAGGAGGATTTGGCAAGGAGGTCCAGAACCTGTATAAGTGCATATAAGCTGGGCAGGGAGTATGATTGCTGCCAGGGGTCAAGTCCTGGGGAAAAAAGAGTGGGAACTCCCACCCAAGATCCACTCCCCCACCAAAAAAAAAAAAATTATACGCTCATATGCATAATTACTAAACCGCAAGTTCTTTCTAAATCCCGTGATAACTCGCGGCACACCTCCGCAATGTCTCCTGGGAACAATGACAAAAGTTTCCAGGAGACATTGCGGCATCAAGGAAGAATGACGGAATACCCGCACACTACCCGATGAATCCATATACAGGAAGCGGCCAGTAACATAAAGGATTACTAAGGTTCGCCTGCCCCTGACAGTGACTCGAGCTTGGCATCGCCGCTTAGTGAAGGATTGGCTCGGGCGGCTTGGCTGCTCTCGGCTGCTCTAGTCCTGCAAAGGGAACTGAGTTCCTGCTGTGAAAAAAGTGCAGGAACTCCGTTCCCACGCGTTCCCGCAGGACTTGAGCCCTGATTGCTGCCCTGAAGACCCTTATCTAGGTGGGGCTCATCTGCATGTGATGGGTACATAGAAAGAAGCATGGGTACCCCTCCTTACAAGCAGCTCTCAAGGCACATGACTGTGACAGTAGATCCTGGTATGGAGTAGGAGGTTACTTTATTAGCTTTCTAGTAGGGATGTGGAAATTAACTATTTAATTCCTTGATTAATCGCAAATTTTTTTGATCAATCAAAATTCCTTTGATGGGTACTCACCTCTCAGCCGACTTCCGGGTCTTCAGGGAGTTCCTATGGAGATCCGGTGACATCACGGACACCGGCGGGGTTTGCCGTGTCCATCTGAAGGGCTCCTTTGCTGTGCCTTTATATCTGCATGACAGCGGGACCTTACTATCTGCCACCCGCAAGGGCTGTTACCAGAGGCGTAACTAGAACCTTCAGGGCCCGGGTGCAAGAAACCATAATGGGCCCCCCCTGACCACGAGTCGGGGCACACCCATGGTGGCAGAATGCCAGAACTTGGTCGCAAGTGCGACCTTTGGGACCCTAGTAACACCGACACTGGTGTCAGTATTTTTTTTATTTTATTTGTCACCACTTTATTTATTTTTCAATTTTTTTTTTAAGGAGCCCGTTGGGGGGGGGGGGGGGCTTGGGTGAGATATCATATGTGGATATTCCCCAGTACACCAAGGATCATCAATTTCGTCCAAACGTTTTTTTATTCAAGAAAGCTCACATCACAAAACAATGTAGTGAAACTTTTCAGAGCCACGCAGGACCCCTGACAAAGGGGTCCTACATGACTCCGAAACGTTGTACTACATTGTTTTGTGATGTGAGCTTTCTTGAATAAAAAAACGTTTGGATGAAATTGATGATCCTTGGTGTGCTGGCCAATATCTACAGGTTCCAGTATCCAGCTAGCAGTCGCTACAGCATCCAGTACCTTAAGCGTGCATTCCAGGAGTGTGCGCAATGGGAAATTTGGACTGTGGGTGTGATATCAGGGGTCTAAACAGACCTCTGATGTTTCATCTTTGAAACTAGATCGAGGACACAGCCCACAATCTCCATTTCTGCAGCCACAGCTGCACAGAATGAATGGACAGAAATAGCTCCATACAGAGCTTCCTGTTCATTCACAAACTGAAGCATAGTAAACATAGTTTACCATGTCTCAGTTATAAATGAACTGGGTCAGTGATCCCTATTCATTAAGGCAAGGGAGGAGCCGGTAAATTACACATTTACTGGTCCCTGCCCCACGCTCCGTGCAGAAAACATCCCCCCGCAGCAGCCAGAAAGGAAAGGAGAGGGGGGAACCCGGCAGCACTGTGGGGGAGGGGGGGCCAAAGAGTACATAGGAGATTGGGGCAGCAGGTGGTGGATAGCACGGGGGAGGGGCTGCATATAGAGGAACCATTCCCCTTCATTTTCCTTCTGCAGCCTTTCAGCTGCTGCTGAAGGAAAATTTAGGGATAGGTTCCTCTATATGCAGCCCCTCCTATCCAGGTGTACAGGGGGCCGCATTGAAACCCTGGAGCATGCAATTGTGACCCTGGCAACTCCTGTACATACGCCCCTGCTGGTGGGATGGGATGAGTGGCAGTGCTGGGGGGAATGGGATGAGTGGCAGTGCTGGGGGGAATGGGATGAGTGGCAGTGCTGGGGGGAATGGGATGAGTGGAAGTGCTGGGGGGAATGGGATGAGTGGAAGTGCTGGGGGGAATGGGATGAGTGGAAGTGCTGGGGGGAATGGGATGAGTGGAAGTGGTGGAGATAGGGAGGAATATGTGACAGTGGTGGGGGGATGAATGAGTGGTGGGTGGGATTGCTGGGGGGAATGGGATGAGTGGCAGCGCTAGGGAGAATGAGATGAGTGTCAGTGGTGGAGGGAGGGAGGAATGAGTGTCAGAGCTGGGGGGGGGGGGATGAGTGAGATTGCTGGGGGTGATGGGATGAGTGACAGTGGTGGAGGGAGGGAGGAATGAGTGTCAGTGCTGGGGGGGGGATGAGTGAGATTGCTGGGGGTGATGGGATGAGTGACAGTGGTGGAGGGAGAAATTAGTGTCAGTGCTGGGGGGGGTGAGTGAGATTGCTGGGGGTGATGGGATGAGTGACAGTGGTGGAGGGAGGGAGGAATGAGTGTCAGTGCTGGGGGGGGGATGAGTGAGATTGCTGGGGGTGATGGGATGAGTGACAGTGGTGGAGGGAGGGAGGAATGAGTGTCGGTGCTGGGGGGGGCGATGAGTGAGATTGCTGGGGGTGATGGGATGAGTGACAGTGGTGGAGGGAGGGAGGAAAGCGTGTCGGTGCTGGGGGGGGATGAGTGAGATTGCTGGGGGTGATGGGATGAGTGACAGTGGTGGAGGGAGGGAGGAATGAGTGTCAGTGCTGGGGGGGGGATGAGTGAGATTGCTGGGGGTGATGGGATGAGTGACAGTGGTGGAGGGAGGGAGGAATGAGTGTCAGTGCTGGGGGGGGATGAGTGAGATTGCTGGGGGTGATGGGATGAGTGACAGTGGTGGAGGGAGGAATGAGTGTCAGTGCTGGGGGGGGGGGGGTGAGTGAGATTGCTGGGGGTGATGGGATGAGTGACAGTGGTGGAGGGAGGGAGGAATGAGTGTCAGTGCTGGGGGGGGGGATGAGTGAGATTGCTGGGGGTGATGGGATGAGTGACAGTGGTGGAGGGAGGAATGAGTGTCAGTGCTGGGGGGGGGATGAGTGAGATTGCTGGGGGTGATGGGATGAGTGACAGTGGTGGAGGGAGGGAGGAATGAGTGTCAGTGCTGGGGGGGGGATGAGTGAGATTGCTGGGGGTGATGGGATGAGTGACAGTGGTGGAGGGAGAGAGGAATGAGTGTCAGTGCTGGGGGGGGGGGTGAGTGAGATTGCTGGGGGTGATGGGATGAGTGACAGTGGTGGAGGGAGGAATAAGTGTCAGTGCTGGGGGAGGGGGATGAGTGAGATTGCTGGGGGTGATGGGATGAGTGACAGTGGTGGAGGGAGGGAGGAATGAGTGTCAGTGCTGGGGGGGGGATGAGTGAGATTGCTGGGGGTGATGGGATGAGTGACAGTGGTGGAGGGAGGAATGAGTGTCAGTGCTGGGGGGGGGATGAGTGAGATTGCTGGGGGTGATGGGATGAGTGACAGTGGTGGAGGGAGGGAGGAATGAGTGTCAGTGCTGGGGGGGGGATGAGTGAGATTGCTGGGGGTGATGGGATGAGTGACAGTGGTGGAGGGAGAGAGGAATGAGTGTCAGTGCTGGGGGGGGGGGGATGAGTGAGATTGCTGGGGGTGATGGGATGAGTGACAGTGGTGGAGGGAGGGAGGAATGAGTGTCAGTGCTGGGGGGGGGGATGAGTGAGATTGCTGGGGGTGATGGGATGAGTGACAGTGGTGGAGGGAGAAATTAGTGTCAGTGCTGGGGGGGGTGAGTGAGATTGCTGGGGGTGATGGGATGAGTGACAGTGGTGGAGGGAGGGAGGAATGAGTGTCAGTGCTGGGGGGGGGATGAGTGAGATTGCTGGGGGTGATGGGATGAGTGACAGTGGTGGAGGGAGGGAGGAATGAGTGTCGGTGCTGGGGGGGGCGATGAGTGAGATTGCTGGGGGTGATGGGATGAGTGACAGTGGTGGAGGGAGGGAGGAAAGCGTGTCGGTGCTGGGGGGGGATGAGTGAGATTGCTGGGGGTGATGGGATGAGTGACAGTGGTGGAGGGAGGGAGGAATGAGTGTCAGTGCTGGGGGGGGGGATGAGTGAGATTGCTGGGGGTGATGGGATGAGTGACAGTGGTGGAGGGAGGGAGGAATGAGTGTCAGTGCTGGGGGGGGATGAGTGAGATTGCTGGGGGTGATGGGATGAGTGACAGTGGTGGAGGGAGGAATGAGTGTCAGTGCTGGGGGGGGGGTGAGTGAGATTGCTGGGGGTGATGGGATGAGTGACAGTGGTGGAGGGAGGGAGGAATGAGTGTCAGTGCTGGGGGGGGTGAGTGAGATTGCTGGGGGTGATGGGATGAGTGACAGTGGTGGAGGGAGGGAGGAATGAGTGTCAGTGCTGGGGGGGGGGTGAGTGAGATTGCTGGGGGTGATGGGATGAGTGACAGTGGTGGAGGGAGGGAGGAATGAGTGTCAGTGCTGGGGGGGGGGATGAGTGAGATTGCTGGGGGTGATGGGATGAGTGACAGTGGTGGAGGGAGGAATGAGTGTCAGTGCTGGGGGGGGGATGAGTGAGATTGCTGGGGGTGATGGGATGAGTGACAGTGGTGGAGGGAGGGAGGAATGAGTGTCAGTGCTGGGGGGGGGGATGAGTGAGATTGCTGGGGGTGATGGGATGAGTGACAGTGGTGGAGGGAGAGAGGAATGAGTGTCAGTGCTGGGGGGGGGGGTGAGTGAGATTGCTGGGGGTGATGGGATGAGTGACAGTGGTGGAGGGAGGAATAAGTGTCAGTGCTGGGGGAGGGGGATGAGTGAGATTGCTGGGGGTGATGGGATGAGTGACAGTGGTGGAGGGAGGGAGGAATGAGTGTCAGTGCTGGGGGGGGGGATGAGTGAGATTGCTGGGGGTGATGGGATGAGTGACAGTGGTGGAGGGAGGAATGAGTGTCAGTGCTGGGGGGGGGGATGAGTGAGATTGCTGGGGGTGATGGGATGAGTGACAGTGGTGGAGGGAGGGAGGAATGAGTGTCAGTGCTGGGGGGGGGATGAGTGAGATTGCTGGGGGTGATGGGATGAGTGACAGTGGTGGAGGGAGAGAGGAATGAGTGTCAGTGCTGGGGGGGGGGGATGAGTGAGATTGCTGGGGGTGATGGGATGAGTGACAGTGGTGGAGGGAGGGAGAAATGAGTGTCAGTGCTGGGGGGGGGTGAGTGAGATTGCTGGGGGTGATGGGATGAGTGACAGTGGTGGAGGGAGAGAGGAATGAGTGTCAGTGCTGGGGGGGGGGATGAGTGAGATTGCTGGGGGTGATGGGATGAGTGACAGTGGTGGAGGGAGGGAGGAATGAGTGTCAGTGGTGGAGGGAGGGGGTGAGTGGCAGTGGTGGGTGGGGGGGATGAGTGTGATTGCTGGGGGGAATGGGATAAGTGTCAGTGGTGGGGGGAGGTAGGGATGAGTATCAGTGCTGGGTGGGAGGGATGAGTGGCAGTAGTGGGGTGGGATGGAATCAGCAGTGGTGGTGGGGACTGTCACTGACTGGGTACATTGCCAGCGCTGGGTGCCAGGATCAGAGACTTACTTGCTGGCAGTTTCCACTTGGTTTTCCCCTGCAGTGCTCCGTGTTCTTTACACACTGGCCACGACCTCCTGCAGCTCCTCCCCCACCTTCTTTCAATTGGTGTCAGCAGTGTCCGCCCCGCCTCCCTACATTCTCTGTCTCTGGATAGGCAGGGGCGGGGGCGGGGCGGTCCACAGTCTCAGCGCTGCCTTCTCTCTCCCCTCAGCTGACGAAAGCCCCCCTGCCCACGTCGGAATGAACCGACGACAACACACACAGTGACAGGACAGTTAGGTGGGTCCCTCACGCGGGTGGCGGGCCCCCCTGAATTGGTGGAACTATAGGGCCCAGTCGCACATGCGACTGCTGCGACTACGATAATTCCGCCACTGGCTGTTACACTTCCCTCTATCACTTCCCTCTATCAACCTGGGATTCTACAACAATCCACTGGGAGTTGTGATAGTTCCCTACATGGGACATCTACATGCCGACGGCCTGATGTTAACCTCTCCTCATCTGGATTCAGCAGTGGTATCGTTGTTCGCATTTTTATACCAGTATCATACTTAGCTACATGTTTTTATGACTGCTTTACTACCGTTTGGTATTACTCGCACCATTTTTACAGTTTATGTAGCTACATCGATTTTTATCTCCAGTGCAATACTTATTTTGTTACCTACTTGAAGACTATAAAAGTTTTAATGCTATTCCCATCGAGCGCTGCTTTTGTGTGTTTTTTGTATAATGCTATCCATTTTTCCAGTGGTTGATAGCTGCACTGGGAATCAGCCTGCAAGGAAATCAGCTAAAAGTAGTTGGATCTGTATATGCGTTATTATTAATCGAAATTAGTCGATTAATCGATTACATTTTTTTTTATTATTCTAAGGCCGGGTACACACGGACAAACATGTATGGTGAAAGCGGTCCGTCGGACCGTTTCCACCATACATGTCTGCCAGAGGGCTTCTGTACGATGGTTGTACACACCATCGTACAGAAGTCCGCGCGTAAACAATACGCGGGGCGTGTCCGCGGTGTCGCCGCGTCGATGACGCGGTGTCGCCGCGACAATGACGCGGCGACGTGGGCGGCCCGCCTTTAAAATGCTTCCACGCATGCGTCGAAGTCATTCGACGCATGCGAGGGACGGCGGGCGCCTGGACATGTACGGTAGGTCTGTACTGACGACCGTACATGTCCGAGCGGGCTGAATTCCAGCGGGCTGTTTTAAAACAAGTCCAGGAATATTTGTCTGCTGGGAAAAGGCCCGGCGGGCAAATGTTTGCTGGAATTCGGCCCGCTCGCACCTACACACGACCAAACATGTCTGCTGAAACTGGCCTGCGGGCCAGTTTCAGCAGACATGTTTGGTCGTGAGTATGGGGCCTTACACGAAAATTTTAATCGGTAACAGCCCTACTTTCTAGACATTGTAATATAGGCATGGTTGGTGTCTAACAGAGTTGTATCTTCTTCCAAGTTAGTGTAGGCAGTTCTTAGGAAGATAACTCAATTACAGTATAAGCCATGGAATATGAATGGGAGTTGAGAGTTTGAGATGTATGAGGCTTCAGTTATAGTTCAATACCCCAGAAAATGTTTGAATAAAATCTGGCAACATTCAGCCTGTAAGGGACAAGGAGAGGTTGTCACCATATCAGATATAACAGTGTAGTGGCCACATTCCAAAATGTTAGAACAAAAGATATGATCCCCCTTGGGTGGGATCTTTTACAGTATTACATAGACAATATGAATAGACAAAATTACAAAAAAAGCATAAACCATAGCAATGGTATGCATGTAGCAACAACTCAAATACAAAATATACAACAGAACATATAACTGAGATGACCCTATAACTCTCCTCTGAGTGATATTCCCTGGTACCTGACGCGTTTCCAGTATACAGCCTTCATCAGGGGTAACAAGCAGGACTGAGTACGGTCAGAGTTCTTTTATACTCAATATAAAACATGGTAGTTCCATGTGGAAAAACAAATAGAACAGCTGTGGAGACGGGGATGTAAAGGGACACCAGTCCAGGACCAGCATACACTAAAGGTACTAAGTTCTGTTCTTTTGATTAGGCAGTAGGCAGCACTGGCCGAATTCCACCGGACCACTATGACCAGTGTGGGTTGAGCAGGCAGGTTATGGAGCTAATCGGGACCTTCAAGTTGGCACCCCCAAATAAATGGATAGCTCCAAGACGATTCCTGTCTTCCGCTGGATCCCAACTGTATATATGTATAAATCCCTCTATCTGAGTGGCGTTACCCCTTTTACTGGTGTCCATCTCCACAGCTGTTCTATTAGTTTTTCTACATGGAACTACTCTCATTAAGTATAAAAGAACTCTGACCGTACTCAGCCCTGCTTGTTACCCCTGATGAAGGTTGTATACTGGAAACGCATCAGGTACCAGGGAATATCACTCACAGGAGAGTTATATGGTCATCTCAGTTATATGTTTTGTTGTATATTTTGTATTTGAGTTGTGGCTACATGCAGACCATTGCTATGGTTTATGCTTTTAACTATTTGTAATTTTGTCTATTCATATTGTCTATGTAATAAATTATTGTTTTTATACAACACACAGTGGCCCAGATTCACAGCCGAGATACGACGGCGTATCTCCAGATACGCCGTCGTATCTCTGAGTTGCGCCGTCGTATCTATGCGCCTGATTCATAGAATCAGTTACGCATAGATATCCATTAGATCCGACAGGCGTAAGTCTCTTACGCCGTCGGAACTTAACTGCATTTTTTTTTTGTCCGCTAGGTGGCGCTTCCGTCGAATTCCGCGTTGAGTATGCAAATTAGCTAGATACGCGAATTCCTGAACATACGCGCGGCCGAGGCAGTAAATTTACGACGTTTACGTTAGGCTTTTCCTGGCGTAAAGTTGCCCCTGCTATATGAGGCGCAGCCAATGTTAAGTATTACCGTCGTTCCCGCGTCGAAATTTGGAAAAGTTACGTCGTTTGCATAAGTCGTCCGTGAATGGGGCTGGACGTCATTTACGTTCACGTCGAAACCAATGACTTCCTTGCGGCGTACTTTGGAGCAATGCACACTGGGAAATTCCACGGACAGCGCATGCGCCGTTCCGAAAAAACGTCAATCACATCGGGTCACAGTAGTTTTGCATAAAACACGCCCCCCTGATCCAAATTTGAATTAGGCGGGCTTTTGCCAGCCGATTTACGCTACGCCGCCACAACTTACGGAGCAAGTGCTTTGAGAATACAGCACTTGCCCGTGTAAATTGCGGAGCCGTAACGTAAATCAGATACGTTACGCCCGCACAATTTTACGCGGCTCTACGTGAAACTGCCCCAGTGTGTTTGCCCCACCCAAGGGGGTCATATCTTTTGTTCAGCCTGTAAGAGGATGAATGCTGGATCAGAGTGGTGAGTCTGCAGAGGACATTGTAGGTAAGCATTGCAGCAAAAGATGCATGTTTTACCACTACTGGGCTATTTATTTAAAAAAAAAAATGATACTGGAGTTTCACTTTAAGGAGATATATGAATATTACCCTAAGTCACCTACAGAAATAGTTTTGCTGTGACCTGATCACCAATGACTGATCTTTTCTACTTCATAGTTATGAGTGCCATCATTAAATACTTCATACATGTCATAATATTTTTTTATAAACTCTTTGCTGTGTGCTGAATGCTTCAAGATATATGGCTACGATAGGCAGAAAGGCGAGGCACACAGTTATAACAGACAGCTCTTCTGACCTTGTGGTAAATCTTCAAATGTTATTACCCACTAAAACATTGATATACTTAATCATACTTCAAGTCCCAGCTCGCTGAATTGATTTTGAATATTTGTCTGCAGTGGTTTTTGGAGTATAAAATCCACTTATGGTTGCTATGTTTTAGTGCTATTTCCTCACTGGGATGCATGATTCGATGAGAAATTGACTCTTCTGGAAAGCCCCAGGAAACAGTATCTACAATACAGAATACAAAGCCTTGTTATATAAATGCTCCTGCACTTTTCCAACGGCTATAACATTTAAAATTGATGTAGGACAAGCAGAGAAGGACTTCTCCACCATTGTTATTTTTATTGCAGTTAATGCATACAAACTGACAGGAATCTTTTACTTTGATTGCATTGGTTTCAATAGCAGAAAGTCTTACTATACACAAAAGGAAGAATGAAGGCCTTTAGAATACAAGGTTGCATTGTAATAGGAGTGTGCTGGAGAGGCAGATAAGTGGAAAAGGAGTGTCCAATTCCAATTCAATTTAATGACCCTGTCAGAATTGAGGGATAGGTATCCTGACTGTACCTGAGTGAGTTAAAGTGGTTGTAAAGGTTTGTTTTTTATTTTCTAAATAGGTTCCTTTAAGCTAGTGCATTGTTGGTTCACTTACCTTTTACTTCGATTTCCCTTCTAAGTGTTTTTTTTTCTTTGTTTTCTTTGTCTGAATTTCTCACTTCCTGTTCCTCCTCAGTAAGCTGTTCTGACTGACTTTCCACCGCTCGGACTTAGGCGAAACAGGAAGTGAGAAATTCAGACAAAGAAAAAAACATTTAGAAGGGAAATTGAAGGAAAAGGTAAGTGAACCAACAATGCACTAGCTTAAAGGAACCTATTTAGGAAATAAAAAACGAACCTTTAACCACTTCCATACCAGGCACTTACGCACCTTCCCGCCCAAGCCAATTTTCAGCTTTCAGCACTGTCGCACTTTGAATGGCAATTGCGCGGTCATGCTACACTGTACCCAAACAAAATTGGCGTCCTTTTTTCCCCACAAATAGAGCTTTCTTTTGGTGGTATTTGATCACCTCTGCAACAACTAAAAAAAGACTGAAAATTATGAAAAAAAAATAAGTTTTTATTTTTTTCTGTTAAATTTTTTTTAAATAAGTTTTTCTCTTTCAATTACAGGCACTGATATGGCGGCACTGATATGGCGGCACTGATGGGCACGATGAGATGGCACTGATGGACATCGATGAGGTAGTACTAACGGGCACAGATAAGGTGGCACTGATTGGCGGCGCTGGTATGAGGCACTGATGGGCACTCATAGGCGGCACTGATGGGCACACTTAGGCGGCACTGATGGGCACACATAGGCGGCACTGATGGGCACACATAGGCTGCACTGATGGGCACTCATGGGCGGCACTGGGCACTCATAGGCGGCACAGATGGGCACTCATGGGCGGCACTTATGGGTGGCACTGATGGATACTTATGGGTGGCACAGATGGGCACTGATAGGTGGGCACTGGGCATGGATGGGCACTGTGGGGTGGCACTGATGGACACTGTGGGGTGGCACTGATGGACACTGGGGTGGCACTGATGGACACTGTGGGGCAGCACTGATTTTCCCAGGTTGCCAGTCAGTGCCCATTTGTGGGCACTGATTGGCATCTTTTTTATTTTTTTGAATGCTTTTTTTTTTTTCAGACTTTTGTTTTGCGGTCCAGGGTGGGCATCCCTGGTGGTACAGTGTGGTGATCCGAGGGGGGGCTGTCAGACGCGAGTGAGGAAGAGCCATCAACGGCTCTTCCTGTTTACATCGTGATCAGCCGTGATTGGACACGGCTGATCATGTGGTAAAGAGTCTCCGCCGGAGGCTCTTTACCGAGATCGGAGATGCAGGGTGTCAGACTGACACCCCGCATCACCGATCGCCGCCCTGCGCGCCCCCACGGCGCGCGCGGCATGAAATCCTGCAGGACGTTCTGGAACGTCCTGTCAGGATTTCAGAACCACTTCCCGGACGTAAATCGGCTATAGGCCGGGCGGGAAGTGGTTAAACGACTTTAAGATAGATGTGCAGAAAATATAGAGCATATCATTTTCTTGCTGGCAGTATTTGTTTCACACCACCCAGAGACAGCTGACCTGATGCAAGATAGAGAGCTCTTTACTGTCACCTTACAGGTCTACCTAAGTGTAGCACCCTCCAGTGTGCTAGAGTAGGTAATGTATGGAATTTTGTTAGTGTAGGTAAAGCGTTTTGGCTTGGCTGGCAGCCAAACCCGTGTTTTAATCTGGGTCAGGTGAGTGATCCAGGGAGGTTGGTACAGCTCAGCAGGCAGCATCTCTGGTACCTCCCACTACTTCTGAAACTTGCTGGAAACTTCCAGAAGAATGGGAGGGAGGGAGGTTAGGAGGAGCTGTCTGGAGTATTAATGAGGGCCCTAACCAATTCTTCAACAGATGGGTCAGCAAAGGGGCAGGCCTCTTTAAATACTCAGGGTCAGCCCAGCTGGGCAGGAGAGTTTGGGTGGAAGTTGGAGATGGAGTGCTAGGAGGCGGTTTGGTGGGCCCTTGAGGGTAACCCCCTAGCCAGGGGGGGGGGGGGTTGACCTCGGGCCTGGGAGCTCGGGTGCAGGAGGGATCCTCTGATATCCCAAGGAGGAATCCTGTCCAGTGGCAGGGAGCAGGTGTGAGGACAGCAGGAGCCAGTGAGCACATCCGGGAGATCTCCAGGGAGAAGACAGCCAGGTGGGCTGGTGAGTGATACAGTCGGGGAGGACTGGGAGAGAGCTGTCTGAGATGGATGAATAGACAGTCTGGGACGACTGTAGAAGATTAGCCAGGAGGGCTAGAGAAAGGAGCAGCTGCAGCCAGGTGAGCTGGCAGTGTCTGAAGAGGTGATGCTGGGATCAGTAGCCACAAAAGCACAGCTGTACAACCAAGGGTCTGTCTCTGCCTGTAATGGGCATTTACTGCATCTGACTGAGCCCTATTGTCCGATTACCTAACTGCATGCCAGCTGGTCAAGCAAGCAAGTGTTCTGCTGGAGAAGCTGAGGAGTGTGTAAATAGAATGTACAGAAGTTGTCCCCGAAGAGTTCTGCTAAAGTCAAGTGGGCATCCCATAATACCCATTACCCATCCTAGTTCAATACTCCTAATAAAAATACAAAAACAAAGTTGCTATACTGTTTCTTGACTCAAGAGTGCTGTTGAAAATTCAGTGTGCCTGGCTGTGCAAGGTGGGGGATCCCTATTCACCAGCGGCTCCTACGGAGGTAGTGCTACAAAAGGAGAAGTGTCATAAATTAAAAGTAAACACTCAACTTAAACGCAAGATACAGAAAACAACTAACCTCCCAATACCTTAGTAAACTAGTGGAAGCTTAAAGCAATGCTGTCTAAAAACTAAACTTGCTCTGAAGCAGTGCCTCTGTAAACATAAGAGGAAATAAGTATATCTCCCACTGTCCATGCCACAAATCACTGCTCCATTGTAAAGAAATTCTCCACTGAAGTGTCTTCTGAAACCAACAATTATGGGAGTGTTTGGGTTTTTTGTGTCCCTGTGACACTCAGTACCCCCCCGACCCCACCTTTATGTCACTACAGGACACAAAAGGACATGGAAGTCAGCAGTTGGAACCACTGAGCATGGCAGGAAGCAGTTCAGTGTAGGATTTACACAGTGGCATTCAGCAGTGTGACGCGTTTCATCACATTTCTTTGTCAACAGCATCCCTGTCATTTGACTAAATGCATTTGAGGTGGAGCCAGACAGTGCAGGCAGATCTCTGAAAAGCTTTGTGTGAGATTGTGAGTGCTCACTGCGTGGCTGGTTCAATTCTCTATTGTGAGTGAGTGCCCAAACAGCTACAGGACTCTGCTTTGTGTGTTTCTTTCTGTGTTTCATTGCACGGAAACATTGTATCAGTGTGAGTACATAGATGCTTTTATAATAAATCTCACTTACAAAACAATATAATACTATGTGAAGTTTCTCTTTGTGAGTGAGTGAGTGAGTGAGTGAGTAACTTGTATAGCGCAACAAATGCGAACTAAATCGCCTCAAGGCGCTTCCTGTCCAGAGTCGTGCCGGTCCTTCAGAAGAGGTGGGTCTTTAGTTTTTTCCTAAAGGCCTGATGGTTTTCCTCCAAGCGGATTGTAGAGGGTAGAGCATTCCAGAGCCGTGGTCCTTGGACCGAAAATCTATGTTCTCCCTTCGATTTGTAGCAGGATTTAGGAATTTGGAGAAGGTTTTGGTGGGTTGACCGGAGAACGCGCTTGGTGACGTAGGGTTTTATTTTCTCGCTTAAGTATTGGGGAGCGTTCCCCTGTATACATTTGTGGGTGAGGCAGAGTGTCTTGAATGTCACCCGATCCTGTACGGGCAGCCAGTGGAGGGATCTCAAGGCCGTGGAGACTGATTCCCACGGCTTTTTACCTGTTACCAGTCTGGCTGCCGTGTTCTGGACAACTTGAAGACGTGAAATCTGGTATTTTGGTAGTCCTAAAAAGAGGGAATTTGCGTAGTCGAGTCGTGAGTTGATGATCGTTCCCACCACTACTGCCGTGTCCTTTTCTGGGATGAAGGGGATGAGTCTACGTAGCATTCGGAGCAGATGATGAGAACCGCTGACAACTGATCCTATTTGTGCATCCAACGTCATGTCAGAGTCAAAGGTGACTCCGAGACTTTTGGCTTTATTGCTTGGTGCGATGGTTTGTCCGAGGATGGTGGGTGGTGTCCCTGTGGTCCTAGAAATGGATTTCCTATTTGCGTGAAGGGTGAGTAGTTCTGTTTTGGATCCGTTAAGTTTGAGGGAGCTTTCGGTCATCCAATTGTCAATCAGCGTAAGGCACTTTCCAAGTTCATGAAATTGGTCTTTTTTGTTGGTGATTCGAAGGTAAAGCTGCGTGACGTCCGCATAGGAGTGGTAGCACAGGTCCTGTTTGCTGATGATTTTGAGGAGCGGGCGGATTTAGATGTTGAAGAGTACAGGTGAGAGGGGCGATCCTTGCGGGACTCCGCATGTAGTGGTCCGTGTTTCTGATGTAAACCCTCCAAGTTTCACGGTCTGAGTGCGATTTTCAAGGAAAGATGCGAACCACGGTAGGGCCGCGTCGGAGACTCCTGCTACTTCTTTGAGTCGTGCGATCAGTATGTTGTGGTCTACCGTGTCGAAGGCTGCACTAAGGTCCAGCAGCACTAGGAGACAGGATTCTCCGTCATCTGCTGCTTCGAGGGCGTCATCCCATATTTTAAGAAGAGCCGTTTCTGTGCCGTGGCCTGGGCGAAAACCTGATTGTAGAGGATCTAGGAGTTTGTGCTCGTCCAGGTGGGGCTGAAGCTGTTGTACTACTGCTTTCTCCATGATCTTGGAGATCGTGTTGAGGCTTGTTATCGGTCTGCGCTGGTTTGGGTCTTTCGGATCGAAGTTGGGTTTCTTTAAGAGGGGTTTTATTATGCCTTGTGAAAAAGATGGAGTTGCGCTAATAAAATTAAGTGTCAGCAAAGTAAAAATATTCAGAAAAAATGTCCAATGGTGAAATTGAGTACGTCTTCCCAAAATGAAAAATAAGAGAAAATAAAAATTGGTGCAATTCAGTGAGGAATCAGCTTCATAGGAGTGTCCCAACAGTGAGTATTGAAAACTGGATCACAGCTGTCTGAAATAACGGACCCTTACCAGAGTTTGGTAAGGGTCCGTTATTTCAGACAGCTGTGATCCAGTTTTCAATACTCACTGTTGGGACACTCCTATGAAGCTGATTCCTCACTGAATTGCACCAATTTTTATTTTCTCTTATTTTTCATTTTGAGAAGACGTACTCAATTTCACCATTGGACATTTTTTCTGAATATTTTTACTTTGCTGACACTTAATTTTATTAGCGCAACTCCATCTTTTTCACATGTTATTTTGTTTTGTATAAACATTTTGAGTTTGCAGCTTCTTTTTATGTACTAGATAAGCGCACTGTTTTTCCACTTTATTATGCCTTGCTTGAGGTTGTTCGGAACAATCCCTTCCCTGAATGATTGGTTTATGGTGTGCGTTATGATGGGTGCCAAGATGTCCGTGCATTCTTTCAAAAGTTTTGTAGGAATGATGTCATTAGGTGATGTGTTGTCTCGGAGGCTTCTGATGATGTTTTTTGTGGTGTCGATGGTAATTGGGCCAAGCTCGAAATTCATCGATCGTATACTATTTGTGTTGATTGCTTCTTCTTGCTGTATCTGGGTGGGGTTGGTGTTTTTTTTTCTGTTGAACTGATGCCCGAATCTTTTTCGATTTTGTCGATAAAAAAGTCAGATAGTTCATTACAGAATTCCTGTGTCTCACTTGCAGGGGGCTCCAAGCAGGAGGGGTTCATGGCCTTAGCGACTAGCTTAAAAAGTTCCTGTGGACGGTTTAAGGCTTTGGAGATGATGTTTGCGAAATGGTCTTTTTTGGCTTTAAAGATCGCTTTGTGGTAATTTTTGGTGAAGGTTTTGTACTTTGTGAGGTTTTCTTTTGATGGGTTCCTCCTCCAGGCTCCTTCCGCTCTTCTGCGATCCTGTTTCAGTAGGGTGAGGGTGTCGTTGAACCAGCCTGAGTTATTTTTCCGGCTGAGAGCTCTGCGTTTCGGATCAACTTCGTCTGCTGTTTGTAGTAACGCTTTGTTTAGAGCGCTGAGTGTTTGTTCCGTTGAGTGGTTCAGATTTGGTACTTCTATTTTTGTCGCTAGTGTGGTTTTGAAGAGCTCAGAGTGTAATTTCTTCTGTGATCTTGTCCAGTGTATAGTTGTAGGGGGTTTAGGTTTTTTAAGAACGGTATCGGTGGTTAATATAAATTTGATGGCGTGGTGGTCCGTCCATGGTAAAGGTCTGTTGTCCAATTTGTTGATATTCACGTTTTGCTTGAAGATGAGGTCCAAAGTGTGACCTGACGTGTGCGTAGAAGTCTTTATCAGTTGCTGCAGACCGCGTTCTTCGAGTTGGTTGATGCAGGCGGTAGCGATGGGATCCTGAGTTGAGTTAGCCCAGAGGTTGAAATCCCCAAGTAACAGCAGGTTTTTGGTTTTCAGGGTGTATGTAGAGAAGAATTCGGTGAAGGGTGTGAGGAGATGCGTCTTTGGTCCGGGTGGTCTGTAGCATAGTAGTATGTGGACGGTTTCCTCGGGTGTAGCTTGAAGTTGCAGGGTGAGTGTTTCCATAAAGGGCAGTGCGTTCTGTAGAGTTGGTTTGGTGAGAGCGAGGTGGGATTTGTAGATCACTGTGGTGGCTATCCATCCATCCATCCTCCAGAATTCCTGGAGCGATTGTGCATGCAGATAGTGGAGGATCACTCCCTCAGGTTTAACACAAGCTGATCTTGCCTATCTTGAGAAAAGACAGGCATTTACCTTTGGTGAGTGCAACCTTTATTGTGAAGTGAATCTGTGCCGATACCGAGCATTTGCTTGAGTACTTGTACTTTTGCAAATGCTCCGATGCTTGACCTGATACTGAGGCAGCCTCAGGGGTGATCGGTGTGGCGGTGGGGCAGTTACAAGCACTGATCTCCCTGTTTAGCTTTTCTGACAGCCACTTCTCCTCCTCTCCCTCCCACAGCTGTCAGGGGGATCAGTGCTGGTAACTGCTCCCACCACCTCACCGATCACCTCTGGCTGTCCCCTTGTGTTTTCCCTGTGTCCTCCTCCTTCAGTCCCCCTGTGTCCTCCCTGTCCTCTTCCGGAAACTGATCCATTTATCCTCCGGGTCCCCCTGTGTCCTTCCTAGCTCTCCAGCTCCTCCACCGGTCTCCCCCTGCCCCGACCTTTAGGATGGAGAGCTGAGGAAGGAGGCGGTAAATCTGTAAATGAATGGCTCCTTCCTTTTTCGAATGAACAGAGGCAGTGATCACTGCCTCTGCCCGTTCATCATAATTGAAACGTGTTTACAATGCTTCAGTTTATGAATGGAGAGGAGCCTCTGTCTCCTGTTCATTCATTTTCAGTGCAGCTGAGGCTGCAGAGAAAGGGACTGGGGAATCTGTGTCCTCAGTCCCTGTCTCAAAGGGGAGATCTCACCAAACGAATATTAGCCCCATGTGCCAGTAAAAATATTTAAACATACTGTAGCATAATTTACATCCAGGTTTTTTACGAACTTACTGAATGCCCACCCTTGTTCATTGTTTTTCTTGGTATCCCCAAGGTATGAAAATTTCTCTCCAGATTCAATCTAGCTATCTGTATCCATGTGCTTGCTGTATCCATGTGCTTGCTGTATCCTGGGCCATGGGAACCGGCACTACTTTTTTTTTTATCTCTACAGTATATGTTTACTTCCATGAATAAGTCAAACATATGACAAAACATGTCGGGGGCTTGGCTATCATTTGACCAGTGACCATTTACCAACGTGAGAAGCCAGTATAGTGGCTTGTTTTTTTCGCTAGTGAGTAGTGACCAGCGTTTATTTATTTTTGCTTCATGCCAGCTTCCTTTTGGCTACCAGCACAGTGTGGGGATCGAGTGGTGTGAGTTACCTGGTTCTTTTATTCCTGGGTTGCGCCGTGACCGTAGCATTTTCAGCCGCACAATATTGAGGAATCTCTGCTGTGTATATTCACGATTTTATCTTTGGCATTTTGTGAGTGCATTGTTTGCGGATTTTTATGTGGTGTGTTATTAAATTGCTTTTACGGTATCACACTATGTCACACTTTCTTCATTTATGAGGATCTTATTTGTCACCTGGTTGGGAATGGAAGCTCGCCTGCTGGTTTGAACCAATTATTACATGCCATTGTGCCGAAACACGAGAGTGCTAGGCATATCGTTCTGGTGAGTGGCCATTTCTATTGGTGGAGGAATCACTTTTTCACATCGGGTGTGGTGGAAGATTATTTTGAACTAATTTGTTTTGAAGATATCGCACTTTGAAAGAGAGAAAGAAGTTATTTTCCTTTTTGCTCCTCCACGAACTTTATGTTTTCTTATGAACACTCTAATCACGGGTTTTTGAATCATATTTATTTATTATGAGCTTGTTTTTTTTTGTTGTTTTTTTTTTTACTTTCACAGTGTGGCTCACACACACTTAAGCGCTGTTTATATATAATTTACTGTTTATTTTATTTAAACACGTTATATATACTTTATCACATTAGTATATGTTTACTCGTTGTCCTATTCGCTTTAAATTTCAAGGCACATTGCTCATGTGTTTTTTTTGTGAGTCTTGGTCTTGTTGATGGTGCCCTGTATACTTGATTGATTTAGTGTTAGTTGTTTCCATTACCCTTGCTCCCTTTTGTGCTTGTCTTATTGATCCTTTTACTATTTGTTAACCATAACAATTCTGCAGTGGAGCCCAGTGTTTTCCCAGTGCAATATCAATTTAGTTTGTTTAGGTCCTCTGCCCTTCTCCATTGATGAAATACCCTGTACTTTATCCTGAGAAACACCAACATACCTAGAACTTTTGGAATAGGCTTTATTGAACAGAAAAATGGGTTGTATGAGAAAATGCAACAATGGAAAGAACACATTAATTACAAGTAACTGCAATTCATAATTCACAATATTGGTACCATTTCAACAACTGTAACTCTAACAGAGAGCAACCTATTTGAGAGTCCCTATCCCTGACTAAGTCATTGGCCAGTGGAGGGTGTTGAGGCTGTTTCCTTTTATTTGCAGGGGACTGGGGAGCACTCACACCTAATTAGGAGGTTTGTATTCAACAGAGTAAGAGATAAACTGTACTCTGCCCTTTAGCAAAAAGCCTTTCCTAGAGCGGAACTCCACCCAAAAGGGGAAGATCCACTTTAAGCCCTCCTCCCCTGCCACAATTGGCATGTCTTTTTTTGAGTGGGGAGCAGGTACCTAGATTTGACAGGTACCCGCTCTCACTTCTGATTGGATTGCCTAAGTTCTCCTCAGCCCCTCCCTTCCCATAGTCTTCTGGGACACATCACAAGTCCCAGAAGACTGTGGGACCAATTACAAAGTGCAGCTTGGCTCACACATATGCAGTGAATCCAAAAGCAGCATAGCTGGCTGCCCACAGTTAAGATGTCATGTTGGGAACCCAAGCACTAGTGAAGAACTAGCCTAGGTGAGGACAGGACTTGGGACAGTTAAAGCGGAGTTCCAACCACAATTAGCATTTTTTTAATGTATGTCCTTTCATCCTGCATTTTTATAATATAAATCCGGTCACTTGCTATTTTACAATCCACCGCCTATCCGCATAGATATTCAAAAAAGATATAGCTAGATTCGCCGTCGTAACTCTGAATCGAAGCCGTCGTATCTTTAAGTGTGTTCTCAAAATGAGATACACTTAAATCTAGCTAAGATACGACGGCCTGCGCCGTCGTATCTTAGCTTTCTATTTAGGCCAGCCGCTAGGGGCGTGAACGCTGATTTACGCCTAGAATGCGTAAATCAGCAAGATACGCCTATTCACGAACGTACGCTTGCCCGTCGCAGTAAAGATACGCCGTTTACATGAGGCGTTTTCAGGCGTAAAGTTAGTCCAACAAAAAGCTGGCCTAGCCAATGTTAAGTATGGACGTCGGTCCCGCGTCGAATTTAGAAATGTTTACGTCGTTTACGTAAGTCTTCCGTGAATGGGGCTGGGTGTCATTTACATTCACGTCGAAACCAATACGTCCTTGCGGCGTACTTTGGAGCAATGCACACTGGGATATGTCCACAGACGGCGCATGCGCCGTTCGTTAAAAACGTCAATCACGTCGGGTCACGATTCATTAACATAAAACACGCCCCTCTGTTCCTCATTTGAATTAGGCGTGCTTAGGCCGGCACATTTACGCTACGCCGCCGTAACTTAGGACGCAAGTGCTTTGTGAATACAGCACTTGCCTCTCTAACTTACGGCGGCGTAGCGTATATGCGATACGACGCTCTCCGACGTGAATCTAGCTAATAGTTTATAAAACTTTGTCTACACCGTTGTCATGTTGCTTGTGGGCATTGTGAAGCCTACAAGCACTTACTTCCTGGAAGTCTTGGATGGGGAGTGATAATTGGACAGCGCACTGCATCCTGGGAAATGATGACACACATTTCCCAGGTGCATTAGAGGGAGATGATGTCAGAATCCTAGAGGATTTCAAAGGCAGATTTCGTGGGACCGCATAGCAACAGGCATTTCCAGATGAGTAAAACAATTATTATTATTTTTTTTTTTTACTTTTTTAGGTCTAATGAGCACAATAATGAAAACAAAATTTTGGGATGGAAACTCCACTTTAAGTGTCCTTCTATTAAAAGTCAGCAGCCTCAGTATTTGCCATGCAAATTTTAACAGAAGATGGTTATCAGCACTCCTTTCCTCATGCTGACAGTATTAAGAGAGGAGAAGAGAGCTAATAACCAGCTTCTCTAAAAGGGACATGTACACTGATAATCAGTGCAGTCCCAACAGTGCCCACCAGTTCTGCCAATCAGTGCTGCCAATCAGTGTCCATCAGTGCCTCCTCATCAGTGTCACCTATTAGCACCTCCTCATCAGTGTCACCTATCAGTGCCGCCTACCAGTGCCCATCAGTGTCGCCTATCAATGCCCTTCAGTGCCACCTTATAGTGCCCATCAGTGCCGCCTATCAGTGCAGTCTTATCGTTGCCTCCTCATCAGTGCCCACTAGTGTTGTCTTATCAATGCCCATCAGTGCCGCCTCATCAGTGCAGCTTATCAGTGCAGCCTCACCAGTGCACATCAGTGAAAGAGAAAAATTACCTGTTAGCAAAATTTTATAACAAACTTTGAAAAAGTTTTTTTTTGTTCTGTGTTTATTTAGCAAAAAAACAGTGGTGATTTAATACCACCAAAAGCTCTATTTGTGTGAAAAAAATTATAAAAACTGCTGTTGGGTACAGTGTTGCATGACCGCGCAGTTGCCATTCAAAGTGCGACAGCGCTGAAAGCTAAAAATTGGCCTGGGCAGGAAGGGGGTATGCTGTAAGTGCCAAGTAGGCAAATGGTTAAGGTAAAAATGTTTTAAGGCTTTCCGTCCTCCCCCTTTCCTGTTTGAAGGGGAAGAGAGGGGAGAAGCAAACCAGTGCTGTGCACGGCAACATCGCTTCTCCTCAATATTTCTCTTCACACAGGGACTCTGACTTCTGCTGCTGTCAATCAAATGCAGTGAGGAGGAAGCAGGGGTAGGGCTAAGCCCCACTGTGTGTATCTGTAAAGTGTGGCTCCATAGACACCTACAGCTTAGGAGCGAGCATGCACTGTGCGCTGCTAGAGCAAGCAAGAAGAGGAAGGGCCAAGATTGCAGGTGGGAGACCCTAGAAGAGCTGAATCGATTGGCCAGGAGTGTTGGGACCCACCTCCTATTCGGCCCAGAGGAGAAGCAATGGCCCTGGCAGCAGCAGTCTCTCTTAGGAGCCCTACCCCCGATTCAGCAGAGCATCGCCACCTCGTCCTCTTCCAGTAAGGTAATGCCATGGATCGCGCGCATGGGGTGGTGGTGTTGGTGGTGCCAAAGGATCGCGGCCTATTGAGCGCCGGGGGAGAGTGTGTAGTGTAAGTGGATTGATTGAGAGCCGTAGGGGGGGTGCTAGTGCAAGTGAGGGGGCCAGGTATGCTTGCCAACCTGCCCCCCCCCCCAAATTTGGACCAACACCCGCCACTGAAGAAGCCCTCGGGTCCCGGAGGCTTATTCTCGGAGCGCACAGACTGTACGCCCCCCCAAATTTTGACTAACACCTGCCACTGAAGATGAGTAATTAGGTCATGAAAAAGTTCTACCACCACTTTGAAATGTTGTCCTAAACTTTTGCCAATGTGTTTTTTCTGGATATGGAGTACCACACTGTACCACTTTTGATCAAATGCACAACACACATCTCCCTATAGCTGCTCTTTTATATTCATTAGTCTAACTAGCAAATACTGAATTTCCAGATGTCTTGTCTGGATTTTCCCTATTGTCAATAAAGAAGCACAAGCCAGGTGTCCGTGTTCCATATTAGGCGAAAAAAGCTTTCTATTCTATATATCCTTTTTGAACTTATGGAGCATGGGAAACATTGTAGACAAGCATAAGAAAAACAATACAAAGTCAATGTTGCAGCTATAAAAAGATGTGCATTTACATACTGAGCATAATGCAAAATTAATGAACCATTTAAATAATAAATAAATGTAGCTAAGGGATAGAAAGCTTTTGAGGGAATCTACTGCAAAGAACATGACTGCAGGATCTGTGCTCTAACATTTCACTTGACGTAATTAAAGAGATTTCACAGGGGACACATTTTCCTGTCTGACATTGCGTCTCTCATGAGACTTCTAGTGTGTTTTAGACAACAAGGTTGTTGTAATCAGATGTATATGGAGCTTACTGATGCAATTAGACTAATACATGTATATTTCATATGGTTCAATAAGCTGCTGCTTTCATTTCACTACACAAGCCCTAAACTAAATACAATCTTAGATAACGATACATAGTACTTAAAAAGTATTAAAATTGTCATACTGTTCGATAAAAATGCAATATATATTAAAAAATATATATATGAAAAGCCTTACTTTGTCCTAAACTTAGGTTCTCATAATGGCAAATCTGGCAACCTTAAACCAAAAGTAGATATTGCTTCAGGAAATGTATCAGTGCAAAAAAGGTAATAAAGAAATAAAATAAAGAACTGCAATGTATTGTAAAACTCTAAGCACACCAGCGCACCTGCATTATGTGCACCATGTCACCCCCCCCCCCCCCCCCATTTAGGGTGACCACATTTCCAACCTACCATTCAGGGACACCCTCCTTCCAAAAAATCAGCTTGTGCTGTAACAAATCACAGCACAGTAATTTGGACACAAGAGGCGGGATTTATGATTTCTCCAATCACAATCCTCCAGACATTCCCAGTCAGGACAAGTACTGTCAATTAGTAAAGTGGTGATGTGGCGGCCTTTTTTGGGGCCATCAGATCCGCCTGGGGAATGGTTGAGTCAGTTTAATTCCAGGACACTGTATTGTCCTGGAATAAAGGTACCCGGGACAGACCTGCAAAATGCGGGAATGTCCCAGGCAATCCGGGACACGTGGTCACCCTAACCCAGTGGTGTAAATGGACCCTGGGTGACTAAAAAAGGAATGGGGGTCCATGTGAGTGCAGCCCCCTTACCTGAACCACACCAGACCCCATGACTTTACCATGGAAAGCGGGTAAAGCTTTGCTCCCTTTCAAGGCACCTTGTTCCCATGTTGAGGAGACACAGTTACATAGTTAGTAAGGTTGAATAAACACACCAGTCCGTCCAGTTCAACCTATGTGGGTGGGTGTGTAAATGTCAAAAAACATTTCCTATATACCTGTATAATGTTCTTGCCAAGATGCCTATCTAAGAGTATTTGGAAACTATCTATACTTCCCGCTGACACCACCAATTGTAGAAGGGAGTTCCACATCCTTACCACTCTGACAGTGAAAAACCCTCTACACAGTTTAAGGTTAAACCGCTTCTCCTCCAATTTCATTTCATTTCATTGAGTGGCTCTGTGTCTTCCTACACTCACTGAGACTGAATAGTTTACTCCCTATGCTATAATCACCACATTTTTTGAGGAATGCAAACAAACTGAAAAAACTGCAGCCACTGTGCCATCAAACGCAGCCACTGTGCCATCAAACGCAGCCACTGTGCCCATCAAATGCTGCCACTGTGCCATCAAATGCTGCCACTGTGCCATCAAATGCTGCCTCTGTGCCCATAAAATGCTGCCACTGTGCCCATCAATTGCAGCCACTGTGCCATCAAACGCTTCCACTGTGCCCTGCCATGCTGCCACTGTGCCCATCAAACGCTGCCACTGTGCCATCAAACACTGCCACTGTGCCATCAAACACTGCCACTGTGCCCATCAAATGCTGCCAGTGTGCCCATTAAATGCAGCCCCTGTGCCCTTGAATGCCGCCAGTGTGACCCCCGCCCGCTCGCCGTCTGCCTGGCACTTGCCCTGTCTTGGAGGGGCAGCGGGTGACAGCGACAAACGGGGTCCTTCATGCATCTCCTGCCATCCTCATCTCCTGTCCTCTCCTCCTGATAGGTGTCCAATAGCAGCGCCTGTCCTTTCAGCCAATCAGGTGACAGGTAACAGACCCGAGCACCTGATTGGTGGCGCTTGCTGTTTACCTTTTTGGTGCCTATTAGAGCCTATGGCTTTAATCAGGTACTTCAAAAACACCCCCCAACACTGTAATTCAGGCACCCGAAAACGGGCCTGGCGCCTGAATAGGGGGTGTCAGCAGTGGCCATATATAGATTCATGCAATGCATGAATCAATCTATTGGTGATAGAGGGGGTGGCAGGAGAGAGCATGTGGTGCCCGTGCGCCCTTATGGACTCACCGCCACTGGCCTGGAGAGTAAGGCCAGAGCGGCGGTGCTGCAAGTACAAGCCATAAAAGGGCTGGATGTTGTTTATGTTGAAGGAGACGAAAGGCTGAAAACCCCCTACGAGGTAAACCTATGTTTATGTTTGCTCAACTGTCTTTTAATAATAATGGACAAACAAAGCCCTTAAAAAAAGAAACAGCGAGTGGCGATGTCCTTAACCACTTCAGCCCTGGGCCGTTTTGCTGGTCAATGACCGGGCCACTTTTTGCGATTCGGCACTCGGTCACTTTAACTGACAATTGCGCGGTCGTGCGACGTGGCGACCAAACAAAATTGGCATCCTTTTTTCCCCACAAATAGAGCTTTCTTTTGGTGGTATTTGATCACCTCTGCGGTTTTTATTTTTTGCGCTATAAACAAAAATAGAGCATCAATTTTGAAAAAAAATGAATATTTTTTACTTTTTGCTGTAATAAATATCCCCCAAAAATATATAAAAAAAAATTTCCTCAGTTTAGGCCAATATGTATTCTTCTACATATTTTCTGTAAAAAAAAATCGCAATAAGTGTTTATTGATTGCTTTGCGCAAAAATTATAGCGTCTACAAAATAGGGGATAGTTTTATGGCATTTTTATTAATATTTTTTTTTTTACTAGTTATGGCGGCGATCAGCGATTTGTTATCGGTACTGCGACATTATGGCGGACACTTCGGACACTTTTGACAAATGTTTGGGACCATTTGCATTTTTATAGCGATCAGTGCTATAAAAATACATTGATTACTGTAAAAATGCCACTGGCAGGGAAGGGGTTAACACTAGGGGGCGAGGAAGGGGTTAATTATGTTCCCTAGGTGTGTTCTAACTGAAGGGGGGGTGGGACTGACTAGGGGAAATGACAGGTGGCTGTTCATACATTGTATGAACAGACGAACAGTCATTTCTCCCCCTAACACACACAGCTCCCGGTTCTTGCTCGAGCGATCGCGGGTGCCCGGCAGTGATCGCGCCCACCGGACACGCGCTTCGACACCAGGGAGCGAGCAGGGGCGCGCACGTGCCCATAATGGCTGGAATGCGAAATGACGTATAGCTACGTGATTTTGCGCAGCCGAGCCGACCTGCCGCCGTATAACTGGGGCGACTGGTCGGCTAGTGGTTAAAGGGTTTGTAAACCCTAGTTTTTTTATTTTTTATTTAAATGACAAACATGTCGTACTTACCTCCACTGTGCCGTTCGTTTCGATGCGCTGGTGGCTCCTCCCCACATGGAGTGTCCACATTGGAGAAGACTCTCCTAAAGTGGACACCCGTGCGGGAGCGCTCCCGAGTCCTGCATCCGTGTCCATTCACACATAATGCAGGACTTAGCCCCCCCCCCCCCCCGGTGCCGCATCTTGGATTTGATTGACACAGTGCCGGCTCAAGACATTGTGCTGCCTGGTACCAAGAATGAAATGCTGCCCGCCCCCAAAAATTACACCCACCAAAATGCCCCCACATCCATTATTTTATATCATGATAACTAAAGTGGACCTATCATGGCTCTATACATGTATATAGGAGTATAAAAAGGACCTGTTATGGCTCTATTCATGCAATTAACCCCACAGTGGAGTGGAGAGCGGAACGGGAGGAGCGGTCGGGCGGCAATTAGCCCCACAGTGGAGTGGAGAGCGGAGCTGGCAGAATGGGATGGCGTGCGGGCGGCAATTTGCTGCCCCCCTGAAAGTGCTGCCTGGTACAATGGTACCATCGGGTCCCATGGTAGGGCCGGCCCTGGATTGACAGCAGCAGGAGCCAATGGCTGCGCTGCTATCAATCTATCCAATCAGGACACGAGACACCAGCTAGAGCTGGTGTGCTTGCTCCTGGCCGGAGGTTGACAGTGTTCAGGTAAGTAAAACTGGGGGGCTGGGGGGTTGCAGCACTACAGAAGGTTTTTCACCTTAATGCGTAGAATGCATTAAGGTGAAAAACCATGAGGGTTTACAACCCCTTCAAAGTTCTATACTTGGAGTAAACCCCTTACAATATTATTATTATTATTATTTTGACAGATGAAGGATCTGTCACTGTGTAAAGATGCAGGTAGTGCCCGTTTCAGCAGAGATAGGGTCCCTGTAAAACTGATTAGAGTCAGGTGGGTGTTTATCAGGGCGCATTTGGATGAAGATTTGTGCAAGCACTGATGCACAGAACATAAGTCACTACCTACTGGTTGTGTGTGGACCAGGGGTCAAGTCCTGGGGAAAAAAGTGTGGGAACTCCCACCCAAGATCCACTCCCCCAACAAAAAAAAATTATACGCTCAAATGCATAATTACTAAACCGCATGTTTATTTTTTTTTTAGATCCACTGTACCTTAGTAATCCTTTATGTTACTGGCCGCTTCCTGTATATGGATTCATCGGGTAGTGTGTTGGTATTCCGTCACTTCCTCGATTCCGCAATGTCTGACACTACCCGATGAATCCATATACAGGAAGCGGCCAGTAACATAAAGGATTACTAAGGTTCGCCTGCCCCTGACAGTGACTCGAGCTGGGCATCGCCGCTTAGTGAAGGATTGGCTCGGGCGGCTCTAGTCCTGCAAAGGGAACTGCGTTCCTGCTGTGAAAAAAGTACAGGAACTCCATTCCCACGCGTTCCCGCAGGACTTGAGCCCTGGTGTGGACACACATTTCCATGAGCACCTTAATTTTGCATGCATGCAAATTCATGTTGGCACACCACAGGGACATATGCTTGTATAGACATACAGGCACACATGCTCAGTTCCGATCTTGGAACTGAGTTAGGATATAGCTGGATGGTCTTCAGCTTACCCTGTGGCTTAAAACCTGAGATTTTATTTTCTGTTGCTAAAATGATCTGCCCTTGGATTATGCTCTGCCTTCTTGCTATTCACATTGGCTGGTTCCTGATCTTTGCTTGTCACTTCTGATTCTCAGTTTGATCTTGGCTAGTTTGCAACCTTAGCTTGTCTCTGTTGACTTCAAGTATGAATTCTGCTAGTTCCTGACCATGGCTTGTCGTTGCTGACCTTCTAGTATGACCTTGGTTTGTCTGCTGATCACCACGCTACCTGTTACCCTGCCTCATGTCTGTCTCCCCAGCTAACGAATACCACCCATGCAGACAATACCTGCTGTGTGTTCCAGTGTCCCAGCCAGCTATATTGTGGTGGCTTCCAAAAATATACATTACGTGATAGTGTTGCACACAGAAGAGAGCATTCTCTAGTCAGGCATTTCTCCTATGTGCTGTCAGAGCAGCTTGAAGCCTGACACATGGGGAGCATGTGTCCAGGTCTATCTGGCCTACACATACAGGACACTGAGCCAGAATGACATCTGAGAGTTTAAAATTGTGCAGAGACAAGGTCTTCTGAGTCCAAACTAACTAGTGTGTTTGACGCTAAGCAAATAACAGTCTGTAGGTAAAGACATGCCACTTAAAGTGGTTCTATGCATTAAGGTTAAAACCTTCTGTGCTGCAGGTTACCCCAAGCCCCCCTTACACTTAACTGAACCCAATCCCAATCCAGTGATGTGCACAAGACCAGCGGCTCTGTCTCCCTCCTCACAAATTGCTGTCAATCAAATGCTGTGATGAACGAGCAGGGAACAGGGCTGAGCCGCCCTGTCTGCGTCAATAGAAGCAGTTAGGGCAACTTGGGAGCGAGCCTGCACAAGTGCCCCCATAGAAGGCAGCTTTCTATGGGGGCACTCACCAAAGAGGAGGAGCCAGGAAAACTGTCAGGGAACCCCAAAAGAGGAGGATCAGTGCTGCTCTGTGAAAAAACATTGCACAGAGCAGGTAAGTATAAGACCTCATACACACGACCGTTTTCCTCGACAGAATCCATCAAGAAACTTGGTGGCAGAGCTTTTTTGCCAAGGAAAACTGTCGTGTGTATGTTTTTCATCGAGAAAACTATCGAGGAACTCGACGAGAAAAAAAGAGAACAAGTTCTCTTTTTCCTCGACGGGAGTCTCAATTTCCTCGTCGTGTTCCTCGTCGGGCTGGTTTTCGACGAGAAACACGTTTGTGTGTATGCTAAGAAACCCGCGCATGCTTAGAATATAGTATGAGACGGGAGCGCACCTTCGGTAAAAGTAGCGTTTGTAATGGAGATACCACATTCGTCACGCTGTAACAGTCTGAAAAATGCAAATCGTCTCTTACCAAACTTTTACTTAACACGCAGTAACATGAGATTAGCAAAAGCAGCCCCAAGGGTTGTGCCAGTGGAATCAAACTTCCCCTGCCGTCGTATGTGTTGTACGTCACCGCGTTTGAGAACGACGAGATTTGGTCTTGACAGTGTGTAGGCAAAGAAAGCTTGTCAAGTTTCTCCACAAGCCTGACAAGGAACTCGTCGAGGAAAATGATGTGTCTTTTCCGACGAGTTCCTCGGTCGTGTGTTATTTCAATAAAAAAAATAAAAAAGCTTTAATGTTACTTTATAGTGAGCAGAGCCATTGCTGTCTCAGCCAATCAGAAGGGGGATTGCCGGGCAGCCAAGGTTCTTGTGCAACATCACTGGATCGGAGATGGGGCTCAGGTAAGTATTGGGGGGCTGAGCAGGGCTGCTGCACACAGAAGGTGTTTTATCTTAAATCATAAAATGCATTAATATACAAAAACCTTCGGCCTTTAAAACTACTTAAAGAAACCAGAGAGGCTTAGACTGTAGCATCTCTCTTCTGAGGAGTAGGGATGGGCCCAACGACCCCCTGTTCAGTTTGCAGCAGAACTTTCGAAAAATCGCGAAAGTTCGGAACCAAATATCGACCCCCATTGAAGTCAATGGGACCCGAACATGAAAAAACTAAATTGTCCATTTTGATGGCTTTAATGCAAGTAATTAGGCATACAATGGTTATGGGGGTCCAGGTATTGCCCTGGGGGGACATGTATCAGTGGAAAAAAAGGTTTGTAAAAAATAAAAAATTTAATTTTAATTGACCAGTGATTAATTGATGCTTAAAGTGAAAGCATAAAAATGTAAAATTCCTTTCAATGTAGTGCCTGGGGGGTCCTCTTAGTCAGGGCCGTTTGGAGACATTTGGGGGCCCCAGGCAAAAAAAATTACTTTTAAGTTGAGAAGCGGGGGGGGTTACCTCTATCCTCGCACCACGCACACGCCGGCAGATGTTGGTGTCCGCACAGGGGTCCCAGCGGGGAGGGCCCTTGCTGCATCGCTGCGTCCTCCGGCAGTCCGGTCCGCCGAGTAACATTACCGCGCGCGTAACAGGAGATTCAGTTTGCTGTTCCCGGGGCCGGACTGAAAAAGTGTGTGCACTTCCTGTCAGTCCGGCCGGGAACAGGAACCTGATTCTCCTGTACCGTGCGGTTATGTACACGGCCGACCGGACTGCAGGAGGACGCAGCGGTGCGGCAAGGGCCCTCCCTGCTGGGGCCCCTGGCCAGCTCGGGGGCCGAGGCAAATGCTTGCTTTGCCTGTCGGGTTCCGACGGGCCTGCCCTTAGTCTACCTGTAAATTGGCACATCTGTACTGTGTATAGAAGCTGCTGCAACAATAATTGCATTTAAAAAGCCAAAACAATTGCTTTCTTTATTCTGTAAGCAACGGCTTATGGAGCCAGTCTGTATAATGAGGCCACAATGTAGTGCACTGGGAATAAAATTACATATTTTTTGTATAAATGCTGGTATATCTTCCACAGACTTTGAATTAAAGTAACAGGTGCAGAAAAATTGGTCTTTGGTGGTTGGTGGTGCCTTCACACTGTAACCTTATGGAGGTATTCTTGATGAAAGCAAAAATTGGCCTTCCTGTAAAAAATTGCAATGATATGCACTTGTCAAACAGGTGAGGAAAAATTGGTATTTGAGCGTCAGTGGTTCCTTCACACCTTAACCCTATTGAGGTATTTTGATTAAAGCAAGATATGGCCTTGGTGTCAAAAATTGCAATGATGTGCAATGAGGTGAGGAAAAATTGGTCTTTCTTTGGGTGTTAATTGTGCCCATGGAGCGTACACCAAAAGAATTCTTCCAGATAAAATCAGCACCCACAACGCTAGGTAGCCTAGAAGTCCTGCAAAGATTCCACATCCCAAAAACACTTAAACCAACAGAAGCATCAAAACTAAATTTTCTACGACACTGTAACCTACCAGAGTCGGGAAAATCATAAGATAAACTCCTCTTTAAGGTATCCTCAAGAGATTCCATCTTCTGCACTCTCTCTGGGGATGGGATGAGTTCTGAGACTTTCCCCTTGTAACGGTGGTCAAGGAGGATTGCCAACCAATAATGGTCCTTCTCCTTTATGTTTATAGGTAATGCCACATATTCTTGGGTCCTTTCACAGGCTTTGAAGCATGAGGGAGCCCATGCACCGCAAATTTGCAGAGGCATGAGAAGCTGACATTATCACCACTAGCTGTATGGAGATGTGGGGGCACAACAAGCTGCAGCACTGAGCCCTTTCGAGTTGCAAAACAGCATGATGTAACACACTGAAATATACTGCGTTAAGCATGCAATAATGCACAGAATTGTACTACTGTGTTAAACGGAAAATAAAGCTGCTAGGATGGCCCACCCAATCACCTGACTTGAATCCAATAGAAGATTTATGGAAAGAACTAAAGATCAGAGTTTATAGAAGAGGCCCACGGAGCCTTCAAGTGTAGAAGACTGTGTGAAAGAATGTGTCAAAATCACACCTGAGCAATGAATGCGACTAGTTTCTCCATACAGGAGGTGTCATTACCAACAAAGGATTTTGTACAAGGTATAAATTCAATTTCAGTTAGTGTGTTCAATACCTTTTCCCTGTGTCATTCCATTTTATTACACATAACTTAATTTCTGAACTTAATTGTTTTGGTTTCTTTGTATGTATGGTTTGCATGGGTTGTTACCGACATGTAGTGAAAATTCCATGTCATGTTCCATGTTCCATTCCAATAGCAAATAGTACCTTTAGAAATATATTTATAGAGAAAAATTATGACGTGTTCAATACTTATTTTACCCGCTGTGTATATACTCTGTATGTATGTGTGTGTGTATATATATATATATACATATATATATATATATATATATATATATATATTAGGGCTGTTACCGATTAATATTTTCGTGTTCGATTAATTATTTTATTTTTTTATCGATTTATCGACTAATTTTGATTAATTATAACGCACATAAATTTTTTTCGGATCACCACCATATATAGTCCCCACTGTAATATCCACAATCTCCCCCACTGTAATATCCACAGACATCTCCCCACTGTAATTTCCACAGACATCTCCCCACTGTAATCCTCAGACATCTCCCCCGCTGTAATCCACAGACATCTCCCCCACTGCAATCCACAGACATCTCCCCCACTGTAATCCACAGACATCTCCCCCACTGTAATATCCACAATCTCCCCACTGTAATCCACAGACATCTCCCCACTGTAATATCCACAGACATCTCCCCACTGTAATATCCACAGACAACTCCCCCACTGTAATATGGTCCACATCTCCCCCACTGTATAGGAAGATTAGTGCTTGCTTAGAGAGAAGCTGGCCGAACACGAGCGCGCCGCTCTAGGCTCACCTAGGCCGCCGCCGGGTGGACCGGGTGAAGCCGCAGCAGGCAGCAGTGGTGTGCCAATCCGCATATGGTGACCCGTTCGGATCACGGATCATTTACGATCCGTTGCACCACTAGTACCAATCAAAAGAATTTTGATCGATCACCAGCCACTTTCTTAGGTACACCTTGCTAGTACCAGGTTGGACCCATTTTTGCCTTCAGAACTGCCTTAATTCTTTGTGACATAGAATTAACAAGGTGTTGGAAACATTCCTCAGAGATTTTGGTCCATAATGACATGATAGCATCACACAGTTGCTGCAGATTTGTCAGCTGCACATCCATAATACAAATGTTCTGTTCTACAACATCCAAAAGGTGCTCTATTGGATTGAGATCTTATGACTGCGGAGGCCATTGGAGTATAGTGAACTCATTGTCATGTTCAAGAAACCAGTTTGAGATGATTTGAGCTTTGTGACATGGAGCATTATCCTTCTGGAAGGTAGCCATCAGAAGATGGGTACACTGTAGTCATAAATGGATGGACATGGTCAGCAACAATACTCAGGTACGCTGTTGCATGTAAACAATGCTCAGTTGGTACTAAGGAGCCCACCACTACCAACATGAACCATTGATACAAGGCAGGATGGATCCATGCTTTCATGTTGTTTATGCCAATTTCTGAACCTACCATCAGAATCAGCTGAAATCGAGACTCCTCAAACCAGGTAATATTTTTTCCAACTTCTATTGTTCAATTTTGAGCCTCTGTGAATTGTTTCCTTTTCTTAGCTCACAGGAGTGGCATCTGGTGTGGTCTTTTGCTGTTGTAGCCCATCTGCTTCAAGGTTTGATGTGTTGTGCATTCAGAGATGGTATTCTGCATACCTTGGTTGTAACAAGTGGTTATTTGAGTAACTGTTGCCTTTCTATCATCTCAAACCAGTCTGTCCATTCTCCTCTGAACTCTGACAACAACAAGGCATTTTCATCCACACAACTGCCGCTCACTGGGTATTTTCTATTTTTCTGACCTTTCTCTATAAACTATGTGCGTGAAAATCCCAGTAGATCAGCAGTTTTTGAATTAAGACCAGCCCACCTGGCACCAACAATCACGCCACGTTCAAAGTCACTTAAAGTGATTGTAAAGTCTATTTTTTAAATAACAAACATGTTATACTTACCTGCCCTATGCAGTTGATTTGCACAGAGCAGCCCCGATCTGCCTCTTCTCGGGTCCCTCTTCGCTGCTCCTGGACCCTCCCTCCTGTCGAGTGTTCCCACAGCAAGCTGCTTGCTATAGGGCCATCTGAGCCAAGCTACAGCTCCGAGTGTCCATTCAGACACAGAGCTGCGGTTCGGCCCGAACCCTCTCTCTCCTGATTGGCAAACTGACTTTGATCGACAGCAGCTGGAGCTAATAGCTCCGCTGCTGTGTCTCAGCAATCAGAAGGGAGAGCCCCGGACGGCCGAGGAACCCATGGAGATTGCTCGACAGAGATGAGGCTCAGGTAGGTAATAAGGGGGCTGAGGGGGGCTGCTGCACACAGAAGGCTTTTTATCTTAATGCATAGAATGCATTAAGATAAAAAAACCTTCTGACTTTTTAACCCCTTTAAATCCCCTTTCTTCCCCATTCTGATACTTGGTTTGAACTTCAGCAAGCCACCTTAACCACGTCCAGATGCTCACTAGATTTCTGGCATGATCAACAGGTATTTCTTACAACAGAATACATAAAATAATATATTTACAGGCCAAAAGTGGGAAAAAATGTAGATAAGTTCTTTGTTAAAGGCAACTCCAGGTTAAAATTAACCCCCCTCTCCTGCCTCCCACCCCCTTTGACTCATAGCAGGGATGGAAAAAAAATTCTAAACCCTCTTTGCCACTACATTAAGCTGTATGTGATCACCCAGAGTTGGGATCTTATCCTCCATGTTAACTTCCTACCGGAGTCTGGGTGTTCACATTGCATTACGTTCACGTTACCATTGGCTTTCCACTAAATATGTCCTCTTGGGATCCAGAAGATTAATGTTGGCTGGAAGCAGTGTAGGGGATTGAACGTCAAGGGTTATTCTATGCCACTGGACTAGCGATCCCCGCAGAAGGGAACGGTGATAGTAAGAAACCTGGATGGGGGCACTCAGGTGAATATAATTCACTTGGTATGATGGGTTAGAGAGGGATGGTAGAGATTTTTGTTCAGAGTTGGGTTCTAAGGTTTACATACACTTGAAAGGTTAAAAAAGATTTTGTCTGTTTCACACTTTTACACTAGAGTATGGAGGGGTTAGAACTGATTTCATTTTTTTTGTAATGTCTGTGACCTTGAGAGGGAATTGAGCCTGGCAAAGTGTATAACCCATCACTGCTCCTTCTTCAAATAGATAATGAACTGCTTGCATATTGATGTGGATGGAATAGAGTATAAGTAATACAAAATACTATGCTGACGTTAATGGAAATTGTCAGTATAAGATTGCAATTTATGTGTGATCTTTTCACCACTTCTTTTTGGAAATTATTAAGATAATGGCAGTTAACGAAGAAGTATTTGTGCCATTTGGAGAATGCCAAAGCAAAGAGTTAAGTTAATATGCACTTTGCTGTTGAAGGTGCAGTTTGTTTTCAGTTGATTATATTAAGGAATACAATACGCAGATATCTTACTTGTAGCAGCCAAAAAGCAAGTAGTTCAATATTGTTTAGAAGCGAAAGGCAAAATCACAACCACAATAAATTGAATTCATAATCTAGATTGACTTGTTTACCAGTGCTCTGCATTTTAGTTTTACCTACAATGACAAATGAAAGCATCAAAGGTAGTTTAAAGGCAATTTAAAAAAAAAAACGTAAACTATAATTATTTTTTAGTTACGTTATACCAGACTGTATGTAATGGTAAGAGTAAAACATTTGTAATTATTACTGTGTTTGAATAAAAGAGTGGCTGAAAATGTTGAAACTGTGTTGGACAGGTAATAAGATGGAACGTGTCCATTAATTACAAATAGTATAATGTAGTGACTGCTAAGCAGCATATGCAATACCCCCTTTCAGATAAGTCACATTCACATAAACTGCATGTTGTGGGCAGAACCAGATAGATTGCATATTCATACATACATCAGAGCAGTGTCCTGTTAATAGTAAACTTTATTCTAATATGTTTAAACTACTATCCAACTTTTTAATGTAAATCTTTAAGAACAGATTTATGGACATACTGTATTATACTCCTTTGATTGGATTTTTGTTGATTCTTATATTAAGGTGCATCCTTATAAATATCGGCTCTGTTACAGACCACAGAGATTGACAGGACAGGACCTGGCATAATGAATCCATATATAACTGATTTCTGGGTAGACTTGTTCGGTAACTATACAATTTGTATAACTGCTATGTAGGCTTTCTGGTTCAGCCTGACTATTTACATGTACGTACGTGATACGTATGCAAGAATACTTATGTACATAATGCTTTATTAGTATTCCAATTCATACATACTGATCTGTTTTATATTCCAATTCTGCATTGTCCTCTTTTGGATTTCAATCTGTCCGTACAATGTGGCAACGTGCTGACTTGGGACAATCCACAGAAACATTAAGCCCAATGCCAACACACTTTTTTAAATTGTCCCTCGCAGTGTGGCTGTACCTGCACTGTAGGGTTTAAAGGGGTTGTAAAGGAATTTTTTTTTTTTCATAATAAGCATCCTTTACCTGCAGACATTCCTCTTTTCACTTTCTCGTTGTTCGTTTTTGCTCAGAAGTTGCTCTATTTCTTCTCTGTTCTGTTCACTTCCTGCTTGTCTGATTTTACTGACCACCGTGATGGGAGGCTTTACTGCGGTGGTCAGTAACGTGCTCACCCCCTCCTGGGAACTACATCTGTGTGGCAGGGCGCTCTCTACGTGTTAGAGACTTCAAGGAGGTGTGAATTACTGGGCGTGCCGCAATGCATACTGGGAAATGTAGTTCTTACATGAACAAACGATGCAAACCAGGAAGTGAATGAGAGAACAGAAACTAGAATGCCGGAGGTGATATAGATGAAGGAATTTAATAGGTATTTACTTGTTTTTTAACAGAATCATTACACTATTCTGTCTGTCTACCTTGCAGACATTAATTTTAGGCAAAACATTTTTTTCCTTTACAACTCCTTTAATTGCTCATTTAGAGAAGGCTACATACAGTCTACTGTGTCTATCCCAGTCATAAAGACACACATATGTTAAAGCCAATTTGTTTCAAAACCAGATAGTCTACTAGTATGCTTCCTGGATTTTAGAAGTAAACCAGGTCGCCTCAAAGAGAAGGGAAAAAATAAATGTCAATAGTATACCTGGTGGGTATAAAAGTACCCCAATACAGCAAGGCATCAGTGCTAATCTGTGCTTCTTTATGATAAATAAAGACAACCAGAGAAGAGTATGACTACATTTTTTAGTAGTACTGTACTACCTGTCCTTGTACTTTTTGTTTTTACAAAGACATTTTCAAGATCAAAGTACTGGTGGTCAATATGTTCCATCCAGTTTAATATTTAGAGTCATTATTTCAATCTATTATGAATCCTTCTTAAAAAAAACTGTCAGGATAATTAGATATTGGAATTTTATAGCTGATGAGGCAAATCAATATACCTTGTCAATATACCATAAGTCTGATAACAAAAATATATGCGCATGTCAAGGTTGCAATATTGATTTTAAGATGTCTGGGTATGAAAGTAATAAACATATATGATGGGTTAAAGCTTTGTAACAATAGAAATAGGTGGAGACAAAAAAAGGAACTAATATAATGATCAACACATTCAATATTAATGGTAGATAAATGTAAGTATACCATTGACTAAGCATAGAGCTGTGTTTCAGTTTAGTCTTGCTTTTGTTTAGCTACTGTTGAGTTTTCTTTTGCATTTGCTTTTCATAGACTCAACTGTTTTTACAACTCTTTCAGGAAAAAAATACTTTCAAATAATATTTCTGATAATTTAATAGTAGAATCCAAATGCTAGTTCTTATGGGCAGCAGTTCTTGCCACCCCTCTGAAAAGTAATCCGCCGTGATTTGTCACCTCCTCACCACCTGTATTGACCCAGAAAAGTACTGAGTGCAGTACAGCGCAGTCACTGCACGCCAGCTGATAGAACTTTGTAAAAAGTCACTGTGTGACATTTCATTAAAGTTAATTTAACCACTTGGTGCCCGCGCTATAGTCTAATGACGGCTACAGCGCAGACCCCAAATGCTGGGAGGATGTCAATAGACGTCCTCCCCTTGCAGGCGCACGAGGCGCGCACTGTGATCACCCGAGTCACTAAGACACGGGTGATCACAGATCCGAGTAATGGGCCGCTCCTGGCCCCTTACCACGTGATCAGCTGTCAGCCAGTGAAAGGGAAATTGGTCCCGAAGAGGATGGAGGCACATCTGCCTTCTCAGTGCTGCAAGTAACTCCTGCCAGTACCCCCTGCTAGTGCCACCTGCAAGTGCCACCAGTGCCACCTATCAATGCCCATGAGTGCCACCTATCAATGCCCATGAGTGCCACCTATGAATGCCCACACGCGCCACCTACCAATGCCCACCCGTGCCACCTATCAATGCCTCATCAGTGCCACCTAGCAGTGCTGCCTATCAGTGCCCATTACTGCCACCCATCAGTGCCCATTACTGCCACCCATAAGTGCCCATCTCTGCCCCCCATCAGTGCCCATCACTGCCAGCTATCAGTGCCACCTATCAATATCATGGTTAAGCACGTTCTACCCTGCCCCTTGGCAAGAACAGTGTTTGAGCCTAGTGATTGACTGCTTGTTGATTGCCCCCCATGTGATAGGGTTTGAGCCTAATGATTGGCTGCTTGAGCAGTAAGAACTGAATTGTAGGAGGCAGGGCGGAGTTTAATGCTTTCATACCAGGAAGTACTAGATCTTTTCTAGGGATCTGAAAGGCAAAATAAGGAGGGTTGGTACGGCAAGAACAGACATCCCAGAGTAGATGCTGCATAGCTTAGCAGATAGTTAAGCAAACCTGTGCTGGTTAAATATATATATAGGTTAAATAAATCTACAGTTGTTTTATGCCCTACAGTATAAATCCATTGCCTAGTAAAGTCATATTGATGAGGATGGAACATTGCAAAGTGACACAATGGGATTTATTTCACACATCATAACTGCAAAAAAAGCAATAAACACTTACATGATAAATATTATACCATAAGAAATTTTTGATATGATGATTGTACGTATTTTTTTTTATAATTGATGTTTTCAGTAACTACTCATTGATTTGTAGGTTTTGCACCATTTTGAGCATTCTAGGTAAAATTCTATAGGACCTGAAATATCATGTTAGGTCTTTCAGCCTCAGTTATTTAGCACACTTCAGCTCAACAATATAAATGCTTGGTTCAGCTGCTATGAATAGGGAGTTGCTTCCAGATGAATGGATGCATTGAAATATGTGATGACCAGCAGCTTCCTAAGCAGATACTGATGAGCTATGAGTTCTATTGTCCTCTACTATTCCCAGTCTCCCTTTGCCAGGGTATAAATTCTGGGCCACACTGTACCTCCAGTATCAAGCCTGGTAGCTCCAGCAAGGAACAGCTTCAAGAGGTGAGTCGCAGTTAGTACCAATCACATGAAAAACTTAAAGTGACAGGAATAGATGGACACAACTTGCTTCATGAATATTCCACACAATTTTTTGAGCATATAAGGCTCCAAGTAGAAGCCCAGGCCTTCTATTCTATCACAAAGTCATTACTGATTCATCATATAATATAGAATTCATTTGATATAAAATATTCGTAAAAAATAGTTGCACATATGTTGTATATTGGCTAGCATGTAACTCGTTATTACAAAATACTTGCTAATTATATTTGTTATTGATAATTTTTAGTCCACAAGGACAACTGTTTTGCTCAAATTCCGACATTTCTTTATATTTTAGAACATAAACAGCAACCATGTCTCAGACACCTAAAGCTGCTGCTGCTGCTGCTGCTGCCAGCCAGGGCACTGATGTCAAGGAAAAGGGTACCCCAGGCCCAGTTCCTCTTCCAATTACCAAGCCCACAAAAGCAGGTGAACCTAGTGTGGGATCCTTCAAGGTAAGTCTTTTACTAATATTCTGAAATACATTCAGATGGCATTTCTCATACATGCTGGTTGGGTGCCATTATGTCAGTACACTAGAATATGACTTTAGAAACAATATTATGTAGTTGACTTGGGGCTCAATCATTGCAATATTAACATAACATGTGAGAACTCAATCAGTAACAAAAAAACTAACCAAATCATAGGTCTTAGCGGGATTCTACAACGTCAAGGCGGTCCCACTTTTTTAGCTAATCTACCTAAACATTTCTAAATCTATAGGTGGTTCAGAACTCTGGAAAAATGAGTAGAGAATTATGGTTTACGCCATTATATATATTACTGAAAAGAGTCAGGCAGCAAAAACCCTTCCCAGTAGGCATGCAAAGCCAAACATCGATATAATGAAGAGGGAAAAGCTAAGCCCGATATTTAGAAAAATTTATCATTATTAATAACTTAACTACCCAATTAAAACATTGAGGGATAAAATGTTCTTATAGGAATAATTATCCACAAACGAAATCATGAAATTAAAATTCTTAAAGTGGGGGTTCACCCGGACATACAACTTTTTACCCTTAGATTCCTGCTCATTTTGTCTAGGGGAATCGGATATTTTTTTTTAAAATCGAAGCTGTACTTACCTTTTTAGAGAGCGATCTTCTCCGCCGCTTCCAGGTATGGGCTGCGGGACTGGGCGTTCCTTCTTGATTGACAGGCTTCCGACAGGCTCCCGAAAGGCTTCCGACGGTCGCATCCATCGCGTCACGATTTTCCGAAAGTAGCCGAACGTCGGTGCGCAGGCGCAGTATAGAGCCGCACCGACGTTCGGCTTCTTTCGGCTACTCGTGACGCGATGGATGCGACCATCGGAAGCCTGTCGGAAGACTGTCAATCAAGAAGGAACGCCCAGTCCCGAAGACCCATACCCGGAAGCGGCGGAGAAGATCGCCCTCTACAACGGTAAGTACTGCTCGAATTTTAAAACAGCTAGCCGATTCCCCTAGACTAAATGAGCATCCATTTAAGGGTAAAAATACATTTATGGGTGAACTCCTGCTTTAACTGTTTCAGTAATGCCAAATCTAATTTCACATTGGAACAATGGCCTTACTTGCCCCATTTGTTTTAAGTAGTAAGTATAATATTCATAACTTCAATTATGCTTATCTCAGTATTAAAAAAAAAGAAAAATCGGCTATACAGCAAACTCTTCATCCCACCAAACCCAAGTATGAATGGCAACGATCAACAATTTTAGGCCATAGGCTGCTTTCCCTACAGCCCTTAACTTAGAATGTCATTGCATAAGAGCATAACCAAACAAGCTACCAAACTATGGATGTTATTTTAGAAATTAATCCTTGGAAATCTTGTCACTTCTTTGCATTAAGCTATGGGACATCTGTTACAGCACTAAAGCTAATAGCACAGTTTTAACAGAGAATAAAGAATACCTATATACTAGGCTTGGTGCGAGTGTGCCAATAATGTTAATATATAAAATAATATATAATAAAATGTATATAGATATGTCTATATATATATATATATATTTATATCTATCTATATATAGATATATATTTATATATCTATATATCTATATATATCTATATATATATATATATATATATATATATATATATATATATATAGTTGACAGGTATATTTATATTTATATATCTATATATCTATATATATATATATATATATATATATATATATATATATATATATATATATATATATATATATATATATATATATAGTTGACAGGTATATTTATAGTTATATATCTATATATATATATCTATATATATATATATATATATATATATATTTGACAGATAAAATTGATGTACTAATAATATATTATCATTAATGTTACATCAGCACGTATGATCCAAAATACATGTTTTTTTATCAAATGCATATCTTCAGAGGAAATAAGATCATTCTCCTCGTATACAGTTAACAGCTGAGAGGGGTGTGTGTAGGGTGGTGGTTCAGTTGCATGAGGATGGACTCTTTCCTGTTGTTAAGTGGAACGTTTTTGAAGTTAAATTTTTTTTGGTCTTTTTTTTTTAGATTGAACAAGTTTAGGATTTTTCTTGCTGTCTATATGCCCTTTAAAGAGTTTTTTTCAGAGCTTCCTGTCACCAAAGACACAATATCAGACAATATTTCTTCTATGATTGTTTCATTACTGTTACATTTTGGATTCCTTTTCACTTTCTCCCTTGTTGACAATAGTCACAAAGACAAATAGAGAGGTCAGATCTCAACAATATGGACACAGATAGCAACAGAAACCTGACAGATTTTCTAACCCTTTCCCACCCAATTCAAATTTTGTTTTAAATAGTTTAGGCCGGGGTTACACCTTAGGAGGATTTTAAGTGTAACACAGCTTTAAAGAATATCTACACAACTTAAATCCCTATGTTAACAAACAAATTCTTAAATAAAGCAGAAATTGTTTCTTACGCTGCTTTTTTTTTTTATTAACATAGACCATTTGTTCTTTCAGGTAATCATCTTCGAGCAGGAAAACTTTCAGGGAAGGCACATGGAACTCCTGAATGAGTGTGTGAACCTTGGGGAGAGGGGATTCGACAGAGTGCGCAGTGTTATTGTCGACTCTGGACCGTAAGTGCTAAAAGCTACAGCTGACATTTTCATTTAGCAAAGCGTTCTTCAAACACGCTGTAAAATATGTGATGATCATTTATCCTTCTTTTAGGTGTTTTGAATTACCTGTAAGCAGTTAAGATGACACTGTTTAAATTTTTGAAGGGTTAATAAAATACTGCATTAGAAAATACATTTATAATCCTGAAGTACCTCTGTCTTTTCTCTCTTGCAGAGTTGAAGTTACCGATAGAATCTTTAGCATTCAGTGGGAGGGATTTACTAAACCTGGAGAGTACAAAATCTGGTGCAGGTCTGCATATAAACCAATCAGCTTCCAGGTTTTATTGTCAAAGCTGAAGTTAGAAGCTGATTGGCTACCATGCACAGCTGCACCAGATTCTACATGCTCCAGCTTTAGTAAATCTCCACAGCATCTCTTTAAAGTGTTACTAAATATAAAAACCTTTTTTACCTTAATGCATTCTTTGCATTAGAATGAAAAACGTTTTAAATTTCCCTGTGCATTACCCTGTGTGAAGCGTAAGAGAGGGGATAATAGATCAGCGCTGTGCACGGCTGCATCTATTCTCCCCTTACTTCCTATTAACGAATGCTGTATTCGAGAAACAGCAGGAGCCATTGACTCTTGCTGTTGTCAATCAAATGCAGTAAAGAGAAAGTGGGGGGCGAGTCTAAGTCCCGCTGTGTAAGTCTATAGAGCGTGGCTCCATAGACACATAGGTCGAGAGCTTGCAGACCACGCTTCTCCCCATAGCAAGCATCTGGCTATGGTGGACCTTAACCTGCCTGGCGGTATTCCCGAGTCTGACTCGGGGTTAGATTTTCCTGCTGCGAGCGGTAACCCCGAGTCAGACTCGGGCTTGCCTCGCTGGATCCACAGACTGTGTTTACTTACCTTGTCCCTGGATCCAGCGATGCCACCGCGCTGTGTGAGCGAGCGGGTCCTCGCTCGAATTAACACAGTGCCTCTGTGTGACGCCGATCTCCGTTCCCTGTGACGTTACGACGCACGGGAGCGGAGAACGGCGCCAAATTCAAAAATGTAAACAAACACATTACATACAGTATACTGTAATCTTATAGATTACAGTACTGTATGTAAAAAATACACACACCCTTTGTCCCTAGTGGTCTGCCCAGTGCCCTACATGTACTTTTATATAATAAAAACTTTTTTTTTCTGCCTGTAAACTGTAGATTGTCCATAGCAACCAAAAGTGTCCCTTTATGTCAAAAATAGTTTTAGAGCAGCTAAAAAACAGCGATAATAAATTATAATCACTTGCAGAATTGTGCGATAGCGATTTGTGGGGAAATTCGTCATAAAAAAATAAAAGTAATGACAGCGACAATTCTGCAACTGAGCAAATTTCAGTGATTTTGATTTGATTACATTATTGAATCATGTTTATTATAATTATATTATTACTTGTTATAATTATTTATAATTATTTATTATATTATAATTTATCATTTTGTTTTTAAAAAAATGTCATACCCGGGATGCCTATTAGAATCTTGTTTGGTCAGATTTAAGTGAGTTATTTCTAAAAATTACAGGCCTACAGTATAAAACGCCAAATTTCCTTGCAAATAATGGTACCGCTTTCAGCACCTTTTTTCTGAAAGAATCATACCGCCAGGGAGGTTAAGAAGAGGAGGAGTCAAGATAGCCGCCAGGTTAGAGGAGGATTGGGGCCACTCTGTGCAATACCACTGCACAGAGCAGGTGAGTATAACACGTTTGTTATTTAATTTAAAAAAAAATATGACTTTAGTAACACTTTAAGTTTAGATATATATTAAATAGGATCAAATTTTTACTTGTAATCCTAAATCTTATAGTAATTTTAGTTTATTGCTGCCTTAAGGTATCATAAACAATTACTATTATTTTTAGGAATGTTCATACCTTTCTAACATTATATAAAATATATAAGCAAGAAAATATTTTATAATTAGATATACCAATATATATATATATATATAAAGAAACAAATATTGGTGGTCCTAATATTACATTTAAAAAAGTAGATTTTTTTTAAAATGTTATTTGAATAGCAATCTGCAAAGAGTAGGTAGCCTCTTTGAGCCAAAATGAATCATCCATACTGCCTGTTACTGTCTCCTCATTTCTTGTACCTTAAACCATTGGGTCAAGGGGAACAGATGATCATGCATTCTCTTAGTGCCTCCTGTCCTTGTTTTAGGCTGAAAGTATTAGAAATACCTTCCAGTTCTGACAGCATACTACAAAAAGCAGGCGGTAGGAATAGATTACATGATTGGTCACTGCTTCTCTCCATTTATTGTACAATGATGGGTATTGTCAAAAGATCATAATTTGGCTCAAAAAAGTGAAATTGTATATAATTCTTGCTATTATTTAAAAAAAAAAAAAAAAAAGCATACAATAACAGCAATTGTGAAGCAATCTCTTTTACTGGGGATTTATGGAACACAACTGGAGGTTCTTTTTTTCTATACTTTTTTGTTGAATACAGGATAGATCAATGCTAAGGAGCCACATTTCTGCTGGTCTTTAGTTATTACTTCCATCTGGTGGTTCACTGGTAACATATCATAGGTATCTTATAATCATAGCTAGTGCCAGAGGCTAATGTTCACAAAAGAGAAAAATTGGAAGTGACAGTGCAGTGCAGGATGTCATTTGCTGATTTATGAGGAACAGTCTGGCCCATGAATATGACACTTGGAAATAAGTGAAAAATGTACGCAGCAATAAACTCCTTCGTCTTCCCACACAAGAATGATTACATTGGTGTGTTTATACACAGTAAAATATATTGAAATGTATATAGAGTATATTTGATTTATTGGCCAAGACAGTGATTCATCAAAGTATGCGAGGACTGTTCACTGCATCAGTGCACCTTGATAAATCACTCCCATCATATATCGCATTCATATTAGAAGTATACAAAAGTGCTACAAAGGAAGCACCCATAGAACTTAATCGATATATATAATATATTTTCTAATCAAAATGTTATGGGTGTTTATTGGATTAGGCTATTTTAATCAATATAGTAAAGAATTATTAGATATTTTACTATATCTGCCCAAAAGGCAATGTGATTTGATCAGTATAATTATATTTATATTTAATATCCACTCTCTGAGTCACTATTAATAAATATGTTTTTCAAGAACGGAAAGGGGAAATAGAAACAATATTCTATATCATGAAACCGAACATGCTGCCCTCACTGTTTTGCGCTAGAATATTTTTAATTATTGTTAAGCATTTGAAGTGATTTGTTTGTAAAGTTTCCCTTTGTTCTCTGTTTCTATACTTTGAGTTTCAATAATCAATAGGGTTGATTTACTAAAGGAGTAGAGCCTGATCACTTGTCAAATTTAATATCCACTTTGCAAAATGAATGTTAACCTAGCTTAGTGAATAAGGTAAAACAGTGCTCACTTCAATCATATAATTGTGTGCTTTTAACAATCCAGTTTTTTGGGGGGTTTCTTCACATAATTGGGTATTCAAAGTAAGCACTGCTTAATCAATATTCATTTTATTAAGTAACCGGTCTCTATTCTCTTTTAAAATGGATTACAGTTGTTCAGAATCACATATTTTGACGTTTGAAGTTAAAAATTAATACTGTAAATTAACTTGTTTTAAGAATTTTTCTTCTTGTAGGTAACGACCTACATTTTATCAATCAAAGTTCAATTATAAATGAGGAACAAGAAAAGTTATACAGCTGCTTAATGAGTATAGTTGCAATTTTAAATAATTTTATTAACAAAGCACTTAACTGACTTGATAATACTGACTTCACTTGAATTTGATTAAAATGTTTATACACCCCTTGATTTTGAAAGCTTGCGCTTATAAAAAATATATATATTTGCTCTGATAAATGTATCCCACACACCATGCACTCCAGTAACCAATCAGGTGCTATCTTTGAAATGGCTCTGCAAAACCCTGACTGGTCTCTATGGTCAAAAACCCATCTTTACTTAATCCACAGGGATAGTTTACTATTATTATTATTATTATACAGGATTTATATAGCGCCAACAGTTTGCGCAGTGTTTTACAACATGGAGACAGACAGTAAAGTTACAATACAATTCAATACAGGAGGAATCAGAGGGCCCTGCTCGCTAGAGCTTACAATCTAGAAGAGAGGGTCAAGTGATACAAAAGGTAATAACTGTGGGGGATGAGCTGATGAAGAAAAGGAAAATACAGTTGTTAGGTGTGGGCAGGATAGGCTTCTCTAAAGAGGAGGGTTTTTAGGGAAAGCTAACAGAGTAGGAGATAATCAGACAGATTGGGGTAAGGAGTTTCATAGAATAGGAGAGGCTCTGGAAAAGTACTAAAAGAGTACTTATTTTAAAATATCTCAGGGGAACTGTGCTAGCTTTAATTATTCAATCATCTGCAAAGGAAATTACCCTGCACAATATTGGGCATTCACAGGTTCCCTTGGCTAAGTGAGAAATGTATTACTCTAGGAAATCCCCCAATCCATGTGCACACAAGCAGTTTCCATGTCAGATTTGAGAGTATGCATATATAAATACCATGTACCGCAAGTGAACTACATTTTCATTGTTTTCACTTTTCTCCCTGTGTTTGTCATTGTCTGTGTTTTGTGATGACTGTGCCTACATTTTCCTGCTGATCCTACATTGTGATTTGTGGCCTCCCCGTGCACATCTTCTCAGCTGGGTTGCTTATGAGCAGTCCAACCTCCGTGGCGAGATGTTTATCTTGGAGAAGGGCGAGTATCCTCGTTGGGATACCTGGTCTAGCAGCTATAGGAGCGACTGCTTCGTGTCCCTACGCCCCATCCGAATGGTAAGGTTCATTGACTTCTGCTTTGAAAGTATAAGGCCCCGTACACACGACCAGTTTCCTCGGCAGAATTCAGCTTCCGACCGAGTTTCTGGCTGAATTCTGCCGAGGAAACTGGCCGTGTGTACACTTTCGGCCGAGGAAGCCGACGAGGACCTCGGCGAGGAAATAGAGAACATGTTCTCTATTTCCTCGTTGTTCTATGGGAGCTCTCCTCCCGCCGAGGTCCTCGGCGGCTTCAGGGCTGAACTGGCCGAGGAACTCGACGTGTTTGGCACGTCGAGTTCCTCGGCCGTGTGTACGAGGCCTAAGAGAGAAAAACAGGTTACCCCTTTTTTTTATTATTTGAAATTTATAAAATACAACTACAATTTTTACAGATTTGCAATTAAAGGGAAATCATCAAAATGTCTGTTTAGGGGGTTTGAGGGGGTCAATAGGGCACAACAATGTGTGTTTAAGTAGAAAAATATAAAATAAACAAAACAGATGGTCACCTCTTTGTCTCTAAGCACATTATTGGGTTGATTTACTAAAACTGGAGAGCGCAAAATCTGGTACAGCTGTACATGATAGCCAATCAGCTTCCAACTACAGCTTGTTCAATAATCTTTTGCGAAATAAAAACTGGAAGCTGATTGGTTTCTATTGATTTATGGGATTTTTAATAAAATAGTGCAGTCAGCAATAGTCATGTGCAAAGTACAATAACCCACTGCAACCGTTCTGATTAACAGGTCATCTTAATTGGATGGCAGGAGTTACTGCTCTTCTTCTTTGCATTAGATAGCCCTGAAGTGCACATAAATTACAGGCATACACAGCAATAATCAGTTCAAGAAATTTCAAAATAAGGAAATTAAAGATAACATCATAGAAAAGCTTTACTTTTTATGAAGCGTAAACGTGGATACTAAAAGCTGGTGCAATGGGCTAAACATCTCCTGCATAAAGACCTTAGTATAGTGTAATTCATGCTTGTAGAGCTATAACACCTAAAAGAGATTTAAACTGCTAAAACTGTGAAGTATATGTAAATTATATACTAATATTAGTGATATGCAACATGAACCTCTAAATCTGATTGCTTACAATGGGTTCTGCACTTTTCGCATGAATGCTGCTGTTTGCAGTAAACCTACGTCTTTTTACTTTAGTCTTAGGGAACTAAAACCCTTGTAATGAATGCTGAAGAGCATCCAGCTTTTAGAAGTTTTTGGCCACAGTATGTGAACCTATGCACTTAAAAACCATTTAAGGATTGACTTACAGGTTTTAAGGAGGAATACCATAAATCCTTATATAAACAAAGGGAAGCCATCCAAATCTCTAAAGGCTAAGAATAAAATTCAACCCTTAAGCAGCATTTATACAGTATTCATGTGCTACTTTCAATGTTAAATGATTTTCTTTGGCCTAAGTTCTGTGACTCTGAGGTTTTTGAGAATTTTAGCTTATACAGGTCTTTCCGCTTTATGAACTGCTGAAGTCCGAGATAAAGGACGGCATTCTGGGATCAGTTTGATTTAGCATCAGAAAAGCAAGTTTATTCTGGTAGTGTGTCTATGTCTACAGTTGTTTTAACAGCCCTCTGTTGGACAATATCCCATCCTCAATCCAACTACCCAGTCATTGGTTCATCAGAGGAGGGCTATGTACAGAATCAAATGAGTAGAAAATCATTGGATATTAGCCAAATGAAGGGCCATCCTATGGTTTAGGAAAAAGAAAATGTATTTATTTTCAAGACCCTTTAAAGCCTGTAACAATTCTGGAATATGGAAAGACAGGTTTTGGAAACAGCAAAATTAAGAACACTTTGACTATCATCTAGCAAAAGTGTCACATTAGTATAATTTAAGAAAAAAAGTAAAATAGGCACAAACCTGAAGAAAACTAGAACTTTCATGCTTCAAGCTTCTCAACATTCTTTATCAAATGATAAGGGATTAGAACTCCTAGATAAAAACCTTGTAAAAAAATTTATGGAAAACTGTTTCCTTACAGTATATAGAGATGGGTAGCTGTTAATATGCAAATTATCTGATCTCCCAAACCCGATTTGTTGTCTGTGTTCACCCATTATCCATACTGTATTTGTGTAAACCCCCACTAGTGATAGCTCTACACACCACACTCATTTTTTTTTAAATGTCTATGATTGTGGAGGTGACTCCACAAACAGTTAGTATTTTTTATTTTACAAACATGGTTACTATTTTCCTTAAAATACATAAAAGTTATGGTAGTTCTGTTATATAGTAACACTATGCAAAGTTAGTTGATGTCATCTACACTACACTCTTCTTTACAATAAATTACTAAATAAGCCCAAATAATTGTTTTGTTAGCTTGCTTTGCTTGGTAAATACATTTTCTATACCTTTGTCTGGATATCTACAGGATAGCCAGGAACATAAAATCACCCTGTTTGAATCCGCCGACTTCAAGGGCAACAAGATGGAAATCATTGAGGATGACGTGCCCAGCCTGTGGGCCTATGGATTCTGTGACCGCGTGGGAAGCGTAAAAGTACCCAGTGGAACGTAAGTCATGTATACTTATGTTGAAACAGCCCAATGATAAACTTCATTCACGGACTAGGTCCTAAGGCAATAACATAGATAATGCTGGACAGTAAACACACAACAATGGATAGAGCTAGAACTTTATTTTTGTCAAGACACACATGCGATGTATCCCAAAAATCATTATTTGTTAATAGGAATCACCTAATTGCATACGATATGTAGCTAAAATTGAAGAAGTAACTTGATTGAATAGGCTTCTCACCTATTCTAAATCTGAACTTTGTTGTGTCTTTTAAAAACCCTAAAGCCTCGTACACACGATCAGTCCATCCGATGAGAACGGTCCGAAGGACCGTTGTCATCGGTTAACGGATGAAGCAGACTAATGGTCCGTCGCGCCCACACACCATCGGTTAATGAACCGATCGTGTCAGAACGCGGACACGTAAACCACGTACGATGGCACTATAAAGGGGAAGTTCAAATCCAATGGCGCCACCCTTGGGGCTGCTTTAGCTGATTTTGTGTTAGTAAAAGACGATTTGCGCTTTTCTGTCTGTTACAGCGTGATGAATGTGCTATCTCCAAAACGAACGCTAGTTTTACAAGAATGAGCGCTCCCGTCCCCTCATTTAGTCTGAGCATGCATGGATTTTTAACGGATGGTCGTGCGTACTAACGGTCGGTTTTGACCTATCGGTTAGGCGTCCATCGGTTAAATTCTAAAGCAAGTTCCTATTTTTTTAACCAAAGGTTAAATAACCTATGGGGCCCACACACGATCGTTTTTGACCGTTGTCCTCTGGCTATCCTATCGTGTGTGCGAGGCCTAAGGGTTTATGATTAGAGGAAGTAGAAGCTGCATTTATAAACAAGCCCATTGTTGTGATCCACTGTTCCAACCAACTGTTCACCCCTTCTTCACCTTCTGAATTAAACTTACCATGGCAGGGGGGCTCCACCTCTTCTCCCGGAAGAGGCTGCTTACTAGAAGCAGAATACTGCAAGAAGACCAAGTAGGAGGAAAAGGGATCTAGTGCAGCATCTACACCAGGAAACATGGCAATATTGTTTTGTGTGATTAGATAGTTGGCAAAAAACACTTAAATTACTAATATACAATTTTTATAAAATATAGTGTTTATAAGCTTCCTATACTGTGTCACACTTTACCTTTCATCTTTATAGATGGGTCGGATATCAGTATCCTGGTTACAGAGGCTACCAATACCTGTTTGAAAACTGTGATTATAAACATTGGAACGAATGGAGTGCCTTCCAGCCCCAGATCCAGTCTATCCGTCGTATTAGAGACATGCAATGGCACCAGAAAGGATGCTTCCTTATCCCCACTACTGCCACCACCAAGTAAATAAAATGTCCCTAGCTTGACAGAGAACCTTCAAGAATGCTCCATGGAAAATGAACCTCACTACATTTTGTAAATCTACTCTGTCAACTCATTTGTTGTATATTAAATATTTACTGGATGTACTTTATGATGCAAATAAATACAATTTCTGAGGTAGAACATTTGACTGCTGTGTACTTGGAAACTGAATCAAATATCATATGTTGCAGTAAAAGAAGCTGGGCCATATGGGAAAATATTTTGGCATACACAAGGCATTTCTTCACAACCTTAATAAACCAATCTTCAATTTTATAGAGTAGAAAATAATGTCATTTTAATTTCATATTCTTCTCTTTTAGAGAATGACACATCCTGGGGGTAGTGTAGAGTTGTGTAACATGTTTACAGAAACACATTCTACATCTTCACATTCCTATTTCTGAACTACAATGGGTTAATAGCTGGGCCTAGCCAGGTAGCATGTGACACCTTCCCTCTGTTATCTAGCTGTGTCTGTAAATGATACTTTCTATGCTTTATGCCGCGTACACACGATCATTTTTCGGCATGAAAAAAAATAAGTTTTTCGGCATGTCGAAAAAACGAAGTTTTTCCAAATTCATCATTAAAACGACGTTGCCCACACACCATCGTTTAAAAAAAATGCTCTAGCAAAGCGCAGTGACGTACAACACGTACAACGGCACTATAAAGGGGAAGTTCCATGGGGATGACGCCACCTTTGGGGCTGCTTTAGCTGATTCCGTGTTAGTAAAAGACGATTCGTGCTTTTCTGTCTTTTACAGCGTGATGAATGTGCTTACTCCATTATGAACGGTAGTTTTACCAGAACGAGCGCTCCTGTCTCATAACTTGCTTCTGAGCATGCGCAGGTTTTTAACATCGTTTTAGCCCACACACGATCATTTTTTACAACCCGAAAAACAACATTGTTTAAAACGTCGTTAAAAAATGCTTTTGCCACATGCGGAGTCTATGGCAAAGTTCAGCTAACCCGCAGGATAGACATAGATGCACTACGCTGCACCCGCGGTGTGGGTAAACTGCAGCACATCAGTGTGAAATCAGTCTTTGGCCCTTTTCACACGATCTACCCTACCCAATCGGAACCTCAATTCACCTCTACAGAGTGGCAGATGTGAACAGACTTTTGTCCGTTTACACCTGCCTACCTCTAATCCAATCCTCTAAAAAAAAGATAGAAGGGGATTTGTCCCTTTCCATCTGGTTGGATCAGATTGGAAGGCCTATAGAGTAGCTGTGACCTGTCATCCACCTGCTTCACTCATTGTGGCCCACGACTGGTTACCAAGTTGCTTAAGTGGCCCTCGCTCTTTAAAAGGGTGGGCAACCCTGCACTAAGCACTTTATATTGTTGGATAGTCTTTATTACATTATTGATTGCACTATATATTTGCACAGGTACTTTTTTATTGTTTCATAGACTGTGTTGGAGTATAAAATATTGCGTTTTTTTTTCCTTTTTGTTTTTTTACCTTACACTACAGCTGCAGCCCTTAGAATTATTATTTTCATTATTAGTATTTATCATTAATTTGATTCCATAGTGCGGGTATCTCTTATTAATTTACAGTTATGAGTCTTTACTTAAGGGGGTTTAAAGTGGATGTAAACCCACTCTCATCCTTTCTAATCTACTGCCATAGTGCTGCTCTATAAGGATATACATGCCTCCTGCATGTATCCTTACCTGTCAAATGTCTCCCCTCTGTCTGTTATGAGACCTGAAAAGCTGCAGACTCTGTGGGTGGATCTGTTATCTGGAGCTTGGTGGGTGGAGTTGTGATGTCAGTAGACTCTGCGCCCACCTTTACACTCCCCTTGTCAACATGCATTTTTTCCTGTGTATTCCTTACACTCAATTCTGCTATGATCACTAACATCCAGTCAAAATCCAAAAAGTAACCACATGACTTCAGAAAAGGAGTGGGGGTGGAAATTAAAAAGGAATGCCTGTCTGAAGCTAGTACATGAGTTATGTAAATAACCTGTCACTCACAGCAAGTGGGCGGAACAGACCAAGGTTTGTCTCTGTAAGTCTGTTTAATTTCACTGAACAATAAAAGAGGATTGCTCAGAGCTGGATTAACTCTGTGTGGCAAGACAGGGCACAGATGATAGGAAATCTTATACTGTACATTGTGACATCAAAAAAATAAATAAAACACATTTGGGTTTACATCCACTTTAAGATATCTTGCCCGGCTTCTAGCTGAACTTTTGTAGTGGGATTTATCAATACTGCTGCCTGCCTTCTAGCTGGTACGCTTTATATCAATGTTTTAACCTGGGCTGTTTTTTTTCTCAATGTGTATTACCCCTCCCATGAAAGCCTACCACAGAATGAGGTTTAAATCTAGTTGTTTTTGTTCCCAACCTTCAAAAATGGATGAATAAGGACAATGCTGCATTTATTATGACTTCCACATTCTCCCCACTCAGTTTTGGGGTTGTCAGACCCTCCTAATTGTTACAGGTAGTGCTTTGCACTGTGTTTGCGTTGCTTGTTAATATTACCCATATAAAAGAGTGTAAAGTAAAGTAAATATTAGATAAACAATTTACTGTGAGGGTAGTTGTGATATTGACAACTAGATAACAAAAGAAGGTGTAATCTGAATAACATATAGAAAACTGCTCAAATTTCTTAAGGATGTCAGTTTTTTTGTGAGTAGGTCAAATTCTGCAACTTTAGCAGTTTTATTTTTACACAAAAGCCCTGTCGGCAAGACTCTATGATCTCTGATCCCTTTCAAGAACAGCTATGATTCTGGAAATATTGTCTATGGCCATTGCAATTATATACAGTATGTATAGCGCACATACTGTCATGCCTACTTAACTACTTAAAGCGGTGGTTCCCCTAAAAATAAAATTTTAACATTGCCTTTCCCAAATAAATTACGATTAGAATCGGCCGGTTTTATTAAAAAAAAAAGGTCCGTACATACCGTTTGTTAGATTCGTTCCCACCGCCACTTCCGGGTACGATGCTGGCGGTGGGCGTTCCTAATTGATGGACAGGCATCCGACCGACGCATACATCGCGTCACGAGATGCCGAAAGAAGCCGAACGTCGGTGCGCATGCGCCGTATAGAGCCGCACCGACGTTCGGCTTCTTTCAGCATCTCGTGACGCGATGTATGCGTCGGTCGGATGCCTGTCCATCAATTAGGAACGCCCACCGCCAGCATCGTACCCGGAAGTGGCGGTGGGAACGAAAATAACAAACGGTATGTACGGACCTTTTTTTTTTAATAAAACCGGCAGATTCTAATCGTAATTTATTTGGGAAAAGCAATGTTAAAATTTTATTTTTAGGGGAACCACCGCTTTAATTATTTAAAGTGTATGTATCGGCAAAACTTTTTTTTTAACAACTTCAAAACCAGGCACTTATAGCCCCTTCCTGCCCAGGCCAAATTTCAGCTTTCAGTGCTGTCAGACGTTGAATGACAATTGGGCGGTCATGCAACATTGTATCCAAATTATTCTTTTTCTTCATTTTTTTTTTGCACAAATAGAGGTTTCTTTTGGTGGTATTTAATCACCACTTGTTTTTTTTTGCTAAATAAACGAAAAACATTTTATTTTAAAAAAAGGGGTACCCAGCACACAAAGTTAATAAGCAGGGGCCATATTCAGCTAGGAGATACGACGGCGTATCTCCTGATGCGCCGTCGTATCTCCAAGGCCGGCCGGTCGTATCTATGCGACTGATTCATAGAATCAGTTACGCATAGATATCCCTAAGATCCGACAGGTGTAAGTGACTTACACCGTCGGATCTTAGGCTGCAATTCCAGGCCGGCCGCTAGGTGGCGATTCCGTGTCTTTTACGAGTCGAATATGCTAATGAGCATTTACGCCGATTCAGAAACGAACGACCGCCCGGCGCTTTTTTTTTACGTCGTTTGCGTTCGGCTTTTTCCGGCGGAAAGTTACCCCTGCTATAGCAGGGGTAAGTGCGGCGTATCCTATGTTAAGTATGGCCATCGTTCCCGCGCCGAGTTTTGAATTTTTTACGTTGTTTGCGTAAGTCGTTCACGAATACGGCCGGACGTAATTTACGTAAACGTCAAAACCAATGACGTCCTTGCGACGTCATTTGGAGCAATGCACGCTGGGAAAACTTCCGGACGGCGCACGCGCTGTTCGATCGGCGCGGGGACGCGCCTGATTTGAATAGTACACTCCCCCTAGCCGCGGAATTTGAATTCCGCCGGGGAATTTACGATACGCCGCCGCAAGTTTTGAGGTAAGTGCTTTCTGAATTAAGCACTCGCCTCAAAAACTTGCGGCGGCGGATCGTAAATCAGATAGGTTACGCGGATCTAAAGATCCGCTAACCTATCTGAATCCGGCCCCAGGTTTATTACCACATTGGGGTATGAAAACATGAGCGTAAATTGGAGTAATGTGAAGACATAAGTGGTTACCTAGAGTAATGGAAGTGTAACCAGCAGCCAGTCTGTAGTGTGTTCTTGCTAAAGGTGGTTCTCTAGCAGCAAGGGGAGATGTTGATGGCAATCCTTCTGCTAGTGGTCTGTCTCCCATAGCAACAGAAGCAGATTGCACCACAGAGCTTCCCCATCCTGTACAGAGGTATGCAAGTCTAAGAGTTAAGTTGATTGCATGCGTGGAGCCCTCTCGGACTGCACACTCCACTACTTGGGAACAGTAGTTGAAAAAGCTGGACAGGTGATCGTGGGTATTGGTTCAGCGTGTACCTCCTAAATGCAGATTACAGAGATGGTCTATACTGTCACATGAAACCGAAAGTTAACTGAAGAACAGTTGCAGTGCCAGCGTACATGGTGTATACATTGATCTTTGAGAGTAAAGGCCTGCCTTAAGGTCAAGTATTCTCCCATGGCGGCCTCTGCCTTTTCCCAGGGCATTGATGAAGACGACACAACACAAAGGTACCCCATGTGTATAGTAGAGTGATCCTTTAACAAAGTGGCTAATGTAGCCCAGAAGAACCCACATGGGAAAGGCCCTCCATGTGATCCACACTTGGTGTCCAATGAGGAAAACATGGAGGACGTGACCAACAACCACACTACCACCCTACCTGCCTACGACCTGTTCCAACTTTGTACTTCTTTTGGAACTTCTTTTGTAACTCTGGGACAAGAAGTGAAGTGAAATCTCCCCCAAGAGGATGCAAACAGAAAAAACAAACTGGCAGGGGTTTTAACCCTACCTTACTCTATCTAAAACTAAAAAAATATCTATAAATACTCATAAAGAAGTCCACACACTAAATTAAAACTTTGCAGCAGTCTAAACCCCCCCCCTCCACAATTAAAAAAAAAGAACATAATTTGCTTAAAAAAAAAAAGTTTTGAAGCTTTTTTTCTGTTTGGCCCACCTCCTGCCACCATTTTCCCCAGGGGAATATAATGTAAAGCCTCCTCCTGAACTTCCTGGGATACTGACATCACGTATATCCCAGGGGGCTGCAAGATTACAGATAGCATAGGAGAAGGAAGGACCTGGCGCCACATCATCAAATGGCTGGCTCCAAGATCCCAGTTTCTTCTTCGTAATGATGAAGACAGTGAAGATGGCAAGGTGGAACGATATGTGCAGTGGAAGAGCAGTGGGGGAGAAGAGGACAACGTAGGATTTGCAGAGTTTGTATGTTTTTTATTTATAAAAGATCATTAAAAGTAAGTGATAATTAGGAATATTTTTTTAGGAGCATAAGTTAAGTACTTCTTTAATGTACTCTATTTGGTGTACAAATGAGCAGAAATATACTGTATATACTTGAGTAATAGCTGACACGAGTATAAGCCGAGGCACCTAATTTTACCACAAAACAACTGGGTAAACTTATTGACTCGAGTGTAATGCCGCGTACACACCATCGCTTTCTGCGATGGAAAAATGCGACGCTTTATGTGCTTTAAAAAAACGTCATTTTTCAAACTTCAATTTGAACAACGACGTAGCATACACACCATCGCTTTTTCACAACGCTCTAGCACAGCGCAGTTCCGTCAATCACGCACGACGTCACTATAAAGGGTCGTTTCCATGCGGAAGACGGCCTCTTTTGCTGATATCGTGTTGCTGCGTGTTAGTAAAAGTTTGGTGAGATACGATTCGTGATTTTCAGTGACTGTGCTTTAAATTTCGTTTTCTGTCGTACAGTTTGTCTATTTGTTGTCGGATCTGTGATACAGTGCTTGTACTAAGGACGTATTTGTTTTGGCATTACGTTTTGTGTGCACGGTGCTGTTTAGCAGGTCGTTCTTCAAAGGCCATTCTTTACTTCAGGGCGTAATTTTTAGTCTGATCTGATTTGACGACCGTTTTCTAGCCATGTTGCGGGTACGAACTCGTCGCCGAGATCGTGCTGTGCTTGTTGTTAGGATGTGTGCTGCATCCCAGCGACGGTCCATGAACAGGGTGAGGAGGAGGTTGTGGACCAAGAACTGGTTGCTACGCAGGGACCAGTTCTCTCATATGCCTCTGCTGCGGGAGATCCGAGAAAATAACCCTGATGATTTCAGGAATTTTCTTAGGATGTCTGACCCCGTATTTCAGCAGCTTTTGGCTTTGGTGTCGCCATATATCACCAGGCAGGACACCGTTATGCGGGAAGCCATCACTGCTGAGCAGAGGCTAGTTGCTACGTTGCGCTACCTTGCAACAGGGAGAAGTCTGCAGGACTTGAAGTTCTCGACGGGCATCTCCCCCCAGGCTCTGGGCCTCATAATCCCAGAGACCTGTTCGGCCATCATTCAGGTTCTTCAGGAGGACTATGTTAAGGTAAGTGGTGTTCTTTCAATGGTCAAACTATGTCCCAAAAACAGTAAAAAAAAATGTTTCTAATATGCTCAGAATGCTGACTTTGTCTCTATGTATGCTGTTCTACACAATTTGTAAAGCCCTACATGTTTATTTAATTTAGCCAACCTGTCCATCATTCTATGTTGTGGCCAAACCCACCTAGCATAGTCCCTATATCCCCGTTTATTTGTGGCCTCCATTGTAGTGCTGCATTTTGTGTGTCCCTATATCCCCGTTTATTTGTGGCCTCCATTGTAGTGCTGCATTTTGTGTGTCCCTATATCCCCGTTTATTTGTGGCCTCCATTGTCCAAACCCCCCCCCCCCCCTAGATTTTTGAACTACATAATAATAATTATTTTTCTTATTTATATTTTTTTTTGTGGGGTTGTTTCTCATGTGAGAAACTCATCTTGGGCCCCACTCCCCCTAAATATATTTTTTGAACATCAGAGGGGGTGATTAATATGCTTAGTGTTCACATGTTATTTTTTAATACTAACCTTTTTTGTGGAATTGTTGGTGGGATCCCTTGTAATTTTAGCTATATTCTGTTCAAAATCTTTGTTTTAATGTATTTTTTATTTTCTTTCTATCCAGTTCCCCACCACGCCACAGGAATGGCAGACTGTGGCAGCGGACTTCTCCCAGCGTTGGAACTTTCCGAACTGCGGAGGAGCCATTGATGGCAAGCACATCCGCATTGTGCCCCCACCCCATAGTGGATCCCATTTCTTCAATTACAAGGGGTTCCACAGCGTTGTTTTGATGGCGGTGGTCTCTGCCAATTACGAGTTCTTGTACGTGGATGTTGGGAAAAATGGCCGGATGTCGGACGGCGGTGTCTTTGCGGAGACGGAGTTCGCCCAACGGCTTCGGTCGGAGGACCTAGGATTGCCACCTGCGGAGGAGAACGAAGAGGGTCTGCCCTTCGTGTTTGTTGCAGGCTTTTGGTTTGGGTCCCCACCTCATGAGGCCATTTCCCGTACGCACCCTCACCCATGAGAGGAGGGTTTTTAATTATCGGCTGGCCAGAGCAAGACGTGTGGTAGAGAATGCCTTTGGAATCATGGCCAGCCGATTCCGATTGTTTTTAACAGCAATAAACCTTGCGGAATACAAATGGAATTACATCATCCTATGTTGTTGCATTTTACACAATTTTTTAAAACGAAATTCACAAACTTATCTGACGGTATTGCCTGATGAGGCTGATGTTGTGGCTCCGGAGCCGGGACATCAGGCTAGCCATAGAGGCTTGGCCCCCCAAACCGCATGTGCAGTGCGTCAATCATATGTGGACTATTTTATGGGGAGGGGGGCCATTGAAATGCCTGATCTTGACTAAAGAATAAAATTTACTTTTTGTTTGATTAAACAGTGTTTATTTTTTCAATTTTCTTTATTTTTAAGTTTTGGGGGGTAATGTTTCTTTTTCCTAGGTTCTCATCCAGCCATGTGTTTGGGATGTCATAAATTCACATGAGTGTTAAATCTTAATAACTCTACAAATATGCCTGAGTAATTGAATGAGTCTGCATTGATACCAATAACTACACACAAATTGTTTGGAGTCCAAAATGTTATTTATTTTTTACTTTTTTTTTTTTGATTAGTACAAAATATAATCATTTTTGATTATTTTTTTTTCTTTTTTGATTATTACAAAATATAATTTTTTAATATTTTTTTTGTCTTTTTTTTGATTATTACAAAATATAATTTTTTAATATTTTTTTGTCTTTTTTTTGATTAGTACAAAATATAATTTTTTTATATTTTTTTTGTCTTTTTTTTGATTAGTACAAAAAAATTTTTTTTTTTTTTTTGGTGTTTTTAAAATTCAAGGTAAAAAAAAAATACACAAACAATTAAACCCTCCCCAAAACATTAATAAAATTTTTAAGCTGCCGTTCCAGCGTCTTTGCTTTGTGGCGTATTTCACGGCAGGCCAGACGTATGTCCTCGACTTGGGCCCTGCAGGTGAGAACCTCGCCAATGAGGAGCTGGGCACTATACGTGTCCAGTCCCTGACCAGCCCGATTTCCTCCTGAAATGTGGAACCAAAACATGTGTTAAAAGATTGTATGCCTATATCTATATTCACAGAAAATGTGGTAGATGTTACTTTACCGGATGTTGAGGCAGGTTCCTCTTCCTCTACATCCCTCGGGGGTGTGGCTTGATTGGCTTGTGCCTCCTGCCTTTCTGCTTCATTGTGCCCTACAAGATTGAAGAAAGGGAAAACATGAGGTTCAAACATTACGAGCGGCCTGAAATGACCCCAAAATATTCCTAAATTATAAACAAAAGGGCAATATTGTTGATTTTTAAACAATTATCCAGAAAATAGACCAGTATTTAATCCATTCACAAAGTAAGGTCAAATCTGTTGACCAAATTTTTATTTTTAGATATGTAAGCTAACCAAGTCTCCCCTGGATCTGCTCACCCCTGTGTGTGACCCAACATAGGTTGTGATTGTGACAAACAATTGTGCTACTGAGTACACATGTTCAATAAAAAAAGGAGTAGCAAACGCTCCTTTTTGGGAATCTCAAGGTATTTACGTTTCTTCTAAAATAAGCTGAAACACATTTCCATCAATACCAGAATTGAATACACCTTTTTTTTAAGCCCCAAAAATGTCACAACTTTCATATTTGTGTCGACTAATTGGTCATAGGAGTCGTCGTTCATTCGCCCACAATTCATAAATTTACGAATTTAGTTCAGATACAGTGCTTCAACTCCCCTTTGCACATGCAAACTAGGCATGATGCCATTTCTCATTAATATGGTATTGGATTATTGAAAGTCAGCGAATGAACGACGACTACGACGACTGCATCATGCGTCCACATTCATAATATTCATTTTATGGTCAACCTGCAAAAAAAAAAAAATGGCACAAAGAACACACCAAAATAATTAATACACATGGAAAAAACTTACTTCTTCTTCGAATCACCCTATTAATTTTGGAAAGTTGGTGGGGTTCCCTTTTTTTTAAATCCGACCACCTTTTGCGCAGGTGCTCTCTGCTCCTGGTTTTCCCAAACTTCCGCTGGAGCCTACGGATGACCTTCTCCATAATTTGGGCTTTAACTTTATTGGGATGCATGTAGGGGCCATGCTTGGCATCATAGTCCTCCCTCCTCAATATGGTGACCATCTCCACCATTTCGTTAAAACTCATATTGGAGGCTCTGCAGCGGAATCTGCGGCGTGGTTGGGCCTGGCCTGCCTCCTGGCTTGAGCTAGAATACACCTCCATGTTGTCCATCTTTTCTCCCTCACCAAACGACAGAGAAGGGGCGTGGAAAGGACGATAGCGAACGTCAGGGGCGGGGTGTCGTGCGGAGCGTCACGCGTGCGTAGTGTAAAAGGGATGGGACGTGTTTGTAAACGGCGTGCATAGTCTGTGGAAGAAGGCGTAAATCACGATCTTTCATAACGACGAGACGTAAGTTTTTTATTCCGACTTTATTATAGTGAATAGGGAATGAGTTTGTGGGCTAGTTAGGGGAAGTAAGCTAGTGGCTTTAATTACATTATGTTTTGGCTTCTGTTTCATGTGCAGAAAGAATGGATCCCTTCAAGGATGCTGATTTCCTGACAGAATTCATACAAAAATGGAAGGAACATCCTGTTCTGTGGCAAACCAAAAGCACAATCAATAAAAACAAAGATGCCAGGGAAAAAGCTAGACAGAGCATGCTTGTTTTTCTGAAAACAAGGGTCCCCAACGCCACAACAGACACTGTGAAAAGCAAACTAAATTCCATCAGGGGCACCTACAGGGCCCAACGGGTCCAAGTCCTGGCCTCAATGAGGTCTGGGGCTGCAGCTGACTCCATATACAAACCAACCCTGTGGTACTATAGTCAGCTGCAGTTCCTGGACGACCACATTGAGACCAGGGCATCCATGTCTACCCTTCCCCCAAGAGGTAGCTCCCAGCTTCCCAGCAGCCAATCCTCCAGTGTTCCATGCAGACAAGAGCAGGCAAGCTCGGAGGAAGAGGAAGAGTTCCTGGAGGACCCCAATTGTGAGCCATGGAGAATGGTATGTGTTTTTTGTATGAATTTAGTTAGTATATGACAAGTATAGTAATAATGTTAAATGTATGTTACTATTGTTCTAAATTCTATGTGAATCTCGTAAGTTTAGGGATAGGATCAATAGTCAGTAGTGGGAAAACATGATGGGGTCAAAATGGGCAAATTTATAATGTTTATGAAGGAGTGGGTGGCATTTTCAGATAGGCCAGTAGGGGGGAGTAACGCAATACACCTGCAAGGGGTCCCAGATGGAAGACACCCTTTTTGAGTACTATCTAGTTGACACTAAATTGAATAAAATATTTTTTGGGGAAAAGGCCACTTATTTGCTAAATTAGGCATGCAACAACCCACATAATTCCAGGGGGACCATGTCTGAAGGTGTTTAAGGGGCCAGATAATTAGGGATGGCGACCCTGTGTGTAATATATATTGACATTCAATTTGCATCACTCATGATTGTAAAAATGTGTGTGATTAATGACAAACACAAATAACATATGTTCCTTTTTTTGATACACAGGCAGACCCAAGCCAGGAAGAGCCAGGGCCCACAGGGAGCCAGGAAGAGCCAGGGCCCACAGGGAGCCAGGAAGAGACAGGGCCCACAGGGAGCCAGGAGGAGCCAGGGCCAACTGCAAGGCAGGAGGTGGCAGAGCCCACTGGGAGCCAGGAGGTGGCAGGCCCCAGTGGGACCCAGGAGGCACGCCGGCGGGATACCATCTCCCGGATCCCTCCATTCCGCAATCCCAATAAACGGCTCAGGAGTATGCGACAAATGGAGGAGGAGACCCAGGGCCTGCTTCGCCAAGCTACTGCAGCCATCCGAGAGCCACCCAGTGAAGTTGAGGGGTTCGCAGCGCTCATTGCAGCCAAGCTGTACAATCTGGAGCAGAGCCAGCGTGTGCGCTGCGAACTCCTCATCTTCCAAGCCATAACCATGGCATCCCTGGGGCAGCTCGATGACGACACCCACATTGTGCGGATTGCTCCTCCTGTCCTTGCTGCTCCTCCTGCTCCTGCTCCTGCTCCTGCTCCTGCACCTGCTCCTGCTCCTCCACTTCATGAGGCTGCTCTGGCTCCTGCCACCTCATCTCCTCCAGGAACCCAGCCCCCAAGGACTCGGGCTACAGGGAAGGCTGCAGGGAAGACTGCAGGAAAGGCTGCTGGGAAGAAAAAGCCCAAGAAATAATACGGTGCCCCTGATGGAATTTTAATGTGGACTCACAGGCTGTATTTGTGGCTTCGGGGACCCTTGTTTTCAGAAAAAATCAAGCATGCTCTAATGTGCTGCCTACCTTGGCATCTTTGTTTTTATTATGTTGTGTTTTTGGGTTGCCACCTTTTTTTTTGCAAATTTTTAGGAAGACTAAAATAAATGTTTATTTTTCTGCCAAATTTCACCATGTTTCTTTATTGTAGATTTGAGAGATCATTATTGAGTGGGCAGACCCATTACAAAATAAATAATGCAAACATTAACAAGGTAAAAAAACATGCTTGTGGGTGAGTTAACTAAAAAATTAGGTTGTTGCAGACACTTCACACACTCCTAAATAAACACAAAATAGAGATTACAAATCAAATTGGTGACAAAAAAACAAAAAACAAAAACAAAGGTGGACCAATATATATATTTAAAATGTTTAAGATGGAAGATACAACTAAATAACAGAACACAAACATAAACATTATCAAACAAGAAAGAAACTAATTAAAAGCTTGTCATAACTATGTAACAAGATCAGCCGCAACAAACGTCCATTTCTGGGTAGCAGTTAAAAGCAGGGGTTAAAGAAGCGCTTTCTTTTCTTGTCTATAAGCTGAAAAACACCTTAACGAATGTGCTGATTCCATTATGAACAGTCGTTTTACATGAATGAGCGCTGCCGTCTCCTAACTTGCTTCTGAGCATGCGCGGGCTTAAATCGACGTTTTTACGTACACACGGTCAATGTTTAGAACACAGAAAACGACGTCGGCCAAAAACGACACATAAAATTGAAGCATGCTTCAATTTTTTTCTGTCGTTTTTTACAAGACATAAAACGACGTTTTTGCCCACACACAGTCAATTAAATTGACGTTTTTGAAAATGACGTTTTTTTCCATCGCAGAAAGCGATGGTGTGTACGCGGCATAAGCCTAGGGTGTCCATCTGCATGCCTCACTGTGCCTTACTGTGTCCATGTGCATGCCTCACTGTGCCCATGCCTCAATGTGCTCATGCCTCACTGTGTCCATGCCTCACTGTGCCCATGCCTCACTGTGTCCATGACTAGACTGGCGTTTAACATGGGAGTCTATGGAAGGGGTGCCCAGCTTTGAAAAATCGGTGATCCTCAGCCATAGGTCCTCCAGACAATAAACTTTGCACACTTGTAGAGGAGAAATGGGTCTACATGTGTGCCAGCCAGTATCGGATCCCCAAAGTCCGGGAGATGAGGTGCAAAAAGGTGACTCGAGTATAAGCCGAGGGGGGCATTTTCAGCACAAGAATATGTGCTGAAAAACTTGGCTTATACTCGAGTATATACGGTATATATTTTTTTAAGGCCTCATGAACACTGGACTTTTTGCTAGCTCTCCTAAATTATTTACCTCCTGGCAGCAGCATTTTGGCAGAAAAATGTGTGACACTTATAAACATGTAAAGGTGTGTTTAGGTGCATCAAGTGCTTGCGTGTTACTTAATTTCATTGGCCCTGGCTCCTCCTGGCTCCCTGTGGGCCCTGTCTCTTCCTGGCTCCCTGTGGGCCCTGGCTCTTCCTGGCTCCCTGTGGGCCCTGGCTCTTCCTGGCTTGGGTCTGCCTGTGTATCAAAAAAAGGAACATATGTTATTTGTGTTTGTCATTAATTTCATTGGCCAAAACAATAATTATTATAATTATAAAAATTCTGGCCATTGAAAAGAATTAATTCTCAAGCGTTAAACACGCCTAGCGTTAACACATGTTTAGACGCATTTACATGCGTCAATTGTTTTTTCTGCCAAAACTCCGCTGCTCCTGGCTGTGGGGTTCTTATTCTGCACCTATAGATCTCTGCAACTAAACTTCTCAAAATAACTGTGTGTGCATTGAAAAAAAAAAAAAACGACAGATGCCCCTAACAGCCTTGTTAAAAATGTGTGCATGAGGCCTAATACTATTCTTCACTATTTTAAATTTGCCACTTTGTAAATTTTACAGAAGTAAAAAAGGATGAAAGCTTGCAGAACTATTTCCTGCATTCTGAAATAAACTGACTTAACATCTCCAGAATATGTATAGACGATTGTGCAATCCTCAAAGCAAGAAGTCTGTACCTTTTATTTTAGTTCACTGCTGCATGTTTCTGACACAGAAAATCTATTACATTAGTAAATTTAAGAGAGGTAATAACAATCTGTAAAGTGCCATTTTTTACCTGAAAGGTGTCTGTAGGTACCCATTTACATGATTACCGTCTTATCTAACACAAATGCAAATAAAAAGTGTGGCGCAACACCACTGTGCCTCTTATGCCTCGTACACACGATCAGTTTTCCGGACAAAAAAAGTGTGATGTGAGCTTTTTGTCAGGAATTCCGACCGTGTGTATGCTTCATCACACTTTTTCTGCCAAGAAAAGATTGAGAGCAGGATCTAAATTTTCATGACAGGAAAAATTCCTATCGGGAGTGGCGGTCGTCTGTATGCAATTATGTAGCAAAAAAAACGCGCATGCTTAGAATCAAGCAGAAGATCCGAACTGCCTGTTGAACTTCATTGATCTCGGCTCGTCATACGTGTTGTACGTCACCGCGAATTTCAGACAAGATTAGTGTGACCGTGTGCATGAAAGAAAAATTTCAGCGGTTTTCCTGTTGGAAAAACTGATCGTGTGTACAGGACATAAGTGTGTCTTACTGTGTGATAATAAATTCACTACACAATTAAATAAAAATGTGCTCTATAAAGATGCTTATAAAGTATTACCACAAAATTATATAAAAAAAAACATATCACACTACTGCATATATAAAGTACTAGTATCGAGCACTTTCATGTAATATTAAACCACAAACACTTAGGCCGCGTACACACGGTCGTTCCAAACCGATGAGAATGGTCCGATGGGCCATTTCCATCCGTTCACCGCTGAAGTGGCCTGATGGTCTGATGTGCGTACACACCATCGTTCCAAAAACCGATCGGGTCCGAACGCGGTGACGTCAAACACACGACGTGCTGAATAAAATGAAGTTCAATGCTTCCAAGCATGCGTCGACTTGATTCTGAGCATGCGTTTTAAACCGATGCTCTCTGTACTAACCATCGGTTTGGTCCGATCGGGCAGCGGTCCATCGGTTTGATTTTAAAGCATGTTTTAAAATTTTGGACCGAAGGAAAACAGACCGATGGGCTATACACACAGTCGGTTTGGACCGATGAAACTGAACCTCGGTCCATTCTCATCGGTTTTGTCCGACCGTGTGTACGCGGCCTCATTGTCCATGACACCATATCAATGAGTGCAAATCATGCAAAAATATCAGTCAGCTGAATCATGCCTTATCCAAATAATGTGAATATGCTGGCTTCCTTAGTCCTTTGCATACACCAATTCACAACTAATGCCGCGTACACACGATCATTTTTCGGGTTGTAAAAATCAATGTTTTTGAAAAATGTAATTTAAAACGATCGTGTGTGGGCTTCAGAGCATTTTTCGGGTTCTGAAAAACGGGCAATTTTTTTTTCGAACATGCTCTATTTTTACACAAATCTTCTGTCTGGGGAGGTTGCTAAAATAGATTAGCAGAAAGCAGGTCCTATTATAAAACACCTCTGAGAGTCTCTGCCTATGATGAGAGGGGGTGTGTGCCTTTCCTCCAATCAGCAATTTTAGCTATCTTGGCTGTATGCCCAGACATCACACTCTGTGTTACACAGGAAGAGAACATTTCCTAACACGATCTTAAAGCGGTGGTTCACCCATAAAAACGACTTCCCCCTATTACACTGCCCCCCCGCATTACAATACGATTATGCCTTTAATTTTTTTTTGGCTGCTGTACATACCTGGGTACAGCTATTCACCCGTGTCCTCCGGGTTGCGAGTCCCGCGGGAGTGGGCGTTCCTAACATGGCGGTGATTGACGTTTTGACTAAAAAACGAGCTCCCCCCGTAGCGTAAGCATCGTCACGATTGGCGGAAGGAGCCGAACGGCGAGTCGGCGCTATACTGCGCCTGCGCATCGCAGTTCGGCTCCTTTCGCCAGTCGTGACGCGGCTTACGCGACGGGGGGAGCTCATTTTTTAGTCAAAACGTCAATCACCGCCATGTTAGGAACGCCCACTCCCGCGGGACTCGCAACCCGGAGGACACGGGTGAATAGCTGTACCCAGGTATGTACAGCAGCCAAAAAAAAATTAAAGGCATAATCGTATTGTAATGCGGGGGGGCAGTGTAATAGGGGGAAGTCGTTTTTATGGGTGAACCACCGCTTTAACTTTCTAAACAGTATATAAATGTTAAGACAGCAGATATAAATGGAAAACCTATGTAGGGAGATTGGTTTCATCTCTGTGTATCATCTGAGGCTGTTCACTTCACTGAGTGTGTGGAGGGTTTACATCCGCTTTAAACCAGGAAATGCAGCACAGAATCACTACTTCAGTAAAGAAATCGGTGGGTCCATTTATATAACAAAAAATGCATTCAACCAGTAGATGACAGCAGAAAACACATACATTTCAAGAAATCAACATATAAATATATTCATCAACCTCAAAGATTACACCAGATGAATTACTAAAAGGGAGACATGGGGCTAGCCACCCCTTTTTGTCTTTTTCTTAACATAGAGGTAATAGAAAGGAAATACAAAGGATAAGAGGGGGAGGGGCAAGTTTGAAGGGGGGGGGGGGTTAAACTAAAAAAAAGAGGGGGGGTTTGAGATGGTACATTGCAAAAAGGCAGCCAGAGAAAAGAGGTTTAATTTGGAGAAAAATTATGTTCCAAATTGAGCTTTCCCCTCTTCAGAGAGGACAAACATATATCCCATAATCTCCAAGTCTTGGTGTAATTTTTACGTTTGTGTTGTGCCACGCGTATTAAATCTTCCATCTTATTTATTTCTTCCACTTTATGAAGCCAACAACTGATGGTTGGTGGGTGTGAGAGTTTCCACGTGAGGGGAATACATGACCTGGCAGCATTCAGGAGGTGACGTACAATCAACTTTTTGTAATACGTGTAATAAGAAAAAGGCAGGATCGTCAGGAATCTTATAATCAGTGAATTTTTGGATGATCCTCCTGATATGACAGGTGTTTTAATCCTTTCCCACTCTATCCAAAACTAGAAAAAAAGTTTTGGATATAGATAAACTTGAATTGTTCATGTAAGGGAAGATTAGGTTTTAGGGAGTCTTTTAGCATTTCTTGCTGTCTGAGTGTCGTTAAAGTGGAGGTCCGGCTTAAAATTTTTTTTTTAATTAATAGTCAGCAGCTACAAACACTGTAGCTGCCCGATTCCATACTGCGCATGTGCGAGCCGCGTGGCACTATGTGAATGGGCGGATGTCTCCTGGGACACACACAAGGTTCCAGAAGACACCGTTCCCCATTTCCCAGGAGGCAGCGCAACGAGGAGAAGAAAGAAGACCACCGCGGACAAGAAAGAGGCAGATTAAGAGATCTGCCTAGTAACAGCCACTTCTGGTAAGTATAACAAATAAAAATGTTTTTTTTTTTTTAGGGTGGACCTCCGCTTTAAAAGAGAAATATAGGATTTATTTTTATTTTTTCAAGAATCATACTTACCTAGGTGGATGAAGCATCAGTCCAATACTGCATTTGTCCCCTGCTGGGTCTAAGACTGAGAACTAAGCGATCAAACCCTGACGATCACTCGGTTCCCAGAGCTCTGTGAGCAGGCCTGAGCTCGGTTGTACTTCTGCTTTATGTAGATTTGAAATGAGATTACTCGATTCTCAGAGATCCGTAAACAGAAATGAGCTTCGGCTGTACTTCTCCTTTAGTTAGATTTTCCCTCATCTCTTGTTCAAATGACCACATAGGAAATTAAGGGGAATCACCCAACCACAAAACAGAGAGCAATAACTACAAATAACTGTCAGATATAATTATACATGGTCTTATGGTCTTTGTTATAATCTGAAATATTGAGAATGCACACCAAAAAAAATAATTACTGCCAGAAAGTCTAACCCCTTACTACTTTTTTTTTTTAAATCAGAAATAAGTTTATTGTACAAAAAAATAAAAATTCAGTAACATAGACATACACAGGCAGATCAACAATGAATGCAGCTACAGGGGGAAAGTATCAGAGTACAGCCATACACTGGCATAAAGCAATTTTCCAATCAATACATATACACATAGTTAGACAAACGAATCCTCAGTCACTTATTGAAGCATGGAGGAAAAGATGTTGTAACATAAAGCACTGCACTTTATAAATCATAACCTAACAGATGGGATCTGACTGTGTTCCATAATATCAACCGGTAGCCTCAGTGAGTAGAGGAATTAAACAAACTAAAAGAGGAGATAAAAAAAAAAAAAAAGTAAAATAAAATAAAAAGGGAAAAAAAGAAATAGAGAGATGAAAAGAATAAGAGTACTAATGCTGTAGTCCACCAATGTAGTTACATCACCCCCCATCTCCGTGGAGGAGTATTGCACCGCACATCACCCCCATCGCCCCACCACCAGCACCAATCACAACTCTGCATCCTTGCCTTCCACCCTCCCTCTAGGCACTCTATCCCTGTAATAGTCTGTCCCTCACCAATTGGAGAGGACCTAATCCTGGAATGTCTAACCAAGGTTGCCACATTGAATAGAACTTCTTTAAAACATTGCGGTGTTGGTACGTTAGTTTTTCACGAATCAGTAGCCTATTGACCTGCTTTACCCATTGTCCGCCCGTTGATACTCTCGGAGTAATCCATAATCTTGCAATCTCCTTGCGGGCAAGATAGAGCGAGCGAAGCACAGCAATATGACCATTTGGCAATAAGTCGGGTAACTCCAAGGCACCAAGGAGGCACACAACTGGGTCGTGAATAACTGGTATCTGAAATACTTGAGATATAGTGTCAAGGACATATTTCCAATACCTGAAAAGTTTTGGACACTTCCTTAGCATGTGCAGAAGATCTCCAGTGTGTGCATTACATTTTGGGCATAAAGGGGTGTCCCTGAGGCCCCACTTGTGTAGCCGGGCCGGTGTTCTGTACACCCTATGTAATAGGTATAAATGGGACAGCCTCTGTGATGCAGAAACGGAAACCAAGGGAGCAGATGTCAGGCACAGCTCCCAGGTCTCCCCATCAATAGGCCCCAGGTCACGTTCCCATCCTCTTCTACAGGGGAGTTTACTTGCGTCATGTGTGGATTGGAGTAATCTGGCATAGACCCTTGATATCATACCCGCCCTGTCATCCATCGAGAGTACGTCCCTCATTAGAAGGTGCGCCGTCAGAGCAAATGGGGACAGTCTACCTTCACATTGTACAGCATGCCTTAGTTGTAGGTACTGATAGAATTGGGAGTTATGTAAACCAAATTCCTCTTTTATAACTGCAAATGACTTAAATACCGTGCTGGAGTATAACTGAGTGATGTCGTGGATTCCCGCCGCCTCCCATGGGCCGAAACCCCTAAGTTTAAAGAGTTCCTTAAAATATCTATTCCTCCAAACTGGAGTAAACTGACAGACTGTTTTAACTTTAAAAATGGATCTCACATATTCCCATAATTTATTCAGTAGACTAACGTTAGGAAGGGTAGTAGGGAATTGAGTGAGGCCTGCCTCTAGATATACCAAGGCTGGGAGATCCGAAACCACAGGGACTATCAGGGACCTAATCGGGTCAGAGTCATCCACCACCCCCCAATTACCTAGATGCTGGAGCTGCGACGCTATAAAGTAGAACCTAGAATGTGGAACCGCCATACCCCCTTGGTCCTTCGCAAATTGCAAAGAGCACAAACTGATACGAGCCGGCCCACCGCCCCAGATCAACTCCCTAAACTGGGTATCTATTCGGGTGAACCATCTGTGGGTCATCCAAATCGGGGAATTGTGAAAAATATAAAGAAGTTGAGGCGCCCATATAATTCTAGATTTGCCTAGTATAGGGACGGAAAATGTTGATTATATGAAGACAGGAGGCGAGTATCTTGCATTAATCTTTCCTTTTAATGCTCATAGCAGAAAACATCTTTACATTTAAAAGAACTTAAAAAACTACATTTCCCATCAGTCCCAGCGTCCGTCTAGTCCCCCCCCCTTTAGGGGTCTGAGCCTATAACTAGGACTGTCCTGCTAAAGATCCTCCTCTTTCTTGAGAGCGAATGCCCAACACCGGACCACTTGAAGGAAGAAACAGCACCACAACTCTTCGACCAGCCGGTCAAACCTGCGTCAACGTCCGCGTAGGCAACTGGAGATCAACATGTAGTCAACGGGACTCCAACCAGGAGACTTAACCACGATTTCGTTCCAACGGGGAACACAGGAAGCGCTTCAACAACTGTCCCAAGAATCTGGGATGATATTCAGTATCCTGCAAAAGAGAAGATAAAAGACCGTAATAGGGTGGGTAGGGAGGGAAGATACTCGCCTCCTGTCTTCATATAATCAACATTTTCCGTCCCTATACTAGGAAAATCTAGAATTATACATCAGACAGGAGGCTCATATCTTGCAAGTTCAAAGCTATACATGTGTGAACCTCCTGAAATACGCATATATTTATCATACATATAGTTTTTACAGAGAAAAACCTAAAGTCTGTCCCACAAATTATTCGGTGAGAACAGATAAGGAGACATGATTTTCCGGCCTAAAGTAAAATCGACGAAAGGTCACTTCTGAGGACCAATCCGCCGCCAGTAAGAGATCTGAAAGAGATCCCCCTGATGTAACCACCTTAGTGGCCATGGCACCTCTGGTGGAATGAGCTCCAAAGAGAGATATATCTATACCTGCTATTTTCATGACTGACTTTACCCATCTAGCTAGAGTTGCCGAGGATACCGGCCGATGTGGTTGCACAAAGGATATCAACAATTGGGAAGAATCTGGAGCACGGAGCGCCGAAGTGAAGGACTCGTATGTCTGTAGACAACGAACCACGCAAAGACGCGGATATGCTGGGAAGAAAGGGTAAAAAACTGTGTTTAGGTTGGTTTTTGTCCTGCGAACCACCGAAAACCTAACCCCTTCTGGCGAGAATTGTCGTCTAGAAACGTCTAGGGCCCTGACATCAGATACACGTTTAATAGAAATTAAACACAACAGGGTAGTGAGTTTTAGGGATAGGTCTTTCAAGGATAATTGATCGTTGTCCCCCCATGAAGAAAACAATTGAAGTATTTTGGACACATCCCAGGTAGAATGGTATCGTGGTCGAGGAGGGCGTTTGTATTTAACGCCGCGGAGTAAACGACACACAAGAGGGTGTTTGCCTATCGGGACTGCGTCTACCGGACAGTGGTAAGCCGATATAGCTGACCTATAGACATTCAGGGAACTGTATGATCTTCCCAGCTCGTAAAATTCCGCAAGGAAATTTACGACTGAGGGAACAGGGGCATGAATGGGATCAATCTGTCGTTGATCACACCAACGGACCCACAACCCCCAGGCAGATCGATATGCCGATCTAGTCCCTGGGGCCCAGGCCACGGCGAGGAGATCTCTAGCCGATTGCGAAAGGTCTGAACCTGTCTCTGACATCCCGAGACCAACCAGGCGAGGAGTGGCAACCTGTTTTCCAATAGCAAGGGGTGTGGACCCTTGGACGGGTTCGTCAACAAATGAACCGAGTGTGGGAGAAGTCTGGGGTAGTCGATCGACATACCCAGAACTAGCGGGAACCATGGTTGCGTCGGCCACCAGGGGGTGATCAACGCCACCGTCGCAGATTGGTTCATGATGTGAAGAAGGAGTCTGGTTATCAGTGAAAAGGGGGGGAACGCATAGTTCACGCCCTTTGGCCATACTTGGAGGAAAGCGTCCACCGCTGTTGCTTCTGGATCCGGTCTCCAACTGAAAAAGTGAATCAGTTGTCGATTGATCCTGGAAGCGAAAAGGTCTGTGTGGAACGGACCCCAAAGTTCCTGTATTGTTAGGAAGGTCGATCTGTCCAACGTCCAATCGCTGGCGTCTGACAGATAACGGGAGTTCCAATCTGCCACATAATTGGAAACCCCAGGGATGTATTCTGCCACTGGCAGGATCTCCCTGGAAAGACAGAAATTCCAGAAGTCGGACGCAATGTCCGCTAGCATCTTGGATTTTGCTCCCCCTAGGTGGTTGATGTATTGCACCGCCGCCACGTTGTCCAGGCGTAATAGAACGCAACATCTGGACCTCTGAGAGAGAAAACTCTTGACGGCAAAGAATGCCGCCAAGAGTTCCAGTGCATTGATGTGAAGGGATGACTCGTCGTCGGACCAAGTCCCCCCCGTGGAGGCTTGTCCGCAACGGGCACCCCAACCTTGTCTGCTCGCATCGGATTCCAGTATGACATCCGGTCGAGAGCTGAAGATAGTTTTTCCATTCCATTCTATGGCGTGATGGAGCCACCATCGTAACTCCTTCTCTGATTCCGCACAGAGAGAGATTTTGTCCGAATAGCCTAGACCTTGTCTCAGGTGTAAAGTTTTGAGGCGCTGAAGGGCCCGATAATGCAGGGGAGCTGGAAAAATAGCCTGAATGGAGGCTGACAATAGTCCGACAATACGTGCTAGGGTTCTCAACGATATCTGTCCCTTGCTCAAAACTGACCTGATTTCCTTCCGAATCAGAGACAATTTCGACTGAGGTAGGCGTAAGACTGCCTGTCTGGTGTCTATCGTGAAACCTAAAAACTCCATCTCCTGAGCTGGGGACAGTACGGACTTCTTGAGGTTGATAAGAAAACCTAGTCCCTCTAAAAGTGACACTGCCCATTGCTTGTGTAATTCTGCCTGTGATTTCGAATGAGCCATGATTAAGAGATCGTCTAGATATATTATCAGACGCACTCCTCTGCATCTCAGGGCAGCTACCACGGGCTTCATTATTTTGGTGAAGCACCATGGGGCCGAGGAAAGGCCGAAAGGGAGACAGGTAAACTGCCACATACGGCCCCACCATAGGAATCTTAGAAAAATTTGTGAGGACAGGTGCATGGGAATCGTCAGGTAAGCGTCCTTCAAGTCTATTTTGACTAGCCAATCCCCTTGAGAGAGTAGGTCTCTTAGCAGATGAATGCCTTCCATCTTGAAGTGACGGTACGTCACGAATTGGTTTAACCCTTTCAAATTTATAATTGGACGATGTCCTCCGCCTTTCTTCTTTACTAAGAATAGGCTGCTGACAAACCCGGGTGATAAGGGGTCTACTTCCACTACGGCTTGTTTTGCCGCTAGATCCTGAATTTCCTCGTCTATGAGACGAGTACATTGTTCTGAGAACTGAATGGGGTGTGGGGGACCCAGCATGGTTGGCTGCGAGATGAAATCTATGTTGAAACCCGCTACTGTCGCTAATATCCAAGCGTCTGCCGTAATCGTGTGCCAGACGTGGATAAAATGCTTCAGTCTGCCCCCTACCGGTATGTGAGAAGAAAACTGAGGAACACTTACCAGCGGATGGGCGTGATCTGGGAAAACCTCTGCCCCCGCGTCCTCTCCATGGGCGTCCTCTGGGAGGAAAAAATGGCGCCGGTTGTGCCACTGGTAGCGAGTACTGCTGATGCATGGGCGCGTAAGGTTGAGCGGTCGCTCTAGGGTAGGCCCTGAAATAATTGTTTCGACCGGCAGATCGGCCTCTCCCTCTGCCGGCCCTACCAAAAACCTTGGATCCGGCGCCCGCTTTCTTTAACGAAGTCTGGGCCTTGTCCAGGCTGTTAAACAGGCCAACAAACCTGTTAATATTTTTCATAAGATCTTCCCCGAAGAGAAGACCTTCAGCGGAGGGACCCGGTTCTGATTCTGCCAAATGGGAGAGTTGCGGGTCCAATTTCATTAAGATCGACCTGCGACGTTCCACAGCGCAGGCCGTATTAGCCGAGCCTAGAAGACAAATGGCCCTTTGAGCCCAACCTCGTAATTGACCTAGGTCAACTGTGCCCTCAGTAGAGGCTGCTTGTTCCGATAGGTTTAAAATTTTCGTTAGTGGGCCTAGCATATCTAGGATCCGATCCTGGATCGATTTAAACGATCGTTCAATGCCCTTTTTGGCTTGTTTGCCAGCTTTAGTTAAATATTTCAATAGTACTGGATCGATCTCGGGAGTAATTGCAACTTTTTTAGGAATAATGGGTCTCGGGCATTCTGCCCTTAGTTTATTTCTATTGACCCTATCCAAACCCTTCCGAGTCCAGTGTTCTACATACTGGACTACCTGAGGGAGGGGTGTCCAGTCCCCCGATCTGGGGTGGGAAATGCCCTCTGGGTTGAAAAAGGGTTCGCCTAGCGAGTCTAGGATTGTCTCAGATGGTAAATCTGAGTTAGCCCCAAATTCTGTGAACTCTTGCTCAGAGTCTCCCCTGTCGGAGTCAAGATCTTCTGATGCGGCGACCAGAGATCCCTCAGAGGCATTATCTGAGTCCTCGTTAAAAGAATCCGGTTTGGACCGGTGGGAAGACTTAAATTTTTTCTTTAAAGACTCCTTATTCAGTAAGGGTCGTTCACCCTCTGGGTGGTTGGGGCGGCAGGCCGTGGGGGGTCCTGCGTCAAGCATAAATTGTACTTCCCCTGCCGGGGAGTCAGGACAAGCGGTCAAATTTTTACGCTTGCAAAGGGCTTTGCCCTTCTTCACTACTTCAGGGTGAGTAGTAGATGGGTTGGGGTGAGAGGCTAGGGCTGCTTGGATAGAGCTGTTGATAAGCTCCTGTATTTGAGCGGCTGTTAAAAGCTGCGGGCTCTCAGGGGTTAATCCTGTAGGGGCATTCATGACCATATTCATTTCATCTGTCATGATGTAGCTCAGTACAGATAATTAGCAAGGTTTGACAGAAACTAAAACTTATGATACTTGTTTCCTGCAGCAATAGTGATAACTCTAGGGTTAATAAATATTCAGTGCAGCAGTAGGTGACAAGATAATGCTAATCTGCAGGAATAGCAGACCACTCTCTAGAGTGCTCCGCTCTGAATTAATTAATTAATTAGGTGTATAATAGATAAAGCTGTAAACCAGCTGTTGTTACCGCTCTCCTCACCGCCCAGCAGCAGACTGGCGTGCGGTGAGGAAGCGGTGGATCCAGAGCAACAGCGCCGCCCGAGATCTCGCGAGATCTCGGCTGTGGGCTGTGATTGGCTGGACAGCGCTGAGGAGAGAGCGCGCGCTGTACTCGCCCCCCTTCCTCTGCCCACAGCCCGGGAAACTCGGCTAGTGACAGGGAGGAGGAGGGGGGAGAGGGAGGAGGACAATGGAGACTAAAGGCTGCCTTTCCTCAGAGAGAGAAAACGCACCGCAGAGGCAGCGGTGAGCTGAACATGAAGCCCTGAAGGAGCAAGGGCAAAAAATACCATCAGATGAACAGAAACGCAAAATAGAACAATAAAATAATATGATGGAAATAAGATAATAAAAATAATAATAATTTAGAAATATGATAATAAAGATAATAATAATTTAGTAAAATAAATAGCTAAATCACTAAGTTAGATACACAAGGAGTGCTCTAACTGCAAACAGTATATAAATCAGCAATATAAAAGCAATATGAAAGAAATATGAATATACTTATCTCTGCCATGAGCAGAAAGAAAGAGGAGGATCTTTAGCAGGACAGTCCTAGTTATAGGCTCAGACCCCTAAAGGGGGGGGGACTAGACGGACGCTGGGACTGATGGGAAATGTAGTTTTTTAAGTTCTTTTAAATGTAAAGATGTTTTCTGCTATGAGCATTAAAAGGAAAGATTAATGCAAGATATGAGCCTCCTGTCTGATGTATAATCTTAATTAAATTAACTCTTCCAGTAACAGAGAGTGGCAGTTTTCTCCAGGCGGAACATTTCAGCCGAAGCTTCTGCAACATTGGGGACAGATTCTTGTCAAGGTATTGAGTAGGGTCCAGGGTAACCTGTATGCCTAAGTATCGGAACTCATCAACTACAGCAATGTCTCTCGCGTAGTCAGGCAGAGGACCCGGCAAGGGGTCCAGGGGCATAAGAACTGACTTGTTCCAGTTGATGCTAAAACCCGACAGCCAACCGAAATCGGCTATCAGGCCCATCACGTTCTGCAAGGATCCACCAGTGTCCCCCAGATATATCAGTGTGTCATCTGCGTAAAGGAAAACCACAACCTTTCTAGTCCCCCTCTGGAACCCCACTATATCCTGCGACTTTCTAATATGTATGGCCAGTGGTTCAAGAGCCAGGGCAAACAACAGGGGTGATAAAGGACACCCCTGCCGAGTGCCCCTAGCAAGACGGAAGGAGTCCGACACATCACCATTGATGCGCATTCTCGCCGTCAGGTAACTGGACCCATTTCAAAAACGAGGGACCCACCCCAAACCGAGCCAGGACCTCCCAGAGATAAGGCCATTCCACACTGTTGAACGCCTTAGCGGCGTCCAAAGATAGGATCGCCACATTGCCTATGTTGTCCGAAGGGATCTGCAAGTTCAGGAAGAGTCTGCGCAAATTCTGAGAAGTAGATCTCGTAGGAATGAACCCAGACTGATCCTTATGTATCACTTTTTGTATACAGCTAGCCAACCTATTCGCCAGTATCCTGGCCAACAGCTTGACATCACATGTAAGAAGCTAAATCGATCTATAAGAGTCTGGTGACAGGGCTTCATTGCTGGGTTTCAACAGAACCACGACAAGGGCCTCATTTATGGAGGACGGGAGAGACCCCGTTTCAAAAGCATGATTGTAAACTTTAAGGAGAATAGGGATAAGTTGAGCCGAGTACCGTTTGTACACCTGGGAAGGTAGCCCGTCAGCTCCAGGTGCCCGGACATTTTTTGAGTGAGCCAGGGTTTCCAGTAATTCTTCCTCAGTCAGAGGAGCATGGAGCAGGGTAACATCCGAAGCGGACAGGGACAGCAAAGGGTATTTGTTTAGAAACAAATGAATGTCGTCTCGAGTAGGACTGACCTTGGATGAATAAACATCCTGAAAAAAGTGCTTAAAAACGTTTGTGACATCACTAGTAGAGTAGCAAGGCATCCCATTGGCATTCATTATAGACGCAATATGAGAAGATGGCTGTTGTGATCTAGCTAAGAGCGCCAACATATGCCCTGTATTCTCACCCTCCTCGAAGTGACTTTGTTGTAGGAAAAAGCGTTTATTCTCAGCTAGTTGCAGGGACAGGTCCTTAAGCAAAGTTTGGGCTGCCAGCCACGAGCGTCTTGCATCATTAGTGGGATCAGAAACATATCTGGCCTCAGAGGAACGGGCCTCCTCCAAAACCGACATCTCCCATTCCTTAGTGGAGGTTTTTATCTTGGAAATTATTCTAATAAACTGCCCTCTTAAAAAAGCTTTAGTCATTTCCCAGACTACATCTAATGTTGCAGAGTCTAAGTTATGCCTAAAAAAAGTTGTAAGGAGTTCCGGGATAGGGTCAGGGTCTGAAATAAGCGAGAGCCAAAAGGGGTTAAAGCGGATCTCCCATGCAATTACGTTTTTTTTTTTATAGTCTAGTTACATAGCAAATTGCAGGGCTTAAATAAACTTACTTCTCTCCGCTCTAACGTCCGCTCCGCTGTCTTTGTGTGATGAAAAAACCCTTATATTCCTTCCGTTGCCATTTCTAGTGTGGGCATTACAATCTGGCAGGGACTTCCTGCACACGCAGCACGGACCAGCGTCGTCAGCGTCTGTGTTGCCATAGCAATGGTCCCCGAAATCGTGCGATGTTTCGTCTAGGCCAGAATAGGATCACAAGGGAGCTATGACTGAAGCTTCCAGAAGACACTGCGCGGGACAGGAAACCCGAGAAAAACCCGAAGGCTCCAGACCGGAAGGCAAACGAAGAACTCAGGTACTGTACATTTTTATTAAACATAAATATCCATTTCGGCATTGTTTTTTAGAATTAGTATTATTAGAATTGACTTAAAAATCGGGTGGAGCTCCGCTTTAAGTTTCCAGAGGGTATTACCCCTACGCGCCCCACACCTAACATCTATTGACAGAGGGGAATGATCTGATATTTGTCTAGGATGGTATTGAGATGATCCTAACATTGGTAGGAGCAAGTCATTCCCCAACCCCAGATCAATTCTGGACAAACCCCCCACCGAGGCAGATTGGCATGAGTAAATTCTGGTATCTGGATTATGAATCCTCCAAACATCCGTTAGGCCCATTTCCAACAGTAAGCGGGCAAACAGAGTAGGCCCACTCCCTCTCTGCGCCCCATCCCCTCCTCGGGCAGATAGTCTGTCCCTAGTGTGGTCTAGACAATTATTAAAGTCACCCACTACCAATACAGGAATACCCGGGAAGCGGGCAATAAAATCTGCCAACACCTTCAGGGTATTAGTTGAAAAGGGAGGAGGAATATACATGCCTGCAAGAATACATTTAGTTCCATATATACAGCACAGAATAAAAACATATCTCCTGTATGGATCAATTTGTACCTCTAGGGCTGTGAACTGTGTGCCCTGTCTAACCAGAATGCTCACCCCCCTCGAGTACACTGAGAAAGTAGCATGTATTGGTGGCTAAATTGCCTCACTGCAAATTGGGGTGTAGAGGTCGGGGGGAGGTGAATCTATTCGCTTGACTGCACGAAGTACAGCCAAGCGCTTGACAGGATTACTCAATCCCCGCACATTCCAGGACATAAATCTGGTTATCTTAGACATTGCATTGTGGGAATAGGCAAAATAAGGATATCTTTGGCATCTTCACAGTACTGTACGGCAATTCCTCTAAACGAGATGAGTGTTGTGTGAGAAGATGGTTGTTGTATGTAAGATCCCTCTGGATGGGGGCCATGTCATCCTCTACGGAGCTCCCCCTCCCCTCCACAGCAAAGGTCCTCTCCCTCAGCTTTTGTGCATCTTGCCTCATAAAGGACATCTCAGCTTTAACACCCTTAATATCAGCTGTCAGGGCAGCTAGGGAGGTATTGCATGTGGTAATGGCTGCAAATATGTCTCTTAGTGAGGGTTCACTATCAGTGGCAGGGCTGGTGAGGGTTTGCGGCCTAGTGGAGCTGCCATCTGGAGTACTTACTGTGCTCCAGGGATAATCCGGGCCGCCTCCATCCTCCAGGGGGACTGTGTCATCCGCATCAGATGATCCAACGGGCATCTCCTGTGCACCCCTGGGTGAGTCTTGGCGTCCGCAGGTGAGCCATGCTGTCTGCGGACCGGGCCGCAGATTGTTTCCTAGCAGCCGACATTCGACTCGATCCAGGGAACAGAAGGTACCGGAGTGACCAGGGGATCTTCCCTCAGCAAGCGGGTGTGAAAAGCAGGTAAGACGGGTGGTATGCAGGATGGATTACAGGAGATTCGGCGGAGAGGAGCTGAAAGTGCTTCCTGCTACATCTGCTGCCTGGCCACGCCCCACCCCTTACTGCTTTGAAAAAATCTTCCCAATGGGGTCACAGAGAAAAAAAACTGACAATTATTTTATTGCTATGCCAAACTTAAAAAAAAGGTTTGAACTGGAACTGGCATTCAAATGGGAAGGAGTTGAAAAGATCTTGTTCATTGTCAACCTGCTTCAAGCTATTGTTTTTGCTACTCTGCGGCTACATGGGGCAGAGCTCAGTGGCCCACTCCCCGCAAACACAAAAATCTGCCTGTGACTGAAAAACAAGTCTCAGGTGGGCTGGCTTATTTCTTGTCAGGAGGCTCAAAGGTACATTAGACATATATCAAAATAAAGTAAATGTATTTTAATGGTCAACACGTAAGGGATGGTGGTGAATAGTATTCTGCACTTAAAGCGGGGGTTCACCCAAAAAAATTTTTTGAACATTACATTCAGTCGAGTTGTCCTAATGACAATCGGCTGTTTTTTTTAATTTTATCCCCGTACATACCGTATTTTCACCGCCGCTTCCAGGTATGTCTTCTGCGAACTGGGCGTCCCTAACTGATTGACAGGCTTCCGACCGTCGCATACAGAGCGTCACGAGTTGCCGAAAGAAGCCGGACTGCAAGTCGGCTCTATACGGCGCCTGCGCACCGACATTCGGCTTCTTTCGGCAACTTGTGACGCGCAGTATGCGACGGTCGGAAGCCTGTCAATCAATTAGGAACGCCCAGTCCCGCAGAAGACATACCCGGAAGCGGCGGTGAAAATACGGTATGTACGGGGATAACATTTTAAAAAACAGCCGATTGTCATTAGGACAACTCGGCTGAATGTAATGTTAAAAAATATTTTTTTGGGTGAACCTCCACTTTAATGCATTCTCAGCTTTGTAATCTTTACAAAGCCCCATTAAGCAAATATAATATTTTACAATCCAAGTGCTTGGAATATGGTTTACTAGATGTCCTCCCTGTGAATTTGTTTCTGGGAAGTGACAATTTCCCCTTTTTCAGCTTCTTGTTTTAGAAAGTGTTTCGTAACAATTTAATTGTGAAATATGCTTTTATAAAAATAGCCATCTCAGAATTCAAGTACAAATATCTTATCAGCATAGTCCCTGAAAGACATGACCAACTCTGTGGCTGGCTATACACACTGCGAATTTAATCAAGAACTAGACGAAATTCGCAATGTGAATAGCTTTGTTGCCCCCTCCCGCCCAACATCCTTTAACCACTTCCCGCATGGTCAATAGCATATTGACAGAAATGGTAATGTTATCTAAACTGATACAAAAAATGTAATTAAAAAAAAAAAAAAAAAAAGATACAAACTAATACTTTGAACTCCACATATGATGCGAAACCAATGTAGAGACGGAAATATTGAATTAAACCATGAGTAGGTCTTGTGCTGTGGTTAAGTCTGATTTAAAAAAAAAAGAATAGCATATTGACGTTCAGGAAGTGGTTTTGTTATCTTGAATGGACATCTATTGACAGAGGCGGCTGTAGGCTTTGTGAGGCCTTAGGCAAAATTTAGACATGAGGCCCCACTCACGCCCATAATGGATAAAAAAAAATTCAAGCAAGTAAAAATGGCTGCAGAAAGATGTATGGATCTAGCACACAGGCGATCAGCACCACTTCCAGGGCACCCATCAGACATATGCAGCCAATACAACATCTGGAACCCAGCAAGGTGAAAACCTCTCTAGGATTTTCCCCAATGCCCTGGGAGAATGGGAAGGGGGTGTCACTGAATCAATCCACATACACAGAGGAAGGCCAGTGGGGGGGATACCAGCGTTCAAGCACTAATACACTGTCCAACAAGAATTATCTTGCCTTTGTGGCTGTGTGTGAATAAAGAGATAAGCTTGGGTGTATTATTTGGATATACCGTATTTGTTGGCGTATAACATGCACCTTCACTTTAAGAGCAAAGTTTCAGGATTTTTTTTTTTTTAATAAAGAACTGTGAAGCAAAATAAGGGTCAGTGTCCATCTGCAGCCTCACAAGTGCCCGCCTGCAGACCCACCATTGCCATGAATGTAGCCCCACCGTTGCTAGGAGTGCAGCACCCACCGTTGCTAGGAGTGCAGCACCCACCGTTGCTAGGAGTGTAACACCCACCGTTGCTAGGAGTGCAGCACTCACCGTTGCTAGGAGTGCAGCACCCACCGTTGCTAGGAGTGTAGCACCCACCGTTGCTAGGAGTGCAGCACCCACCGTTGCTAGGAGTGCAGCACCCACCATTGCCAGGAATGCACACGCGAGCGCCAAAGATTACCTACAGGAGAATCTCCTGTTTACACGGCGGCCTCTTTAATAGAAAGTCCTGCCTCCTTTGATGGACAGAACAGTTGTCCAATGGCGGAGACGGGACTTCCTATTACAGAGGCCGTCCATAAACAGGAAACTCTCCTGTGTATGTACGGTGCTCGTCCCGCCTCCTCCCTGTCCCCTCCAAGGCATATACATATTTTGTGGCCCTGGCGCTGGGAGATCCTCAGGGACCACAAAAGATATATATGTCCAAATAACCAGGCGGGCCATTCTAAACCGTAACCCAGGCCGCGATTGGCCCACGGGCCGGACTTTGGACATGTCTGCCTTAAGGATTTAGAGAAGATCTGTAAAGAAGAGCAGACCAAAATCCCTCCTGAGATGTGTGCAAACCTGGTAACCAACTACAAGAAAGGTCTTACCTCTGTGCTTGCCAACAAGGGTTTCTCCACCAAGTTCTAAGTCATGTTTTGCTTAGGGATAAAATACTTATTTTACTCACTGAACTGCATCTTAATTTATAGCATTTGTTTTATGTGTTTGTTTATGGATTTTTGGTTGATATTCTGTCTCTATCATTTAAATAATAATTTTATGATATCCCATCAGTTTCAAGTGGCTGATGATGGCACTATTTTAAAGTGACCTTGTGGTCCCATACATGTATAAAGTAGGATCATAGTTATAACTTATTTTCAAATTCATCATAGCAAATGGTAATGGGGTGCAAAAATATACATACTTAGGGCCAGATTCACAAAGAGATACGACGGTGTATCTACAGATACACCATCGTATCTCTGACGTAAACTGGTCCTATCTATGCGCCTGATTCATAGAATCAGATACGCATAGATAGGGCTAGATCCGACAGTGTTACAATGTGTTACACTGTCGGATCTTTTTTTCAATTTAAAAATGGCGCCGATAAATAATATGTAAATCAGCGAGATACGCAAATTCACGAACGTACGTGGACCCGTCGCAGTCTTCTTACGTCGTTTCCGTAGCGGTTTTCCGTCGTATACTTACCCCTTCTTTTATCAGGCGCAGCCAATGTTATGTATAGCCGGCGTTCCCGCGTCGAATTTGAATTTTCCTACGTCGTTTGCGTACGCCGATTCACGAACACGCGCGTCGCAAGTCCCGCTCACGTCGCAACCACTGACGTCCTAGTGACATCAGTGGGAGCAATGCACGCCGGGAAATTCCCCGGACGACGCATGCGCATTTAAATCGGCGCGGGAACGCGCCTGATTTAAATATGACACTCCCCTAGCCGCGGAATTTGAATTCCGCTGGGGGATTTAGGATCCGCCGTCGCAAGTTTGGAGGTAAGTGGTTTGTGAATTAGCCACTTGCCTCCTAAACTTGCGGGAGCGTATCTTAATTCACGTAGATCGAGCGGATCTATAGATCCGCTGAGCTACGTGAATCTGGCCCAAAAAGTGTAAGTAAACCCTCCTATCGTTTTCCGCTAAGAAGGCTGCCATCTTTGCTTCTGTTTAATCTACAACTGCCATGATGCTGCACGTGTGATCAGTTATGACACCAGCCATTGGATGGTTTGACAGTTTGGTTAAGAGCACCACCAATGGGAGTGTTACATTTCCGGCACTTGCCGGGAATTAAAATGTTTTATGCATGGGTTTACTTCCACTTTAAATATGATCCCACTACTCTGTACATTCCAGTGGCGGAATTATCAGGGTCGTGACAGTCGCAGTTGCGACTGGGCCCTGTAATTCCGCCAAGTCTGGGGGGCCCGCCACCCGTCCGTGTGAGACGCCTGCCTGACTGTCAGTGTGTTCTGTTGGCTTATACATAGAGAGAATGCAGAGGCGCTGAGGCAGCACACAGAGATGTAGGGAGGCGAGGCAGGGCGGACCCTGACAACAAATGATAGATGGCGGGGGAGGAGCTTTCCCCTCTGCAGCTTCGTGTTTAGTTGGAGTACCTTCCCGGCTCCCATGTGAGGCAAAGCATCCTGGCGGGAGAAGAAGGCACGGTGAAGGTCAGACCCGTGACAGAACAGAAGTCAATAGGAATTCCCGGGGAATCGATTGATTCATTGACTGACGGTAAGTCAATTAATTGACAAAGGCAGATCTCAGCAATCGATGCCAACCTTCACCACCTGTGCCTCCTTACTGATCCCATCCCCCCACCACTGATCTCATCCCTATCCCCCCCATTACTTCTACAACAGAGGTAAGTAAGAGGCACAGGTGGTGGTGGGAGAGGATGGCACCGCCACCGCAGCCACCCCCCTCAAGTAGCATCGCAGCCACCCCCCCTCAAGTACCACTGCTGCCACCCCCCTCAAGTACCACCGCTGCACCCCCTCAAGTACCACCGCTGCCACACCCCTCAAGTACCACCGCTACCACTCCCCCCTACTTGAGGGGGGGGTGGCTGTGATGGTACTTGAGGGGGTGGTAGCGGTGATACGTGGTAGTGGTGATACTTAAGGGAGTTGGCAGTGGTGGTACTTGAGGGGGGTTGCCAGTGGTGGTGTCATCCTCTCCCACCACCACCACCTGTGCCTCTTACTGATCCCATCCCCCCACCACTGATCTTATCCCTATCCCCCTATTACTTCTACAACAGAGGTGATGGGGGCGATAGGAATCAGATGAGTGGTGGGTGGATGGGATCACTAAGAGGCACAGGTGGTGGTGGGAGAGGATGGCACCAACACTGCCGCCGCAGCCACCCCCCCTCAAGTACCACCGCTGGTACTTGAGGGGGGGTGGTAGCGGTGATACTTGAGGGAGGTGGCAGCAGTGGTACTTGAGGAGGGGTGGCTGCGGTGGCAGTGGTGGTTCCATCCTCTCCCACCACCACCCGTGCCTTTTACTGATCTCATCCCACCACTGATCTCATACCTATCCCCCTATTACTTCTACAACAGAGGTAGGGATGAGATCAGTGGTGGGGGGATGGGATCAGTAAGAGGCACAGGTGGTGGTGGGAGAGGATGGCACCATCACTGTCGCCGCAGACACCCCCCCCCCCCCAAGTGAAATTAGAAACAGAGTTCTTTACTTTGTTGTACAGTATGAAAAATTGAAGTATCAAAATCAGGCTTTTCGGGGGGGGGGGGGGGCCTTCATGATTTCTTTCACCGGGGGCCCTGAAGTCTCTAGTTACGCCACTGGTACATTCACTCAATAATACATGTTTCACATATTGAAGAACAGCCACTTTTATAGCTGTATCTTTTTACAAGAGAAATAACATTTATCGGACATAAAATGTCTGATATTCAGAAAATCCAATGGTATCACAAGCACATCCGTCAGCTTTGTTTTTATCCTATTTTAGAGTTATTACATAAAGACAAGTTTAAATGGAGCTTGTGGAAGAAAGAGAACAAAAAAAAGTTTCTAGCATGTAAGTTATACTGTTCTTATTATACCTCCATCCTGCTGTTGTAGAAATAAATCTATATTATGTAACCAAGCCAGAGCATATGCTACCTTAAAGATATGGGTATAGCCTGGCCATAGATGAAAATCCAATGCAATAAACGTTAAAATGTTTCCTATAATTTATGCTAGCTGGCATGTAACCAACTATAACAAAGATTTGGATTATATAAGGCAGGACCAGAAAGTAGGTTAGAGATTCCTGATTCCGTGCATAAGGGAAATTATGGTATTGAGCCAGGTTGCAGAGAAAATCATTTTTACTACTCTAGATTTTGACAGTAAAAACAAAGATAAAATCTATCCTTAAAAGGTACATAACAAAAAGTTATTTATTGGTTGGAACAGACTGCTATGTCTTTATGATCTCTATATGATCCTGTGAAATTGTATGGAGGATAACAAAAGTTATGTTGCACACTATGATACATGCCAAGCTTTTTGGAAGAAAACTATAGACGTTTTGGATCAATTTTATTTCATTTTCTACATGTATAAATCTTTAAACGTATGTGTTAGATCTTATTAGTTCTATGTCTACAATATATCTGTATACTGTATGCAGAAAGCATATGTAATGGAAGAGTTTTCACTTTTTTAAAGGCCAGCTGTAATTCTGTGTAGTTCATCCACCCCTTCCCAGTGCAGCATTCCTCTAGTCATTGCCACTCACCGTGATGCATATGTTTACAATGTTCACACAGGAACTGCCATCTCTTTAGGGTTCCCCAGTCCTGGAGAATAACTAGGAATCATGGGGTCCTTAACCACTTAAGGACCGAGCCTCTTTTTCAGACTCTGGGCTGGATTCACGTAGATCCGCGCATTTTTACGGCGGTGTAGCGTATCGTATTTACGCGACGCCGCCGTAAGTCAGAGAGGATAGTGCTGTATTCACAAAGCACTTGCCTCCTAAGTTACGGCGGCGTAGCGTAAATGGGGCCGGCGTAAGCGCGCCTAATTCAAATGAGGATAAGGGGGCGTGTTTTATGTAAATTATTGGTGACCCGACGTGATTGACGTTTTTTACAAACGGCGCATGCGGCGTCCGTGTACATATCCCAGTGTGCATTGCTCCAAAGTACGCCGCAAGGACGTATTGGTTTTCGACGTGAACGTAAATTACGTCCAGCCCCATTCATGGACGACTTACGCAAACGACGTAAAATTTTCAAATTTCGACACGGGAACGACGGCCATACTTAACATTGGCTACGCCACCTAGGGGGCAGCTTTATCTTTACGCGGCGTATCTCTTACGGAAACGGCGTATCTTTACTGCGACGGGCAAGCGTACGTTCGTGAATCGGCGTATCTAGTCATTTACATATTCTACGCCGAAATCAATGGAAGCGCCACCTAGCGGCCAGCGGAAAAATTGCACCCTGCAAGCCGACGTATCTTAGCTAGGTTTAAGTGTATTTCAGTTTGAGCATACACTTAAACTTACGACGGGCTTAGATTTTCGAGTTACGTCGGTGTATCTACTGATACGCCGGCGTAACTCTTTGTGAATCCGGCCCACTGTGTTTAAGATAAAAATTATTATTTTTGCTAGAAAGTTACTTAGAACCCCCAGACATTACACATTTTTTTTCTAACACCCTAGAGAATAAAATAACGGTCATTGCAATACTTTATGTCGCACTGTATTTGCGCAAGCGGTCTTACAAGCGCACTTTTTTAGGGGGGAAAAACACTTTTTTTAATAAAAAAATAAGACAACAGTATTTGGCCGTGCAATAGTGTTTTGGCTTGCCCCTCTTCCCCTCCCCACACTTCCCCCTTTATTTCAACCGTAAAGTTAACCCAATTTTTTTATGTTGTGAAAGATAATGTTACGCTGAGTAAATTGATACACAACATGTCACACTTCAAAATTGCGCCTGCTCGTGGAATGGCGGCAAACTTTTACCCATAAAAATCTCCATTAAAAAATTCTACAGGTTGCATGTTTTGAGTTACAGAGGAGGTCTAGAGCTAGAATTATTGCTCTCGCTCTACTGATCACAGCGATACCTCACATATGTGGTTTGAACACCGTTTGCATATGTGGGCGCTGCTCACGTACGGGTTTGATTCTGCTCGCAAGTTTGTCGGGACCGAGCTAGTTAAAAAAAAAAAATCGTATTTATTTTACTTTATTTTATTTATTTTGACACAGTTTTAAAAAAAAAAAAAAAAAATGGGTCACTTTTATTCTTATTACAAGGAATGTAAACATCCCTTGTAATAGAAAAAAAGCATGATAGGTCCTCTTAAATATGAGATATGGGGTCAAAAAGACCACAGATCTCATATTTACACTAAAATACAATAAAAAAATAAAATAAAATTGTCATTTGGAAAAATGACCAAAAAAATTACCCTTTAAGAGCTATGGTATGGAGATGGGTGGGGGCCATCTTCCCCTCACTCGTCTCCATACCCAGGAAGGATAAGGACCCGCTCGCCTCCGCTGCTACCGACGGCTCCGGTAAGCGTCGGAGTGCGCAGGAGAGCGGCGGGAGGGGGGCTCTCTCCCGCCGCCGATAATAGTAAAAACATAAGAGATGGAAACCTGGGTTATGGCAGCTAGCTGCTTCCATAACAGAGATATCCATCTTTAAAGTGCCGACGTATATATACAGTGGGCGGTCCGGAAGTGGCTAGCAACATTTTGACTCTTTTTGTGGGAGCTGACAGTGCCAACTGTGACAGCAGGGGTCATTGATCTTAACATACAGTATGCCTACATGAAGGTTAGCTAGCAGGAGAACTGTCAGCATTGTCAGTACCCTACTAGGGACCAATGTATTGGATAAAAGGTATAGCTGTTGTAGCAATAATAATAAATACTGTATAATAGTAACAGTCATAACACGCTGTATTACAAATCTTAAAGTTTCGTTTTCCTTAACAGACTCTCTAATGCCCCCCTGCCTTTGATTTTTTAATTAACCACTTCAATACCAGGCACTCGGACAACTACTTCCTGCCCAGGACAATTTTCAGCTTTCAGCGCTGTCACACTTTGAATGACAATTCCTCGGTCATGCAACACTGTACACAAACAACATTTTTATCATTTTCTTCCCACAAATAGAGCTTTCTTTTGGTGGTATTAGATCAACTGCGGTTTTTATTTTTTGCTAAACAAACGAAAAAAAACTAAATTTTGGAAAGAAAAATCTTTTTTTTTAGTTTCTGTCATAAAATGTTGTTTTCCCCTTCACTGACAGGCACTGATGAGGCGACACTGATGGGCACTGATGAGGCAGCACTGATGAGTTGGCACTGATGGGCACTGATGAGGAGGCACTGATATGTAGAATTGATGGGCACTGATATGCAGCACTGATGGGCACCAATAGGTGGCACTGATATGCAGCACTGATGGGCACTGATAGGAGGCACTGATGGGCACTGATAGGCGGCACTGATAGGCACTGACAGGCGGCACTGATGGGCACTGACAGGCATTTTTATTCAGCCCCCTTTATTCTGATACCCCTAACTAAAATCTAGTGGAACAAATTGCCTTCAGAAGTCACATAATTAGTAAATAGAGTCCACCTGTGTGTAATTTAATCCCAGTAAAAATGCAGCTGTTCTGTGACGCCCTCAGAGGTTTGTTAGAGAACCTTAGTGAAAAAAACAGCATCATAAAGGCCAAGGAACACACCAGACAGGTCAGGGATAGAGTTGTTGAAAAGTTTAAAGCAGGGTAAGGTTATAAAAAAATATCCCAAGCTTTGAACATCTCACGGAGCACTGTTCAATTCATCATCCGAAAATAGAAAGAGTATGGCACAACTGCAAACCTACCAAGACATGGCCGTCCACCTAACCTGACAGGCCAGGCAAGGAGAACATTAATCAGAGTAGCAGCCAAGAAGCCCATGGTAACTCTGGAGGAGCTGCAGAGATCTACAGCTCAGGTGGGAGAATCTGTCCACAGGATTAGGCATGCACTCCACAAATCTGGCTTTTATAGAAGAGTAGCAAGAAGAAAGCCATTGTTGAAAGAAAGCCAAATTAAGTTCTGTTTGCAGTTTGCGAGAAGCCATGTTGAGGGACCAAAACTGTACTTTTTGGCCTAAAAGCAAAATGCTACAGGGCAGCCCTCAAAATTTCCACTCGCCTGCTCGCATTTTGCGAGTGGATTTTGAGGGCTGGCGAGTGTGGGAGTGATCTTAGGGGGAAGAGAGGAGAAGAGAGTCACCGCCGCCGCATTGTTCAAAGCGCAGGGAATATAACAGCTTTCAATTCAATAGCTGTGTTCCCTGCCACGCGCCGTTCCACGTGCTTTGAACAACGTGGCGGCGGCTCTCCTCTCTCTTACCCAGCACATGTAGGCTGCACTGGGGAAACGTGGCTGCACTGGGGACACATGGCTGCACTGGTAGACATGGGCAGGCTGCATTTTTGGGCACAGATAAAGTTGTTGTTAATATGTATTTTTATAACTTCATTCTGCATAAAACATTTAAGTGTAATTTCATGAGATAATTTAGGAGGGCGTGTCTAGGGGCAGGATTAAGGGCGGGACATGGTAGGGGTTGGGTGGGGCAACTGGTGGCGAGTAACCCTTGAGGCCTGGCTAGTAGCTCAGGACTTGAAATTTTGAGCCCTGCTACAGGGTATGTGTGATAAAAAAATAACACTGCACATGACCCTGAACACACCATCAGCAGGGACAGGGAAACTGGTCGGAGTTGATGGGAGGATGGATGGAGCCAAATACAGAGCAATCTTAGAAGAAAACCTGTTAGAGTCTGCAAAAGACTTGAGACTGGGGCAGAGGTTCACCTTCCAGCAGGACAACGACCCTTGACATACAGCCAGAGGTACAATGGAATGGTTTAGATCAAAGCATATTCATGTGTTAGAATGGCCCAGTCAAAGTGCAGACCTAATTCCAATTGAGAATCTGTGGCAAGACTTGAAAATTGCTGTTCACAGACGCTCTCCATCCAATCTGACAGAGCTTTTTGCAAAGGAGAATGGACAAGAATGTCACTCTCTAGATGTGCAAAGCTGGTAGAGACATACCCAAAAAGACATGCAGCTGTAATTGCAGGGAAAGGTGGCCCTACAAAGTATTGACTCAGGGGGGCTAAATACAAATGCACACCACACTTTTCACATATTTATTTGTAAACAAATTTGAAAATAATTTTTCTTCCACTTCACAATTATGTGCCACTTTGTGTTGATCTATCATATAAAATCTCAATAAAACACATTTACGTTTTTGGTTGTAACATGACAATGTGGCAAATTTCAAGGGGTATGAATACTTTTTCAAGGCACTGTATATAAAAGGGTGTTTCAAAATGTAATGATGCGCAAATGACACAACACCCAGCACCTAAACTTCAATTAACTGCAGTCACATTAGGGAAAGACAAATGTAGACTGTTTTATAGGCTAGTAAACATCCCTCTTTAATTTATTAAAGAGCAATTCCAAGTAGCAATTAGTGAGCGGTATATTTGTCCTGAAATCAGAAAGGTCATTAAGTTTACCTTTCTCTGAGTTCCCTGTATTCTACCAGACCCATTTAACACTCAGTAGAAAGAACAGAAGGATTGTTTTCAGCGTCCATGCTGTTTAAAGATGGCCACAGACGGATAGAAATGTGACCGGTTCGGAAGGGACAGGACAAATTTCAATCAGTGTGTGGCTGCTCCCATTTGACAGAAGTCAATCACTGGAAAACGTTTTTCGATCAGCTGCTACAGCCGCTGAACAGTGGAAAGTCCGGCTATCAAAATACAATGTCCCTCCTCCTCCATTCACCCCATTTATGTGGATGTAAGTTCAGTTTGTTATATTTATTTTTTGTTAAACCCACTGATTGATCGGAAAAAAAAAAAAATCTACGGCCAGCCTATGGCTCAATTTTAAGTTCACAAATTTGAGGCATGGGTGGCCCTGCAAGCACAACATGATATTAAAGTGTTTGTTACCCCAACATTTTATATTCCTGATACGTGCCTTATGTACCATGTACTTGTATGACAAAGTATCCTGTTCCCTATATTGCTTCCTGTGTGTGAAACCCCTGGTGATGCTGACAGTCCCTCTGCTGTTGCTATTAAAAACTGACCACACTTAGTGGCAGAACATAGCGTGGTCAGTTCTCTAGTTATGCTGGGAACTCAGCCTGTTTTCCAATGACGAGGCTTGTCCTGACATGCCACCCCCTGCACAGCCTTTCATTGTCAAGGTCAGCGTGCTGCTGCTTCTCCTCCTTCCAGCTCGAAATGTGCACTCACAGCCAACAAAAAGTTCTGTCAATGCAACTTGACACAACTGAAAATTTTTTTTTATTTAGTGCTTGGGTAAATGCTGATGGTTACTGCATCTGCCTGCATGTGTTCCACGGCGGTTCTCGCCAAGCAGTTGTAACAAGGTGCCTCTAGCTGTGTGGACTCCCTGCAACCTCATATATAGTGACGGAAGTGCGGAGCTCTGTCTTTACAGAGAGGGGGCAGGGCTATCTTAATGCATGGGCACACCTGGGCACTGACCAGGGGCCCCAGGTGTATGGGGGCCTCATGATAATCTTGCATTACATCATACTTGCCATCTGTCCCAGGTTTGCTGGGATAGTCACGCTTTTTACTAAGCTGTCCTGGGATGGCATTGTCCCGGGCAGTGTCCTGTAACCTGCACTGTACCCTCCTGACCTGTACTGTGTCTTTTTTGCCTGCCCCCCATACTGTGCCTTTGGATTACGGAATGTTTTCTTATAGATTAAAATGTATTTTACTGATCATACTAATAAATAGATGTTTAATTCTATCAACTATTTATACTTTAATTCTTGAGAGTATGTGTGTGAATCTGGGCAGGCTGGTAGGGGTATTATTGTATTACTTTGCCCAGGTGGTGGTGGTATGTGCAGAGAAGACTGAATTGAGTAGGATCCCTTGCTTGCAGGGGTGGACTGACAACTCATGGGGCCCCCCGGGCAATAGAAGATTATGGGGCCCCTGGGCTTACAGATGGCCACCACGCCAGGAGGCAGTGCAGAGGCGGGGCAGCTAAAATCTCAGGACTTCCAAATCAAAAGCATGTCGGTTTCGGACACATCAGGGACAGATGTAAAAAAAAACAAAGATTTGTACATACTGTCCCTGGTTTTACTGAGCCTGGCAACCCTGATGGGGCCCCCGAGTGACTCAATGGTCAGTCCGCCCCTGCTTGCTTGCCAAAAACACCCCAATCCCCCCCCACTGCAGAAAGGAACAAAAGTGTGGCAGCCAGCTCTCATCATTCAGTTCCTTCTCTGCTGTGTAAATGGCTTGCTCCTTCCCCATTCCTATTGGCAGCCATAGACCTGAACCAATCAGCAGCAAGGTAGAGAATACAACAGCTGCATGAACACTGGAATATGTATTCCCAGAGAAGTGGTGTACAAAGCAAATGGAGTGGCAGCAAAACATATTACCCCAAATCCCTTGCTGAGAGCAGGATTTGCACCTTGCAAAGTTTTACTGGTGAGTTAGTGCAGTGCAAGAAGACCGTGTTGTGGGGACCTGCAGAGATGTTGTTGAAAAGCCATTTCTGCGTGGGGAAACAAAGGAGTTTAGAGCTGTGATTTGAGTGCAGAGGAATGGCATCACTGCGAGAACACTGCGAGGACACGGACTTTGCTGTGCCTTCAGACTGGTGAACCCAAAGTGAGTAGACACCTAAGCAGAGGGACTGCTGCTATTGTGTCACCAGGTTTGGTAAGGGCATCTTGCGGCCATGATTTGTTGCCACCTTTAGAGATTGACCCCCTAGGACTTGACTACAGAGATACTTTATAGCACTATTGCTGCCTGTAGACCTTATTGACTGTTCTCAATTGCAGCAACAGTGTTATTGGGCCTCAACACTAGCCGGCTGAAGAGCCTGCACTAATGACTCCCCTTACAGTTGCTACCCAGAGACCATTGCCCCTTCTTAGTTAAGAGGTTCCTCTCAGTAAACGCTACACCATACGTTAGTCATTCCAACAGAGTGCACTCTAACCCAGTGTTATTATTCACCTTGCAGTTAACATTTTTATGCACTGTTTATTGCTGAATTTGCTGAGTCATGTGTTGATTTCCACTTACCAAGTTACTTTGGTATAGCTATTACTTTGTTTAGCCGACTGTATTCGAGTTTACCTGCTGTGTGCTTATTTATAATCAGCTCTCTATTCATTCTAACCCGCATCAATATATTGAGTTCATCTACAGTGCCTTGAAAAAGTATTCATACCCCTTAAGAATTTCCACATTTTGTCATGTTACAACCAAAAACATAAATGTATTTTATTGGGATTTTATGTGATAGACAACCACAAAGTGGCACATTGTGATGTGGAAGTAGAAAATAATAAATAGTTTTCAATATTTTTTACAAATAAATATGTGAAGTGTGGTGTGCATTTGTATTCAGCCCCCTGAGTCAATACTTTGTAGAACCATCTTTCGCTGCAATTACAGCTGCAAGTCTCTTTGGGGATGTCTCTACCAGCTTTGCACACCTAGAGAGTGACATTCTTGCCCATTCTATTTTGCACAATAGCTCAAGCTCTGTCAGATTGCATGGAGAGCATCTGTGAACAGCAATTTTCATGTCTTGCCACAGATTCTCAATTGGATTTAGGTCTGGACTTTGACTGGGCCATTCTAACACATGAATATGCTTTGATCTAAACCATTCCATTGTAGCTCTGGCTGTATGTTTACGGTCGTTGTCTTGCTGGAAGGTAAAAAGCCACTCCAGTCTCAAGTCTTTTGCAGACTCTAACATATTTTCTTCTAAGATTGCCCTGAATTTGGCTCAATCCATCTTCCCATGGACTCTGACCAGCTTCCCTGTTGAAGAAAATCATCCTCGTGTAGCACTACCCCCGTAGGAGCTGCTGGTTATATTTTGGGTGGCACATTACCTCTATATTCTCGCTGTCCAGGGTAAACAGAGAGTCTGAAGAATTCCAATGTCCACATAATGCACTTCTTTTTCATGGATTTATTTGGGAGAACTTCAGTAGAAAAGAAGGATAGGGGTGGAAAGGGTAGGTAGGTTCAGGTGCACAGTCACAAGTACGGAAACACTCCTGTTTCCAGCAAACAGTTCTCGTCGACACTCTAGCCAGAGTGGGTATTGCTCACCCGGATAGGTCCCTCTCACTGGCCTAGCAGCCGGGATGGCGCACAAAGTAAAGTACAGTCTCTGCCACAGACCTTCCTTTGTTGATGAGACACTTTGGTCCGGAATCCTCTGCCACAGGATTCAGCACCCAGATCTCTTTAGCTTTGGAAGAACTTTTAAATCCGACAGGTGACACCATCAAGCCTCTCAGTGTATGGTGCACCCTTCGATTAAGTTTTCAGGCCTTCTCCCAAGGTACCAGCCTCTTGCATGACCCTCTCCAGGATAGGTCCTCCCCAGGCTTCCTTCATCAAGTGGCTTCCTCCCATAGGACGGACAGCACAGGATCACCTTTGTAAGGCAGGCCCCAGCCAGACTACTGTGCGCACCAAACAAAGCTGCAACCCCGTACCAACATGGTACCGAAGTCAGGATTCAGGACACGCACCTCAGGCCAGGTGGGCCACGAGGGGTGAACGACGAACCCCCGCCAATGGCGTCTGTCCCTTAAGTACCCCTTCCAGCATGCACAGCGAGCAACCACTCCTACTGATTCGCTGCTGAGGGGGACACTCAATACACCTTGATATTGCTGCTGCCACTCTTGGCCTGGGGTGGTAATGACACCCCCAGGCAAGCAATGGTGGATACTCCCAGCACAGCCATGGCTGAAACAGAGGCTAAATTGCTCTTAATCACACTGGTCTGAGCCAAATAACAGCTCAGACCCCCACTAAATTTAAAGCAGCGCCTGTTCAACAGGAGCAGGGCGCTACATACTCCCCCCACAAAAAGACACAGTCCCCAGTGTCGGGAACAATGGCATCTCAAGCCTGAGCACCAGCACCTGAACCTTTAAATTGGATGGGGAAAGGGAAAAAAGAAATAGAAACACAGTATACTGTACATTATCATGCTATAACAATTCACAAATTTACATCACCATTCCTGTTCTATCTATCTAACCCGCCCATTCTCCGGCAGTCTTGATAGAAGATCAGCTTACCTAAAAGAAAACAGAAAAACAAACACACACAACAATTCTACTCCTAATATTATATAAAATTAAGGCAGAGCAAAGCTGCACCTCCGTGAAGGTGGAACTTTCCTTCTTCCTTCTAAAAACACAATAGCTAAGCTTAAAGAGTCTTTCCCTAGTCTGATTGACCACTGCCGCCTAGTGGCAGAAATCACAATTCAAAGTTGCACAAATCCTTGGGCAAAACAAGTTTTGATCTTCTTGATCTCGGAGTCCTCAGAGGCCCTGGTCCTAACTGACTAGTTCCTCCCCTCCCAAGTTCAAATATCTCAGCAATTGAAGAAATGTAGCTCCTTCATGGAACTTCCTTTGAAGAAAACAAAACTTTAAACAAGTCCTACCGGTCTTTCACAAATAAAACCATGAATGCGGCAGGGTCAGGGATTTTCCCTGCTTGTCAAGGGTGGTGATGAAATACACTTTATCATCCTTGACAGGCCTTTGGATGACCACACGATCTAAATAAATGTGTTGGCCATAACTCCAGTGCAGCCGACATCACTGCAAGCAGTGAGCCATAAAAAAAGAAAAGTCCAAGTTCTGGGACGGTTTAGGCACATTTAAATAGTCCCATATGGCTTCTTCATACCATTTTTATCACAGTTGGCTTCGATCTCCTCCATAGTTGTCTTTGGCACATAAGGAAACTCCAAGCCATGTTCAATAGCTACCCTTTCCATCATCAATACCCTTTGCAAGCGGGCGAGTTTGGGTAGTGTGCGGGAGTGTCCCAGTCCCGGCATTACACATGCCTTCGATGACCTTTTTAGAAGAGGGGTAATAGATAGAGGCGCATCTTTTCTCCGCATCAACAACAATTTCTAAGTTAACACCCGGGGTTTCCGCCAGAGGCGTTGTCTCCCCAGAGTCCATAGAGGAACATTTCTCTGAACTATGAGTGGAGGCAGGTCTATATCTTTTATCCCAGGTTAGCTCAGGGAACTCTGGTTCAAACCAGTGGTCATCACCTGCATTTGACAAAGAGTCCATATCAGAGTCCCCATACTCTTCGGCAGGTAAACATGTGCGCACAGTTTTTGTCAGTTTATCCCCAGCCTGCTTACCAGTTCCTGTCGTGGACTTCACAAGGGCAACATCTTTCTCGGAGTCCGGTTCCGGTAGCCCACCTTCTTCCCGGCGGGTGCAGAAGGAACAACTGACGTGCAAACACTTTCAGGAACAGCATCTGCTCATGGCTCCGGAACACTTGCATTAGCGACATCTCTGTTGGTGTCACTCAACGTAGCAGGCACGGCAAGTGTAGATCTGGACGTAGGCCAGGAAGTAACTTTGTCCAAAGTGACAGCGCCTGTGATCCAGTCTACTCGATAGGCAGAAGGGCGATCCGGTGGGTAAATCCACTCCAAACAAGTACTCCCCACACTGGAAGCATCGGCAGAAAGGTCGGAGCTGGACTGCCAATCCCTCGCATTTCGGCCACAACATACCAAGCGCCTCCACGTTGCCGCTAGTATAGAGAACGAAACGCCCATGCGGTTTCATCCTGATGCCTGTATCCCTCAGTAATGCTCCTGGCGATGCAGAACTCACACTAGCTCCGGCCTGGAACATTGTAGGCCTCGGTCCTATCGGTGGTAGCGAATACACCGACATGACTTGCTCTGCGATCCTCTCCAGCCGATCTAGCAATCGATGTCCTTTTCGCGCCAGACACACACTGGTTCTTTTCTTGGCACGTCGCTCCACGCACCTCTCTGTTGCACGTGTAGCCAACGTCTCCGCCAAGCGGCCTGACCTTAACCCCTTCTTTCACTAACACAGTTTAACACCCCATCAAGTTCAGACTCTGATTAAACAAAATAACTTTCCAATTCTGTTGCTAGAGGTAACAGCCTATCCCGGACGAGCCCCCACGTGTAGCACTACCCCCGTAGAAGCTGCTGGTTATATTTTACGTTACCTCTATATTCTCGCTGTCCAGGGTAAACAGAGAGTCTGAAGAATTCCAATGTCCACACAATGCACTTCTTTTTCTTGGGTTTATTTGGGAGAACTTCAGTAGAAAAGAAGGATAGGGGTGGAAAGGGTAGGTAGGTTCAGGTGCACAGTCACAAGTACGGAAAAACTCCTGTTTCCAGCAAACAGTTCTTGTCGCCACTCTAGCCAGAGTGGGTATTGCTCATCCGGATAGGTCCCTTTCACTGGCCTAGCAGCCGGGATGGCGCACAAAGTAAAGTACGGTCTCTGCTACAGACCTTCCTTTGTTGATGAGACACTTTGGTCTGGAATCTTCTGCCACAGGATTCAGCACCCGGATCTCTTTAGCTTTGCTTTGGTAGAATTTTTAGATCCGACAGGCGACACCGTCAAGCCTCTCAGTTTATGGTGCATCCTTCGACAAAGTTTCCAGGCCTTGTCCCAAGGTACCAGCATCTTGTATGGCCCTCTCCAGGATAGGTCCTCCCCAGGCTTCCTTCATCAAGTGGCTTCCCCCCATAGGACGGACAGCACAGGATCACCTTTGCAAGGCAGGCCCCAGCCAGACTACTGGGCCCACCAAACGAAGCTGCAACCCCGGACCAACGTGGTCCCAGAGTCAGGATTCAGGACACACACCTCAGGCCAGGCGGGCTATCAGGCGTGAACGACGAACCCCCGCCAATGGCGTCTGTCCCATAAGTACCCCTCCCCAGCATGCACAGCGAGCAACCACTCCCACTGATTCGCTGCTGAGGGGGACACTCAATACACCTTGATCTTGCTGCTGCCACCCTTGGCCTGAAGTGGTAATGACACCTCCAGGTGAGCATTGGTGGATACTCCCAGCACAGCTATGGCTGGAACAGAGGCTTAATTGCTCTGGTCTGAGACAAATAACAGCTCAGACCCCCACTAAATTTAAAGCAGCGCCTGTTCAACAGGAGCAGGGCGATACACTCACAACATGATGCTGCCACCTCCATGTTTCATAGTGGGGGTGGTGTGATCAGGGTGATGTGCAATGTTCGTTTTCTGCCACACACAGCGTTTTGCTTTTAGGACAAAAAGTTCAATTTTGGTTTCATCTGACCAGAGCACCTTCTTACACATGTTTGCTGTGTCCCCACATGGCTTCTCGCAAACTGCAAACGGGACTTCTTATGGCTTTTTTTCAACAATGGCTTTCTTCCTGCCACTCTTCCATAAAAGCCTGATTTGTTTAGTGCACAACTAATAGTTAACCTGTGGACAGATTCTCCCCCCTGAGCTGTGGATCTCTGCAGCTCCTCCAGAGTTCCCATGGTCCTCTTGGCTGCTTCTCTGATTAATTCTCTCCTTGGCCGGCCTGTCAGTTTATGTGGACGGCCATGTCTTGGTAGGTTTACAGTTGTGCCATATTGCTGTGTCCCTCCATTGACAAAAGAGAAAACAAGATTTTAATATCACTTTAAGCATTTACCTGAGCATGGCTGTGTATAACTATTCACTTGTGTTGGTGACCTTATGCAGTCAGCACACAGGAGCTACTAGGACTAGGTGGCCATGTACATTAAGGTGACCAGATTTTTAAACTGAAATCTGGGGACATATTTTTTCTTTTCTAGTAATGGCAACAATCAGCGACTCTCTGCTGTCGCCGCCCGCCTCACAGCCTCTCAAGTCTCACTCTCCGGGCCCCGGCTACTACTGGATGGGGAGCGGAGGAAGATCACTCCGCAAGGGAAGGCAAGGAGATAGGAAGGTGGCTGGCAAAGAATTTGAGCCAAGGCAAAAGAACATGCGAGCGAAGCTGAACGGGCATGCGTCTGAAACTAAAGAAATATTCCCTCCACTCCGACCAGCACATGATCATCAGAAGGGGGCACAGATAATGGGAAAAATACAACCCCCCTATGCTAGTAGGCACGGCGGAGCGGGGGGGGGGGGGGTGTAATTCTATTTTTTTTATTTTAATTCTGCACTGACTGTCTTTGAAATTGCCCCAGCCCCTTATTAAATCCAATCTGGGGACAAAACCAGGGGACAAAACCAGGGACAGACTTGGTCCGGGGACAGTGTCCTCAATCAGGGGACTGTCCCCTGAAACTGGGGGTGTCTGGTCACCTTATACTAGGTGACCATGTACATTGGGCCTATAGGTGGCGTGTAGTGCGAGCCTTTAGGACTTATTCACATAACATGCAATGACGTGTTTTTCTCCACACTGGATGAATACAGGTCACCACTAGGGCACATAGAAAACCATTGTTTTCACACTTGTATTGGTGGCTGAATGAGGCACCTTGGGGAGTTTATGGCTCAGCACACAGGAGCTACTAAACATATGTGTGCACGAAGTACACAATGATATTGTGTATACAATGGCTTGTCAGAGAGATTCGTAGCATTCCAGGATTAGGTGACTATACCATCTCATTTTTATTACTGTATATCCCTAATATTTGGGCTGACAAGGTACCCTCAGCGTGCACAAGTGGGAGCGAGCGGCCACACATAACGGTGCAGACTGTGCGCGTCACACCACCCCCTGCCGACAACTCCGGAGCGCGCAGGGGGAGGCTCACTGACAGGCGAAGGGGCGTGGTTTGGGGGGGGTGCGCGCGGCCCTGAGTTTGCGTGGGCGGGGAAAGAGAGTGTCTGACCGTGGAGGAGGAGGACTCGTGTGCGTGGGCGCGCGACCGGTTCGGTGAGGGAGACGAGAATTCCCCGTGTGCGTGTGCAGGGGGACAGTGCCGGAGGTGAGAGCCCGGGAGGGGACAGGGACGGGGATGTGTGCAGGGGGTGAGTGTACAGGGAAAATGGAGGCTGGGGGCTCCTGTAAGTTTGGGGGAGCTCAGTGTGTTGGTGGGGCCCCTCCATTCATTGGCGGACTCTGCCATCACTCCGGTATGTGCCTGGTAGATGATCATGTGGTGTATAGAGAGCTGATGAGTGATGTGTGTGTACTACTACAGGACTACGTACAGCACTGCTCTCATCATCCCTACTACTACTAGACTACGTACAGCACTACTCCCATCATCATCCCTACTACTAGACTACGTACAGCACTACTCCCATCATCATCCCTACTACTAGACTACGTACAGCACTACTCCCATCATCATCCCTACTACTACTAGACTACGTACAGCACTACTCCCATCATCATCCCTACTACTACTAGACTACGTACAGCACTACTCCCATCATCATCCCTACTACTACTAGACTACGTACAGCACTACTCCCATCATCATCCCTACTACTACTAGACTACGTACAGCACTACTCCCATCATCATCCCTACTACTACTAGACTACGTACAGCACTACTCCCATCATCATCCCTACTACTACTACTAGACTATGTACAGCACTACTCCCATCATCATCTCTACTACTAGACTACGTACAGCACTACTCCCATCATCATCCCTACTACTAGACTACGTACAGCACTACTCCCATCATCATCTCTACTACTAGACTACGTACAGCACTACTCCCATCATCATCCCTACTACTAGACTACGTACAGCACTACTCCCATCATCATCTCTACTACTAGACTACGTACAGCACTACTCCCATCATCATCCCTACTACTACTAGACTACATACAGCACTACTCCCATCATCATCCCTACTACTACTAGACTACGTACAGCACTACTCCCATCATCATCCCTACTACTACTAGACTACGTACAGCACTACTCCCATCATCATCCCTACTACTACTAGACTACGTACAGCACTACTCCCATCATCATCTCTACTACTAGACTACGTACAGCACTACTCCCATCATCATCCCTACTACTACTAGACTACGTACAGCACTACTCCCATCATCATCCCTACTACTACTAGACTACGTACAGCACTACTCCCATCATCATCCCTACTACTACTAGACTACGTACAGCACTACTCCCATCATCATCCCTACTACTACTAGACTACGTACAGCACTACTCCCATCATCATCCCTACTACTACTAGACTACGTACAGCACTACTCCCATCATCATCCCTACTACTACTAGACTACGTACAGCACTACTCCCATCATCATCCCTACTACTACTAGACTACGTACAGCACTACTCCCATCATCATCCCTACTACTACTAGACTACGTACAGCACTACTCCCATCATCATCCCTACTACTACTAGACTACGTACAGCACTACTCCCATCATCATCCCTACTACTACTACTAGACTATGTACAGCACTACTCCCATCATCATCTCTACTACTAGACTACGTACAGCACTACTCCCATCATCATCTCTACTACTAGACTACGTACAGCACTACTCCCATCATCATCTCTACTACTAGACTACGTACAGCACTACTCCCATCATCATCCCTACTACTACTACTAGACTACGTACAGCACTACTCCCATCATCATCCCTACTACTAGACTACATACAGCACTGCTCTCATCATCATCCCTACTACTACTACGTACAGCACTGCTCTCATCATCCCTACTACTACTACGTACAGCACTGCTCTCATCATCCCTACTACTACATACAGCACTGCTCTCATCATCACTACTACTACATACAGCACTGCTCCCATCATCACTACTACTACATACAGCACTACTCCCATCATCACTACTACTACATACAGCACTACTCCCATCATCACTACTACTACATACAGCACTACTCCCATCATCACTACTACTACATACAGCACTACTCCCATCATCACTACTACTACATACAGCACTACTCCCATCATCACTACTACTACATACAGCACTACTCCCATCATCACTACTACTACATACAGCACTACTCCCATCATCACTACTACTACATACAGCACTACTCCCATCATCACTACTACTACATACAGCACTACTACTACATACAGCACTACTCCCATGTCCCATCATCCATACTACTACAGGACTACATAAAGCACTGCTCACATCACTACTACTACAGGATACATACAGCATTGCTCTCATCATCACTACTACAGGATACATACAGCATTGCTCTCATCATCACTACTACTACACACAGCACTGCTCCCATTACAACCACCTGTACCCGCTGACAGGGCTCAGCACTCCCTGTATTGAACCGTGGGGGGGGGGTCTCCAGAACACAAGTGTCTGATACTGGAGGACCAACTGTACAGAATAGGGGTGCTCACCGTCCAGAGCTGGGATACAAGGGGACTAAATGTACAAAATAGGGGGTACTGCCTTTCCAGAGCTTGAGGACTGAGGGCCAGATCCACAAAAACCCAGCGCAACGTAACTTTTTCAATTTAAGTTACACCGCCGGAAAATTTCTACCTAAGTGCCCGATCCACAAAGCGCTTACCTAGAAATTTTCGGCTGTGTAACTTAAATCCGGCCGGCGCAAGGCATTCCTAATTTAATGGGGCGAGTCCCATTTAAATTAGGCGCGCTCCCGCGCCGGCCGTTCTGCGCATGCTCACGACGTCATTTTCCCGACGTGCTTTGCGCGGTTTTACGTTGCGCCGGGTTTTGAGAATCGCGACGGGCGTAAAAAAAAAAATACGAGTTGCGGCGGGGAAAAAAAAAGACGGCGATGCGGGATAGAAGGGTCTACTTTTACAAGGCCTAAACAGTTTAAGCCTTGTAAAAGTAGCCCTAATATTGCAACGGCAAACTAATACTTACGGAGAAAAAACAAAGCGTAAAAGCATACCCGAAGCGGCATTTCGACAAGAAATGCCCCCAGAGGCGGCTGCGGTACTGCATCCTAAGATCCGACAGTGCAAGTCCCTTACACATGTCAGATCTTCTGCCTAACTATGGAAAACTGATTCTGTGGATCAGTTCCATAGATAGAAACAGGGATACGACGGCGTATCAGTAGATACACCGGCGTATCCCTTTTTGAGGATCTGGCCCTGAGTGTCTAGAACCGGGGGGGGGGGGGGGGGGGGCAACCGTACAGGGTAGAGGACTACATATATAAAATGGGGGGGGGGGGGTGTGTACAGGACAGAGGACTATCAGTACTGAACTAGGGGCAGAGGACTACCTATACAGAATGGGGGGCTGACTGTACAGGACAGAGGACTATCAGTACTGAACTAGGGGGGGGGGGGGACTACTTGTACAGATTGGGGGGCTGACTGTACAGGACAGAGGACTACCTATACAGAATGGGGGGCTGACTGTACACGACTATCAGTACTGAACTAGGGGGGGGGGACCACTTGTACAGATTGGGGGGCTGACTGTATAGGACAGAGGACTATCAGTACTGAACTAGGGGGCAGAGGACTGCCTATACAGAATGGGGGGCTGACTGTACACGACTATCAGTACTGAACTAGGGGGCAGAGGACTGCCTATACAGAATGGAGTGGGGGAGGCACTGTACGGGGGGTGTGAGCCTACAGAGCAGAGGACAAACTATAGAGGACAATGTTTGATGAGGAAAAGTTACTTCCCTGGCTGGGGCACTGAACTCTGTTGTGTATTTGCAGGTACTGGCACCATGCACACACCCTTATCTGTGAAGGTGACCCTTACAAGGTAAAGATCAGGTTGGCAGTAACCCACCAAAAGGTCAGTCCATTAATCCTCTGTGTGAATGTTTTCTGCGTGTAACGGTTGCTTTGTATTTGCCTCCAGTAACAATTTCAGACGTGTACGTTAGTAATATGATGTTAGGCTGGGTTCACACCTATGCATTTTGCACTACAGAGCGTGTTCCATAGGAAACCATGATACGTGGACTGTAGTGCTAAAAGCACCAAACCGCCTAGGTGTGATTCCAGCCTTATTCTTGCTTACCATCAGCCACTGTAGCATCTTGTTGTTACATATTTGTAGCTACTTTTCACTAAAGTTGGCGTTAAAGAATGTTTGTTATTTTTAAGACCCCTTTCACACTGGGACGGCGGGTCAGTTAGCGGTAAAGCAGCACAAGTTTTTAGTGACGCTTTACCGCTGTTTAAGTGGCGTTTTGCGGCGCTTTGGAGGCAGGTGCGCGGTGTAGGAGCACTGTGTCTTTCTCATTGGGGAGGCATGAGAGGCCTGATTGTGAAAGGGCTCTTATTATGTTTAGGGATATGAGCAGAGCATATACACCAATCAGCCCTAACTTTATCACCACTGACCGGGAAAGTGAATTGCATTGATTATCTCTTTGAATGGCATCTGAAAGTGGGTGGGATATATTAGACAGCAAGTGAACATGTTTTCTCTGAAGTTGATGTGTTGAAAGCAAAATAAATGGTTGTTGTAGTTTGTTGTGAATGGGGCTGTGTAGTTGCACACCGGTCAGGGTGTCCATGCTGTCCCATATCCATTCAATAAAGCGCCTAGAATTGGTAAGAGGACTGATGTTCACATGCCTCAGAGCAATGTAAGAACAAGGCCTGGCCCAATGAATTATGTTCTCTTTTATGCCAAGTGGGTAATCGGGAAAGTGTGCATTGTTTACCTAGCGAACGAGGGAAGGATCCTGTCGCCAAGATGTAGTATTGGAAGAAGGCAAGCTGGCGTAGGCAGTGTGATGCTTTGGGAATGTTCTGCTGGGCAAGCTTTGGTCCTGCCAATAATGTGGCTGTTACTTAACACTAGGGATGAGCTCCGGCGTGGTCACACACTCCACATGCAGAGCCCGCCAGGAAGTCGGCACGGCGCTGCGCAAATCACAGGCAATGAGACATTTCCCGATCTCTGCAGCCGAGCGTCAGGACAATGTCTCCCTGCCTGTGATTAATACAGCGCCGTGCCGACTTCCTGGCGGGCTCTGCACGTGTACTATGCGAACACGCCAGAGCTCATCCCTACTTAATACATACCACCTACCCAAACTGGCAGCAAGATAATGTGCCCTGCTGTCACACTGCAAGAATTGTTCATGAATGGATTGAGGAACATAACAAGTTTGAGGTGTTGACTTGGCACCCAAACTCTCCAGATCTTCATCCAATGAAGCACCTGTGGGATGTGCTGGAAAAACAAGTATGATCCATGTAAGCCCCGCCTCTCAACTCGCAGGACTTAAAGGATCTGCTACTGAAAGGTTGGTGCCAGTTAGGACAGTATGCCTTCAGCAGGCTAGTCGCGGGACAGCACTGGTTTGGACCTTCTGAATATTAGGTGAGTGGCTGACCGGTGTATATTTAGGATCAGATTGGTGTAGTGTGTGTCCAATCCTCAAGCTTATTCCTCTGTCCTTATATTATCACTTTATAAACCAGATTTGGAAATGTTTCTCTGGAGTTATACGCAATAGCAGACTACACAGCAGATGTATTTTACGTGCTCGCTTTTCTTTTGCGTGCTAAAAAGTTGAAGTGTTGGTGCGTGTTGCACATACTGTACTTGTTGACCTATTGTGACCCCATTGTTGAGCTTGGTGAAGACAGTCCATGTCTTCTCTTGTGATGATATGTTGGAAGCTGGCTTTTTGCCTAAGGCAGACATTCAGATTCTTTGGTGGGCTGTACACAAAAGTAGATTATGGGACGGGAGTTCTTTATCTTATTGTGAGTTGTGCACAACTTGCAGGCCTTGTGTGTAACACGATTTCTTATGTATTGGTCGTATATTAGAAGAAATACTGTAATATGTTACCCTTTCATAGATTTAAATGTCTATTTACTGACAGTTGTTTTTCCTGCAGTGTCAATGTTTACATTTGATTTTAAAGCCCATCTCTGGCTTTCCCTCCAACCAATTTGCTTAATATATACCGTATATAAAAAACCGGAATGACCTTATTTACTTAAAGGTGCGCTCATGTGATGCTTCAGTCCCAAGCGTTCTCTCGTTTTTTTTTTTTTTTTTACATCTGCGGAGTTCTTTTTTGGTATTCACGTTACTACTTATTGGCTGTCCAACATCGGGTTCCTCTCAGGAACCACAGAGGAAGTGACATAAGCTCAGGGGCACACTAGGAAATCACAATAAGTGAGGGACAACATGCAACAGTGAGTACTGGACAGCAGACTTATGCTGGCCATACACTATACGAAAAATCGCAAGAACCCATTTTCGAAAAATTAACATTTGGTCATGTAATGACCGATAAATGGTTCAGTGGACATCCATTTTTTTTTTTTTTTTTTTTTTTTTTTTTAACATATACCTAGTGCAGACAGTTCGGATGGGGAAACATTAACCTTTCAATTTATCGTTCGTTTGGCAGAAAATTTCCAAACTTGTTTGGTTTTTCAGCTCAAACATTCCAACAATTATCGTTTTTTTTTTTTTTTTTGTGCCCGTTAACTGGCCACATTTTTTTTATATAATGTATGGCCAGCATTAGGTAAAAAAAAAATAACTTTGCAGGATGAGTAAGAAAAGGGTAGGAGGGAGGGCTTCATACTTGCCCGGATTGGGGCTTTAAACTAATTGTGCAGGCTTATTGTTTTCAGATTGCTTATGTACCACTTTGTTTAGCTCTAGTACATTGGGGGAGATTTATCAAAACCCGTCCAGAGGAAACGTTGCTGAGTTGCCCATAGCAACCAATCAGATTGCTTCTTTCAGTTCTCAGAGGCCTTTTCAAAACTGAAAGAAGCAATCTGATTGGTTGCTATGGGCAACTCGGCAACTTTTCCTCTGGACAGGTTTTGATAAATCTCCCCCAATGTCTGAGTGTGACATTTAAAGCATAAGTAAACTGCGTACTTTAAAAAAAACACCCACTGCAAGGCAATGGCATAATAATTGAATTTGGAGATTTCAGCTAGCATAATAAAAATATATATATATATATATATATATATATATATATATATATATCTCTCAGAGTAGGCAAGGATTAGAACCCCTTTTGATGTTTTTATAGCCATTTGTGTCCCTGTTGGTTAGACCAGTGGTTCTCAACCTCAGTCCTCAACAGGCCATGTTTTCCTTTAATTTGGTGCTTTAAATCAATATCGATGACATGGTATTGATGAGAGCTATTGTATCTAAAGGAAGTTCCCCAAACATGGCCCGTTGGGGGTCCTTGAGGACTGAGGTTGAGTACCACTGGGTAAAACTTGTCCTAGTTACAGAGGCAGAAAGTCTCCAAAACATGTTATAGTTGTTGGCAGAACAGGCGAGTGGGTTACAGGCAGCAGAAATGAACAAACTGACAGGTTGTAACCCTTGTCTACTCTGTTCAAAACAAAAACGTTTTAGCAATATATGCACTTTATGCTGAGCTGTCCAATTTGGACAGAGTAAAGTTAATGAGGAAGCAAATATAACTCTTAAGCTAGTCATACTTGTGCTTTTTAGTCTAATGCAGTATCTACCGGTATATGGATAATTGGTAGCTGGCACAAGAAAGCTTACACCGTCATCACCACGTATTATTAGTAATTATCATCATCATTAACAGTATTATACATTATTATACATTATTAATTATCATTAACATGCAATTTTCAGATGTTTGCCAAGGCCCATTTCTGACTGGAACCGTTTAAAGTCCAATTCCAGATGCATGAAACATGTTTAATGTCTTACAGTTTCTTTCTAAAGCAGCCACAGCCTAAGTGGAAAAGCCTGTCCTCTGCCACCATCTGCAGTGTGGGACCTTGGCTTTGTGTGTAGGAACAGTGGTTAGCATGCTTCCAAAAAGAATACCTAGGACCTACAACAGTGTGCTAATAAGGACCTGGTTGTATGACTATATTAAAAAAAATCTATTAGCAATCCTTTTCAGCAACTGGTCGACCAGTAGAAAAAGCTCCCCCCAAAAAAATATGCACCAACCCACCACATTAAAACAATTGGCAATCCCTTTAATGTGGTGGGTTGGTGCATATTGCCTGGTGGGTAAATTTGGGGTGCTTTTTCTATTGTTTGACTGATTGTTGAACATTATAATTCCGGATAAAGATTTTTTTGTATATAGTCATACCACCAGGACCTTATTAACACTCTCTGTTGTAGGAGCTTTATTACCAAGTATTCATTTTGGTCTATTTTTAGGTGCTAGGTCCGCACCTTTATATGGTTAGTTGGTGGCTTAAAATAAGCTTTTCATTTCCGCGTCCTTTGTCCACTAAGGACCTTTTCAAATTAGTTGTTCAGCATGCTTCTGCCACTGCTCACCAATTTGGCAAAAGTACTTAAAGTGATATTAACCGGTTCCTGACCGGCGCACAAGGATGTACGTCGACAGAATAGCACGACTGCGCACGGGTACGTCCCCTTTAATTTGCGAGCCGTGTGGTCGCACGCATGCCGGCGCACTAGTAAGCTCTGTGACCACTGGACCCGCGGACCCCCACAGAGGGGGTTAGGGGCGTGCCCCTGTGTCATACACTCGGTTTTGTTTTAATGCTCCTGGAATGTATTTGGCTGATTAAAGCGGTTGTATACCGCATAAACATTTTTTTTTTTTTTTAAAACCTGCAAGGCAAAAGGCATAATCAGCTAGTATGCACCGCATACTGGCTAATTATGAAATACTTACCTCTGATCGAGGTGAATTACACTTACCTGGTCTACGCTGAGCGAGATGTCATCTTGCGCCAGCGTGTCTTCCGGGTATCGCCGCTCCAGCACTGTGATTGGCTGGAGCGGCGATTATGTCACTTCCGCGCGCGTGCGTTTTTAAATTTGGCAAGGTCCGGCGGCTGCCGGCCCTTTCGCCGTGGATCCCCCCTGCACATGCGCCGCTGCAATCAGCGGCGCATTGCAAGGGGAATATCCTAAACCGTACAGGTTTAGGAGATATTCTTTATACCTACAGGTAAGCCTTATTATAGGCTTACCTGTAGGTAAAAGTGAAAAAAAGTGGGTTTACAACCACTTTAAACTGAAGGTTCAATTGGGCTTTAAAAAGCATTTCCAGACAAGTGAAATGAATCTGTCTGTTGCTTTTGTTGCAATACATTTCTAAAGAAATACCACTATATCTGTCATGAGGAAAGTGGAAGTAAATAAGACCTATGCTGGTAAAGCTCACTGAGACAAGAAGTGAAGTGAACCCTGCCCATAGTCACACATGCCTGATGCAACCATTCAAACCACTTCTGAAAGTGGACATAGAGAGCAGTAAAAGTATTGAAGGCAATGGGCGCATGACAGCCAAACAACTTACATTTTCAGATGGAGGTAACAGTGGACAACCCCTGTATTGCTTTTCTCAAGGGTTGACTCAACTTTCTTCTTTTTTTTATTTATTTTTTCGCAATGATCTGGCATTTTGTACCAAGTGGTCAGGATTGTAAAGCAGACCAGAAAAAGGGGGGTAGGATGGGCAATTGCACTACAGCAATGGCTGGACACATAACTGAACCCACACTTTACTAGATGTCGGTGAGTAAATCATTCTAAAGACCAGGGTGGCCCTCTTTAGTTGGAACCCCATCCAACTTTAACCCATTAAGTCAATTTGTTCCACCCTACCAGCCTGGAAACTGCTTTTACCGCTGCCATGTGGGGGTGAGACGCCACATTACACAGACTAGTGTAAGATCTGAAGCTAATGTAACATGACTGCAAAACTTGGCAGAGAAATTTGATATCAGTACTGAGTTGTGTGAACAAGAAAGTGTCACTAAGTGGAGTAAAGCTTCATGCACAGAGGGGTACAGCATTAAAGGGAACTCTTTTCTGTCTGGGAAGCCCATGTGCTGCATACAGCTACCCATAGACATAAATGGCTGTGTGTAGATCAGGTGTGTGAACGTATTCCTTAATCGCAGAAGGTTTGCATCTATACACTATATGTGAGTACCAGTGTATACCCCGTGTACAGCTGTACACGGCCATTAATGTCTGTGGGTGGTTGTATGCAGCTAGAAGTTTGTATGCCTCTAATGTACCTGTGTCCTAGTGATACCAGCAGACATAAGAAGCACATGAGGTTCTGTCCCCTAGCATGTACTGTATGTCATCACTTTTGCATGTAACTATCAGACCCGGCATTGCATTTCACATGCTTCCCTATGTAATTATGTGGGAAAGACAACTGAAGAAACCAGACCATGCCAAGCTGACATTTGGTTTCTGTTCATTTAGGATTACCCAAAGTTATGCAGAATACTAAAACTTTTCAGATGCTTAATTTATTAGGAAAAAGGTACTTATATATTTTTTCCTATACAGAAATAGAAGAAGCAATGTGAATTAAACCATTTGTGTTTAGTATCACCTTAAAGCGGTGGTTCACCCTAAGTTTTGACTTCTGCTGAATCAAACTGGTAGCCAGAGACCATAAATAATCCGTTGTTGTTTTTTTTTTTCATCTCAATCCTTACCTTTCTAATGCTGCCGTTTGTGTGCTGTCACTCAATATTCCCAGCGGGAGTGGGCGTGAATGTTCCTTTTCCCCCACCGCTATGTCTCCTGGGAGTGAGGCATGAGAATCCCAGGAGACGCGCTGTGCTTACGGCTTACGATATCTCGCCGTTCACGTGACTCGGCAAGTGGGTCATGTGACGTGGGCGGCAACAAATTCTCCGTTTTAGGTATGGGAACACATTCGCCGTATCCCGGAAGAATACACTGTGGGCTTCACAATGCCCAAAGTTAAAATGGAAACGTCCATCGCTTCTTTTTATAAAATATCGTTTCCTCGAGAACACTGACTACGCCGGCTAAAGGAGTGGGACACACTGGTAGAGGAGTAATAAAGGTAAGAGCGTTAGAAGAATGGCAAAAAAAAGAGATAATCCGCGGAACCCCCGCTTTAAAGGAGTTGTAAAGGAAAATTTTTTTTTTTTTTGCTGAAATGCCTGGTTACAGGGTACAGAGACATAATGGTTAACTGATTCCTTTTAAAAATGATTAAAAATAGATAAAAATCAATCATATAATGTACCTGTAGTTTCAGTTTCGTTTATGCGTCTAGTTTCATGCTTCTGTGAAGTACAGAGCCAATAGAGGGCAGTGATGGTTTGTAAAACAAAAGTGGTTCTGAGGGGTTTAAGACGCACAGTAATCACACCTCCTTGATTAGTGGCCACAGAGAGAAAGCTCCCATGACTTTTCATCAGGAAACAGACTGTTCAGAACAGAGAAGGATTACAGAAACCTCAGAGCAAAAACGAACAATGAGGACATGAAAACAGGACTGCAGTAAGGTAAAGGAAGCTATTTAGCTAAAAAAAAAAATTCCTTTAGTGACCCTTTAAGTGTAGTGTTGGTGGAAAGGTCAGGTTATGCAGATTATTGGCCCTGGCCAGATGCAGCTCTTTGCTTGCCTTTATTTGGCCCCTGGTGCACTCACTGTTCCTGCTACTGATACGAGACACTATTCTGCCAACTGTTAACAGTGGGGCACCATTTCTTCCACTGACACTAATAATGGGGCACTATTCCTCCCAATACCACCAACAATGGGGCACTATTCCTCCCAATGATACCAGCAATGGGGCACTATTCCTCCCACTAATACGAACTGTGGTGATGTTTACTCCCGCTGATGCTAGTAAATGTCCACTTCCCCTGGCCACAGTCCGGCCCCCCTAAAATCAGGACAAACTGGCCCTTTTGTTTACAAGGTTTGGAGACCCCTGGTTTGGACACTAAAGCAAAGATCTCAAACCGGTGGCGTTCCGGCTGTTTCAAAACTACAAGTCCCATAAGGCATTGCAAGGCTGACAGTTCCAAACATAACTCCCACAGGCAGAGGCATGATGGGACTTGTAGTTTCGCAACAGCTGGGGGGTTGCCAGTTTGAGGCCTCGGGTACCTGCTGGCAGCCAGAAGAATCTGAATTTTTTGTTCTGGCAGTACTGACCAGCATATATTAAAGTATCTATGAAAAAAAAATACCCAATACAGTAAAACCTTGGATTGAGATGTTCTGGCCTATCTGTCATTTTGATTTTTTTGTAATTTGCCAGACTACTTTGCCCTATTTTTAAAGCTTTATTTATTTATTTTTTTTCAGTTTTGTGTTTTTTCAAAAGTTCCTCAAAGTGAAATTGCTTTAGCTTCAATTAATATCCTGTTTTATAGAAGGCCGATAACTAGGTATAGATAGCCATTATTTTCTGCAAATCTCTCTTAAAAAAATTCTAAAAACTGTTTTGTAATTTTTTAATACGCATAAGAGCAAATTGACTTATTGTGGCTATAAGGCTGTTCAACTGTGAAAAATATTGATACGTTTAGGTTTTAGTTAAAAATAATAATTTACCTTTTTAGAAATATATGTGGTAACTTATCAAAAAGTTAGAGCTTTATGACGGGACGTGCCTATAAGATAATTATACTGCAAATAAAGCCTAATCTGCTGACTAATGCACCTTGCATCTATTACAATCATTATACAAGCTTGGCTCTTCTTCCACGTGTGACTCAAAGGATTGGATTGAATACCAGATGTGGGACGTAAGTAAGTAGGGCCGAAACAACTAATCAATTATGAAAATGTCAACTATTTTCATAATCGATTAATCAGGGCAGCCGATTAGTTAGCCTGCATACAGAATGCATTATTTGTTTACGTATCATGAAATACAGTGCAGCACACATACAGCTCAGTACACCGTCCCCACATGTCAGTATACACAGTGCAGCACACATACAGCTCAGTACACCGTCCACACATGTCAGAAGACACCATGCAGCACACATACAGCTCGGTACATTATCCATGCATGTCCGTAAGTGCCTGAGAACTTGTCAATCTCATGGGACATGTTGTCCTGGGCAAGGAAGTGAGTCGTTCTAAAGTCAGAAGTTTTTTTTTACCTTGCTATATTACAGTTTGCTATTGGGGCACTCTGAAGGCAGGAGGAGCCAAAAGCGTTGGTGGGGAACCCTAGCAGAGGAGAATCGGGGGTGCTCTGTGCAAAACCATTGCACAGAGCAGGTAAATAAGTGCCGGTTCACACAGGGGCAACCCGACTTCAGCGCGACTTGGAGCAACTTACAACGGGACTTGGTTGCCTCCAGGACAGACGACTTACAGAATAATCAGCTCTGTGGGAGGGAGGGATTTGCCCAAGTAAACTTTTATTTTCTTTTTTTTTTTTGTAAAGTTGCTTCAGTTAAGATGTGATCCGACTTTGGAGGCAACTTCCATTGAAATCAATGGGTACAAGTTGCCTTGAAGTAGTACAGGAACCTTTTCTGAAGTCGGAGCTACTTCAGTAGTGTACATTAAAGTGGTTGTAAACCCACTTTTTGTACTTTTGCCTATAACAAGGCTTACCTGTAGGTAAGGAGAATATCTCCTAAACCTGCACGGTTTAGGAGATGATCCCGCATGCGCAGCGGCGCATTGCGAGGGGAATTGCGGCGAAAGGACCGGCAGCCGCCGGACCTTGCCGAGTTTTAAATCTCCCGCGCGGGAGTAACGTCATCGCCGCTCGAACCAATCACAGCACTGGAGCGGCGATACCCGGAAGACACGCCGAGGCAAGATGAAATCTCGCTCGGCGTGAACCAGGTAAGTGCTACGCACCTCGTTCCGAGGTAAGTATTTCATAATGAGCTAATATGCGGTGCTCATTATGACTTTTCCCTTACAGGAGGAAAAAAAAAAAAAAAATTTCATGCGGGTTTACAACCGCTTTAAGACGGCTCCCATGCACTTCAATGGAATTTCTCATGTCGTGCGACACACGTCAGATCCCAAGACGCGGTAGTGTGAACTGGAACTAATAACATGTTTGTTTAAAAAATAAATCACTTTAAAGACTGTGTGCTGGGAAGATCGGTATCTAAACCCATAAATGGTGGAGGCTGATAGACTGGAGGTAATATAAGGCATTACAATTACATAAACGTTTACCAATATTGTGCATTATATTTAAAATTATCATATCCATGAAGAAAAAAGGCTCAGCTTTTGGTACTACTTTTAATATAAAATATTTAAAGCTCCCTTCCACCCTTCATAATATGTCTGACTCCTAGATAAAATGTCATATATTTTTTATTATTATTACTTTTACTGTTTCACAGTATAAATCAACCACTTATAGTAGCAATTATCTGCTCTTTTTGTACTATAAAGGGCTAATTGAAAAAATAATTTAACCCCATGATGACAGGTGATACAAAAAAAAAAAGCATCCTGCTGCTGCTAAACGTCTAAGGCCGCGTACACACGGTCGGTCCAAACCGATGAGAATGGTCCGACGGACCGTTTTCATTGGTTCACCGCTGAAGTGGTCCGATGTGCGTACACACCATCAGTTCAAAAAAAGATCGGGTCAGAACGCGGCGACGTAAAACACACGACGTGCTGAAAAAAACTAAGTTCAATGCTTCCAAGCATGCGTCGACTTGATTCTGAGCATGCGCGGGTTTTGAACCGATGCTTTTGTGTACTAACCATCGGTTTGGACCCATCGGTCCATCGGTTCGATTTTTAAAGCAAGTTCTAACATTTTTGTCCGACAGACCGATGGGCTGTACACATGGTCAGTTTGGACCGATGAAACAACTTCAGGCCGTTTTCATCGGTTTGGACCGACTGTGTGTACGCGGCCTTATGCCACGTACACACAATCATTTTTCGGCTTGTAAAAAACGAAGTTTTTCAGCCTCTAGGAAAAAAACAAAGTTTTTTCCAACTTCATCATTAAAACGATGTTGCCCACACACGATCGTTTAAAAAAAAAATGCTCTAGCAAAGCGCGGTGACGTACACCACGTACAACGGCACTATAAAGGGGAAGTTCCATTCAAATGGCGCCACCCTTTGGGCTGCTGTAGCTGATTTTGTGTTGGTAAAAGACGATTGGCGCTTTTCTGTCTGTTACCGCGTGATGAATGTGCTTACTCCATTACGAATGGTAGTTTTACCAGAACGAGCGCTCCCGTCTCAAAACTTGCTTTTAAAACGTCGTTAAATGCCGCATGTTAGAATTTTATTTTTTTTTGTCGTTTTTCAGAAGCCGAAATATGATGTGAAGCCCACACACGATCATTTGAAATAAAAATTTTTTTAAAACGTTGTTTTTTACATGCCGAAAAATGATCGTGTGTACGTGGCATTAGGCCTGGAGGGTGGGATACAAGGCGCGTCTGGCCGACAGGAGTAAGGAGGAGGAGGGCGGGTTTAAATACCCCTCGACGACTCCTACAAACTCAGGCCAGCCTCCGGCCGGCCTTCCCATTAATTTTGGGTATATCTTGTTGTTTTCCCCCCTCCCTGTTATTGATCCCTTATGGTCCACCTTATAGCTGCTAGTGAGCAATGACTCGCACACTACCTGACAGTTCTGTGTGATATATTGCTTCTTTAATTTAAAAAGGCACAAATCTGGGAGCTGCCATTGCAGATTCCTGGGCTGGAATCCTGGAATCTTTGTCTGCTTTTTGGCAAGCCTAGAGGCCCCTACCAATATGAGATGGTGTGGCCGCGGACGGCCGACACGGTGGGGACACTAGGAGTCCTAATTGACAGCGACTTGACGCTAATCCCCTATGTCGGTCAGGTTGTCAAGACCTGCCATTTTAAGATGCGGCTTCTTTACCGCATTTTGCCTTTTCTGTCAGATCTGGAGAGGATCTCGGTAGTGCGCGCTCTGGTCCTTCCACATCTGGACTATTGTAATGGTCTCCTGGCCGGACTGCCTCAAGTCCAGATTAGGAGACTTCAAAAAGTCCAGAATCAGGCGCTAAGGCTTGCATTAAATCTCAGAGGCCACTGCCCCACCGCGAGACATCAGGCTGCCCTGCATTGGCTGCCAGTTGGTCAGAGGGTGCGTTTTAAAATTCTAACACTTGTTTTTAAAGCGTTTCACGGGCTAGGACCCGCCTATCTATGTGAGAAATTGAATAGACATGTTACTGGCCGCTCCCTTAGATGGAGCTGCCAATTCCGTTTGGAACAGCCAAAGAGTCGGCTGAAAAAATGGGGGGGCAGGGCTTTTTCTGTCCTTGGCCCGAGAGAGTGGAATCTACTTCCCCTAAGTCTTAGACAGAGTCCTGACCTACCCACATTCAGGAGGGATCTAAAAACCTATCTGTGGGCAGAGGCAGATTGATAGGAAGAGTGAGGTTAGGGTCATTCTGGAGGGAAGCACTGCTAGATCTGTTTGTGTGGGGAATTGTGTGTTGTCTCTCCTTTGGTCTTATGTGATTTCTATGGTTTTTTGTACTGTATTGGTTTTATGGTGTTATATTGTTTTATTATTTGATTTTAATTGTGGTACATATTTTATATTGTTACTGTGTTAATTTATGCCTGTAACACTCGGTCCTGTTGTGAATTGTTAAAGCGGTAGTTCCGCGGGAAAACGTTTTTTTTTAAAGACGTTTTTGTAAAGCTGATGGTACAACGAAAATTGTACTCACCAGTCTCCTAGTCGCAGCCGCCACCAGGACGATTTCCCCCAAAAGAAGATTTTATAAAATATGATGAGGGACATTGCCATCTTAACTGCTGGCACCGTGAATCCCTCCTGTATTATCTTCCGGGATGCGGTGTCTCCTGAGAATACCAGGAGACGCGCCGTGTTTGAAATCTCGCGATATCTCGCGGGTCACGTGACTAGTCACAGCGGGGAGTGTCCTTTTCAGGACGCTGCCGGCTGTTGTCCTAGCAACTATGCAGTGTGACGGCGAGCCGCGCCGTCAACACTGCATAGTTGCTAGGACAACGGCCGGCAGCGTCCTGAAAAGGACACTCCCCGCTGTGACTAGCCAGACTAGTCACGTGACCCGCGGGATTTCAAACACAGCGCGTCTCCTGGGATTCTCAGGACTCGCTCCCAGGAGACATAGCGCTGATCGGGGATTTTTCTAAACCACGCCCACTCCCGCGGGGAAATGTGAGTGACAGCTCACAAAAGGCCCTCATTCCAAGGTAAGGAGGCCTATTAAAAAAATAAAAAAAACGGATAGATACAGTACAATGGCTGCTGGTTTTAAAAAGAAAAACTTGACAATTAGGGTGAACCACCGCTTTAAGGTCTGGAAGCGTTTCGATACCTTCGGGTGATTCTACGCTATACAAGCAATAAGCAATATGGCTGGGCTTTATTTGACCACCATAACTTCTCATGGAAGATCTTTTCACAAGGTTGTAGTTTTCAAATCTGTGTATACCAGTCCCTCCTCCTGGGTGCCCCCGTAGCAAACCGCTTGTTATGGGGGCACCTGAGCCACTGCTCTGTGCCCATTCACAAATGGAGAGCGACTGAGCCCTGCCCCCACCCTCTCCTCATTGGCTCGCTGGCCATGATCGACAGTAGCGGAAGTCGGTGGCTCCCACTGCTCTTAACCAATGAACAGGGAGGAGCTTCTAGTCTTGTGCACATTGCTGGATCGAGATGGGGTTTAGATAAGTATTTTTTTTTGGGGGGGGGGGGGCGCTGCTGCACACAGAGGGTTTGAACCTTTACAACCACTTTAAGTTTAATCAATAATGTACTTGTGGGTTACTTTTAAAATGTAAATGCCGCTTCAGTAAAAAAGTGGATGGTTCACTGATAACCCCTGTGTGAAGGATGTCAGTGTAAATCTCCCTGCTTGGTTCATGTGTCACAAGCTATTGACATGTTAATGACCCTTCCTCAGCCAGCTCCCTAGTTCAAATGGTAATTGATTTATTGTGTGTGGGAAGGAGACCGGCCTTACTGTTTACAATGATTAGATAAGGGGCTCATGTTAATTATTCTGATTGCTTCATTGTGGTCAGGCTGTTACACCTAGTAATTAACTCCAGTGATGTCTTTATCTAAAGAAACATGTCTGCATGGTCGGCTCCGACTTGTCTCCTATAATCTGTATGGGAAACCCCACTGTGTGAGGGGGCGTTCCTAACAGGCTGTAACCACATATAAGCTGAGTTTTTGTGTCAATAAAGTGTCTTGTTCCAGCAGTAAGCTTGTCTCATGTGTGGCTTTCTGGGCGATTCCAGGGATATCCCTCCTCGTGGAATATTGGGGTGATTGTCGTTATGGGAAGAAGGGAACGTTGACGGGGATATCATACCGATACCGTCACACCCTGTCTTCATAGGATTAGAACGGCATCCATTTCTTATGGGATTGGGTGGTGCCAGTCAGTGCCTCATCACTGCCACCTATGAATGCCACCTATTAGTGCCAATTCTCAGTGCTGTCCTATCGGTGCCCACCAGTGCAGCCTCATCAGTGTACACCAATGAAGGAGAAAAATTACCCGTTTGCAAAATGTTACAACAAAATATAAATCTGTTTTGTATTTTATTTTTAATTTATTTTTTTTATTCAGGCTGTTTTATTTTTTTAAATAAAAACCGCAGAGGTGATCAAATACCACCAAAAAGCTGTATTTGTGGGGGGGGGAAATGATAAAAATTCCATTTGGGTTCCGCGCAATTGTCGCTCAAAGAGCGAGGGCGCTGAAAATTGGTCTGAGCAGGAGGGTTTAAGTGCCCAGTAAGCAAGTGGTTAATGTGTAACCTTGGTGAGTAGATGTTTCCTTGAAATGCTGTGTAATAAACTGTTCTTCTGCATCAATGGTACTATGTTCTAAACAGATATCAAGAAAGTGCCTCACTGGGCACATAAATAGATAAAACTCAAGGCAGAGTACACAGTTGAATTTTGCACCTACCAAAGCAGTTGGTGGCTCGAAATTTCAGACAATTCCCGATGAATCATTGTTGGCTGAGCTGTGGGTGGCCCTATTGTCACCACTGGGTCCAACAAACTTTTATCTGAATATTATAGGAGTAAAAAAATAATAATCTTAAACAGTTACCGCAGTCAGTCAGATGCAGTTACTGTTGGGGTGTTCTCACAGCAGTGGTAGCCGCGTCTGTCAGAGTACAATAGCTAGCAGGGGAGAGTCCTACATTCATGCTGTTTAGCCTGGATGGAGGGGATCCATTGATTTCTCTTGTTCAGCCTATCTCAAGATTGTTTCCAGTTTTTTAAACCTTCCAGCACTGTCACTCATCTGAACTCATCATTATTTTGTTTAATAACCAGGGCCTGAAAATGCTGGCTGCAGTTTACAGCAACCTTATCTGTAATCATATCATCTTTAGGATGACACTTTGTGATAATATACGAAACAATGCGCATCTAATAAGTTTTATTTTTATCTGCTGTCAGACGTTGGTATATTTTACTAAGAATGACTCCGTATGTTACCATTGAGGCTGTGATTAGCAGAGGCGACACAGTGACCACAGGAAATCTAGCGTTTCCTAAAAGCGACTCTATAAAAAAAGGGCTCCCTGTAAAAGAAGAGAAGTGATGTTTACCTAGTTGGACATCTCTGCCTCTGATCTTTGCTGTCCAGCAGAGTGGGGACCAGGCATCTTACACACCCACCAATTACTACTCTTCTCTTTTATACGACAACGATGGAAAATGCAGCATATAAACAAGCTTTGATCTTCTGCCAAATGCCTACAACTCTTAAAATGGTTCCAAACTCAAAATGTTTTATTTTTTTTTTTTTTACCCTTTTTAATGCCTTACATAAATAACAACCCCCCCCCCCCCAACTACATAATGTACCCATCCCCATTCCTAAACACTTGCCTGGCAAAGTCGCTGATCCAGCACTGTCCCAGGTGTAGCACCGATCTTCTCACTTCCTGGGCAGACATGAGATTCTCAGAGCAGTGGGAACCAGATGCTTCTGTCAGGCAAACTTCTGTGAGAAGAGAACGAGGATGCACACAGCCTGGCTCAAGGGTGTGCCCACTTGGGTTCTCCCTTGGCACCTGGTAGAATGAGGCTCACAGTGCCAGCTGGGAACTAAAAAAAGAGGAGGTATGGGGCTGCTCTGTGCAGTATCATTGCATCAGTGCCTACCGCTTCAACATGCTTTTTTGATGCTTTGATTTTTTTAAAGCTTCAATGATGCTTGGCAGATGGTGTGTGTGTGTGTGTGTGTGTGTGTGTGTGTGTGTGTGTGTGTGTGTGTGTGTGTGTGTGTGTGTGTGTGTGTGTGTTGCGATGTCATTTCTGCAATTTCTCCAAAGCTAAAGCTAAATAAAAGCCTCTCAAAGGCTTCAGGCGCTGCTATCGTGCTTTGGCATTGACTTTGATGGCTGCTTTGAAGATGTTTTCAAGCACCACTAAAGCGACCTGAGGTATAATTTTTAAAGCAAAGTAAACGCAAGGTGTAAAGAGGACTGCAAGCTGACCATTTTATTTAGTGACAAGGGCTTTGGCTGGCGTTCAGAGAGCTTTTAAAAAAAGCATGTCCGAAGCCCTTACAGATTTTCACTTTAGAGTTTCCTTTGGATTATGGGCCTAAAACTATTGCTCTGATTCTGATTTTCATTCCAATACCTCACATGGTGTAATGGCAGTTTTACATACATGGGGACCTATGAATTAGAACAAAAAATAAGTGAAAAAAAATGGTTATTAAATATCACTCAAAGAAAATGCCACCTGTCTCCTAAAATGGTCATAGCACTGAAAAATGTCCAGTTATTAAATGGTTATATACACATTCTAAAGTGTATCTTTTGGCCAAAACTTTTTTGTTTTTATTTCAAACAGGGTTGGGGAAGAATTTGGAACCCTTGTCAAATGTTACTGCTGTCTAGGGCTCTGTTATGCTGGCCATACACATATAGGCTGAAAGGGAAAAATCTAAAAGATTGCTACACATGTTATACAGTGCGGATGGACAAATCTCCTCCTGCTCATACTGTTTGGACAGCTGGCCCTATTCGGCTGTCAAAATACCTGAACAGTGAGTGCATGCATCTAATTTGGATTCAAGTGCTTTTCAGCCAACAATTTTCTGCCCAGAATGTTTGATTTTTCAAGTGAGAGTTGTGGGGCAGTTGGTGGCAGATAGGGTAACCCACTGAGAGAATACCAGTCCTGATGAAACGGCTGAAATTTGCTCCATTTATCAGCAGCTTAATAGAAATACCGGGATCGAACAGCAGCATGATGTCAGCACTAGTAGTTCCTCCCCCAATGCTGTTTAATCAACCCCAGCTCCTCCTCCATGCTGTTCCATCCCAGGTTGGCAGCTGCTTCACATGTGAGATTTCAAGGGAATGAATAAGCACTGAGACAGTGTGAAACGCGTAGGCTATTTTCCTGACGCATCTTCATGGCAGCACACACTGGGTTGTGACTCCGCCCCCACAACCTGACAGGATTGGTTAGCTATAAATTCGAAGAGGAGACACCCGGCATCATTCTCTTTTTTTTTTTTTTATCCTCACCTGACAAGGACGTGGACGTACAGCTTGCCTCCTACCGCTATCTCCCCAGCAGGTTCAGCCTCTCCTGTTTGGAAGTCCCCCTGTACATTCTCTAATAGAGCTATATGGGGGGGATCCCCGCTCTGGTGGTCTCAGGGGCTAAATCCCGGCAAAATTCCTGGCGTCACACAAGCTCTAAATGAGCTTAGAAGTCTGGCAGTGGGTCTCCCTCTTTTTCAGGTATTTGTGCCTAGCCTTCTTCCTGTATGCCTTTTCATTATCTATATGCCCTGTATGTGTGCCTTCAATGCATTATATGGATGCTTACAGCTCGTTTTTAAACATTGCTACCTTTTTCCCTCGGAGGCTTGCTGGGCTGTGTTGTCCCATGCTTCCCCTCCGCTCTCAGCGCTTCTCGTCTGCTCTGTGCATGAGCGCAGCGCTCTGATGATGCGGCAGTCTCCAACTCGCCCTCATCCAAAATGGCGACGGGACGCGTGCGGCGCTACTGCGCATGCGCGATTACGTCATCAGCGCCACGACGGCGGCGCCAAATTTGAAAAGTGCCTTTTTTTGTTTTTTTCCCTTTCCCAAGCTGCTGCTCTGCCATTTTTCCTGCAAATTTCTCCTCAAGGTACCTAGCTCTTCTCCTCTGCCAGGCTCACCTCATCTTATCCTTTCTACCCTTTTTTAACCATTCTTTTGCTTCTCCAGCTGCCCATATCTGCTGCTGTCTTCTCCATGGAGCCCACTGCCCTAGCAGACCACTACCAACAAACGAGGTATGGAGGCCATCATTTGACGGGTAAGTACTGAAGAGAAAAAAGAGAGCCGGCCACTGAACACTGCTTTGTTTTGCAGTCCCACCAGGCCCAGAGATGCAAGCCCACGACGCAGGGAGAGATCCAGGCATGTATCAAGCAGGAGGTCTCACAAGAGTCGGTCAAGATCATCCTCCCGTTACCACCGATCAAGGCATAGCCGATCACTCCACAGCCGTTCCCGTCGAAGCCGGTCCCACCGCAGACGGTCTCCATCATCGCACCGTGAACGTTATCATGCCCGTCCTGCAGCAAACGCCTGCTGGGTATGCGGTGCTACTGCAATGCCAGGGAAGCTAGCCTGTCACTCTTGCTTTAATGAAGCAACGAAGGAAAGGGAGATGGATGTTAGAGTCGCTTCTGACCGTCCTAGAGAGCCGGCACAGGAAGCAGCCTGGGCCGTGGCCCCGCTAGCCTGCGATGACCCCACTCCGGGCACCTCTTCGGCCTTTAGTCCGTATGCCCAGCTAACAGGAACCCTTCCCGATCTTGAGGAACAGGAGATGTCAGGGTTCGATTTTAGCTTGGTCGAACCCTTTGCACGCTCTGTCAAGGATGCCATTGGCTGGGAAGAACCTGTAGCGGATCCCCCGAAGGTGTGGAAATACTTTCCAGAATTAAGGAGGGACCCCGAGCTGTTCCCCTTCATTGAGGAATTGGAGGACCTCATCAAAGACGAGTGGGAAAAACCAGACAAGCGGCCTGGTCTGTCCAATAAACTAGCTAAGTTATACCCTCTAAAGGAGTCTAAGGTTTCCTCCCTCATCAACGCTCCCATCGTTGATTCATCCCTAATGCGACTTGCCAGGCATGTCACGCTGCCTATAGAAGACGCGGTCTCATTCCGAGATGTCCTCGATCGCAAGATTGATTTGGAGCTAAAGAAGGCATACTCTACGGCAGGGGGAGCATGCAGACCAGCCATTACCACGGCGGCTGTCGCCAGAGCCATTTCCACATGGGCAGCCAATGCTGAGAAGGCCCTCCTGGAAGGTACCGATCAGGGGGAGGTGATATCCACTTTACAGGAAATCAGACTGGCTGGCGACTTTGTGGCAGGGGCTTCGGTAGATGCCATTCGCTCCTCTGCTAGATCCATGTTAGCCTCAGTGATGGCCCGCAGAGCCTTATGGCTGAAGCCCTGGGTCGCCGATACAGCATCGAAGTCAAATTGGTGCAAGATACCATACGATGGCACAAACCTGTTCGGCGCTAAGTTGGACTCGGCGATCTCTAAGGTCACTGGAGGAAAATCGGGGCTCATTCCCTCGGACAGAAGGCCCAAGCCTCAGAGGAATCCTACCTTCAGGCGTAATCTGCCTGAGAGATACAGGGAGGCCAGAACCTATCGCCCCGGCAGGGAGTTTAGGAGAGATTGGAGAACTACTCTCCCTCCCTTTGCAAAGGCCCAGAAGACCAAGGCCATTACCGCGGGGGACCAACCAAAGTCTTTTTGAAGCTTTGCCTGCCCACCCAGCTCAGGTGGGCGCCAGGCTCAGGGCTTTTGCACAAGTTTGGTCAGAGCACATAAAGGACCCATGGACTCTTTCCACGATCGATCAGGGTCACAAGTGGAATTTTATGGGGGCATTGCCTCACACCGTCTTCCAACCCACCAAGATTCCATCTTCTCCGGACAAAAGGAAGCTTCTCGTCCAATATGTTTCAGAGCTGATTCTAAAGGGAGCAGTCATAGAAGTTCCTTCGCACCAAAGAGGCAGGGGATTTTATTCCCACTCTATTTTTGGTCCGAAAAAAGTCAGGGGACCTTCGGCCCGTTCTGGACCTCAAGCGACTCAACAGGAGTATTCAGATTGAAGACTTTCCATCTTGAAAGCTTCTATCTATTCTTCTGGCAGTGAATCTAGGGGATTGGATGCTGTCGGTGGATCTTTCCGACGCCTACCTCCATGTGCCAATTCATCCTGCGTTCCAGAAGTTTCTACGCTTCTCCATCAGCCAACAGCACTTCCAATTACGATGCCTACCGTTCGGCATCTCTTCGGCACCCGGGACATTCACAAAGGTCCTCCTACCTCTCATAGCACTCCTCAGGGAAAAGGGACTTCGCGTGCATCACTACCTGGACGACATCCTGCTTTTAGCAGCGAGTCAGGAGACTCTGCTCCTCCAGCGGGAGATCCTGATCTCTGCCCTTCAGGGTTTAGGCTGGCTGATCAATTGGCGGAAGAGCAGCCTTCAACCTTCACAAGTGATGATATTCCTGGGGGCAGAATTGGACACAAAACGGAACAGGGTACAGCTTCCCCTAGAGAAGGTGGAACCTCTAGTTCAGAAGGTACGGAACCTACTGTCCTCCAAGCTCGTGTCAGCCAGAACCTGCCTCAGCATACTGGGCTCGATGTCTTCAACCATTCCCATGATACAGTGGTCCCAATGGAACATGAGAGCCTTCCAGAATATCTTTTTGAAACAATGGGACGGAGCTTCAATGCACCAACGCATCAGGATTCCCAGCCGAGTGAAACACGCTCTTCTGTGGTGGACTTATCCTTCCAACCTCAGGAGATCCAGACCTATAGCTCCTCCGAGCCCGGAAATCGTGACATCAGATGCCAGCGAGAAGGGCTGGGGGGCCCACTACCAGGACCAGACAGCCCAGGGACCGTGGCTCTTCCCTGCTCGGGGCACAGTTTCAAACATACTGGAGCTCCGAGCTGCGTTTCAGGCCCTCTTAGCCTTCGCGCCTCTGCTACAGGGGAAGTCCGTTTTAATCCGGATGGACAATAGAGTAGCGGTAGCTTATGTCCAGAGACAGGGCGGTACCCGACGCCACACTCTACTAGAAGTGGTTCACCCCATAATGGAATGGGCACAGGCTCACCTATTAGACCTGAGAGCAGTTTACGTTCCAGCGGCACAGAACACGCTAGCCGACTTCTTGAGCAGGGAACTTCGTTCAAACGAGTGGTCCCTAAACCTACAGGAGTTTTCCATTCTGACGAAGGCATGGGGGACTCCAGAGATCGACCTAGCGGCAACACCAGTAAATGCCAAATGTCCAAGGTTCCTTTCCAGAGTACCCTTTCCGACAGCAGAAGGGACAGATTGCCTTCTTCATCCATGGGACTTCAATCTGGGGTACATCTTTCCCCCAACTCCCTTGATAGCAAGGTTCCTATCCCGGCTCCGAAGGTCATCGGCCACAGTGATCGCAATAATACCATTCTGGCCAAGGAGACCGTGGTTCACGACTCTCCTGCAGCTCAATACCCGACCTCCAATCCACCTACCGGTCTCGGCAGACCTCCTTCACCAAGGTCAGCTCCTCCATCCGTCTCCGGACAGACTCCACTTGACAGCCTGGAGGTTGAGAGGGCTAGGCTTAGAGAACAAGGATGTTCCCAGGCAGTTATAGCAACCTTAATGCAGGCCAGGAAGATCACCACAAACACGGTCTACACCAGAGTTTGGGAAAGATTTGCCCACTTGGCACAACTCAAAGGTTGGAATCACACCTCTCCGGATCCTTACCAAATAATAGAATTCCTGCAAACAGGAATTGACAAAGGCCTGAGCTCAAGCACCCTGAAAGTACAAATCTCCGCTCTGTCTGCCAAAACGGGCACTAGATGGGCCCTACACCCGTTGATAATACAGTTCATGAAGGCATGTATTAAGATTAGGCCGCCCAGAAAACCATCCTTTCCGGCTTGGGATCTTTCAGTAGTTCTGGAGGCGCTGTCCAATCCTCCCTTCTTCCCACTCAACTCAATCTCCTTATGGGACCTGACCCTGAAATTGACCTTCCTCATTGCCATTGCTTCGGCTAGGAGAGTGTCGGAGTTGCAAGCTCTCATGTCGAAAGAGCCATACTTGGTTTTCCTGCCCGACAGGGTGATACTAAGGCCTTTGGATCGCTTCCTTCCCAAGGTTACTTCGGCCTTCCATTACGGCCAGGACATCGTCTTGCCATGTCTTTCTAACGAAGATGGTGAACCGCATGCCTTGGACATTAAGTCTGCAATTTCTAACTACCTGTCGGCCACTATCCACCTTCGGTCAACGGACGCCCTCCTGATTATACCTCACGGAGCCAGACGAGGTCAGGCAGCCTCCTCTCGAACCATCGCCTCTTGGCTAGTTAAAGCGATCGGGAAAGCATATTCCACTCAATAGCTGGAGATCCCAGAGGGCATCAAAGCGCATTCAACCAGGGCAGTGGCTACCTCTTGGGCAGCATATTGTGGAGTTTCTTCAGAGACCATCTGCAGAGCAGCAACCTGGTCCTCCAGGCATACCTTCATCACCCACTATAGGGTGGACGCCGCTCTGTTGGCAACTTCCGAGTTTGGCAGATCTATCTTCAGGGCCAATTCTTCGGCTCTATAAGAAAATAAAAAACTTTTTGCATTGAACCCGCCTGACTAGCGTGTTATTTCCCAGTGTGTGCTGCCATGGATGCGTCAGGAAAACGGAAAATTGTATACTCACCTTTCTGTAATTTTCCTTTCCTGACGCATCTTCATGGCAGCACACAGCTGCCCACCCTGTTGTTCAATGATGATGATATTTACGGAGAATGATGCCGGGTGTCTCCTCTTCGAATTTATAGCTAACCAATCCTGTCAGGTTGTGGGGGCGGAGTCACAACCCAGTGTGTGCTGCCATGAAGATGCGTCAGGAAAGGAAAATTACGGAAAGGGGAGTATACAATTTTCCGTTTTCCCTTTTTTGCTGCTTTTCTGTGGTGCATTTTCTATTGATTTTACAAATAAAGACAACTCAAGAGTTTTTTTGGGAGTGCGGCTGTCCATCCTTTTGAAGTTTCTACCATTTGCCTAGTGCATTGCCGGCACCCTCAGTTTCCTGAGAGGTTCCTGATCGCTCAGCAGACCCACCTGGAGCGGTGACTCCCTTTCCCTGAGATTTCTATATATTGTATGAATTTACATTAAATACTACACCATGAAAGCATCTCTTGGGCTCCTGGTGAGTTTTTTTTTTTTTTTTTTGCTGCAGCTTTGACCCAGTGAGGAGTGTTTCCCTGGAGTGGATATTGAGTGGGATCTGCTTGCCTGCATTTTGGATATTTGTCTTAAGGACACAGCCGTGAATGCTGCTGTAAGGGCAGCCATTCTATCTGGTGAGTGTTTACTCTATGGGGAGGTGATCGCTGATCTCTGAAAACTTTAAATGAAGGACTGTTTCTTCACGTGGGGAGGCTTTGGGTTTTCCTTCTTACCATTTCTTTACACTGGATTTTTTCACAGTACAAACTGTATTTTTATGTGTTTGATTTTCCAATAGCTACAGTCGGGTCCATAAATATTGGGACATCGACTCAATTCTCAGGCCTCATGTCCATGGACGTTTTTACAGCCACTTTTCTGAGCGTTTTTTGCAGCTTAAAAACGGCTCTCCATGTTAGCCTATGGTCTCATGCCCACCATGAAGTTTTTGAGCTGTAAATGGCTGAGCCGTTTTTAAGCTGCAAAAAAAAACCAGGACCAAGTCCGTTCTGAAGCTCCAGCATTAGAGCTGTAAGCCTCGTCCTGCGTTTCTTTCTCTATTCAAAATCAACGGTTCCCTATTGGAGCACATTGATTTGAATAGAGGTCGCACCAAAAGTCGGATTAAGATGATCCGACTTGCGGGCGACTGGTGTGCGGAGAATCTTGAAGGGGAACCCCGCGCAAATGAAATTTTTTTTTTTTTTTTTTTAGCGTGAGGTTTCCCCACAGGATGATACCAGACCCTTCGGTCTGGTATGGATTTTAAGGGGAACACATAGCCGAAAAAACGGCGTGGGGTTCCCCCGAAATCCATACCAGACCCTTATCCGAGCACACCGCACGTTAAAAACGCCGCTTTTTCCCTGGCGTCTTCACAGCCCGTTTTTTAAAAATGTCTGTGGACATGTAGCCTAATCTTTTTGGCTCTATACACCGCCTCAAAAACAGGAAAGCCAGATTAGAGTTTGCCAAACAACATCTAAAAAAGCCTTCACAGGTCTGGAACAACATCCTATGGACAGATGAGACCAAGATCAACTTGTACCAGAGTGATGGGAAGAGTATGGAGAAGGAAAGGAACTGCTCATGATCCAAAGCATACCACCTCATCAGTGAAGCATGGTGGTGGTAGGGTCATGGTGTGGGCATGTATGGCTGCCAATGGAACTGGTTCTCTTGTATTTATTGATGATGTGACTGCTGACAAAAGCAGCAGGATGAATTCTGAACTGTTTGGGAAATATTATCTGCTCATATTCAGCCAAATGCTTCAGAACTCATTGGACGGTGCTTCACAGTGCAGATGGGCAATGACCCGAAGCATACTGTGAAAGCAACCAAAGAGTTTTTTAAGGGAAAGAAGTGGAATGTTATGCAATGGCCAAGTCAATCACCTGACCTGAATCCGATTTGAGCACACGTTTCACTTACTGAAGACAAAACTGAAGGGAAAATGCCCCAAGAACAAGCAGGAACTGAAGACAGTTGCAGTAGAGGCCTGGCAGAGCATCACCAGGGATGAAACCCAGCGTCTGGTGATGTCTATGCGTTCCAGACTTCAGGCTGTAATTGACTGCAAAGGATTTGCTACCAAGTATTAAAAAGTGAAAGTTTGATTTATGATTGTTAATCTGTCCCATTACTTTTGGTCCCTTAAAAAGTGTGAGGCACATATACAAACTGTTGTAATTCCTACACCGTTCACCTGATTTGGATGTAAATACCCTCAAATTAAAGCTGAAAGTCTGCAGTTAAAGCACATCTTGTTCGGTTAATTTAATTTCAAATCCATTGTGGTGGTGTATAGAGCCAAAAAGACTAAAATTGTGTCCCAATATTTATGGACCTGACTGTACATGGTTTTATGATCACTCATTGTTCTATATTATTCACTGCATTTGAATCACATTGGTGCTGCACTTTATATGTTACTGATGGGCAGCACTGATTGGAACCACTGCTGGGCCTTGTTGGGGCTGCACTGATAATTGGAACGCTGTATTTTTAGGCAGCAGTGTGTAAGAGGCCTTAAATTAGTTTGTAGTGCTTGTAAAAATTGCCGTTATTTTTTTCCCTATATTTTGTGGTTCTACAGATTTGATACAGTAAGGTTACATTCACACCGGCGATTAAGGCCGGTGCAAATTGTAACGGCAGATCCTGATACGGCTCTCCGTGGCTAGATGCGCCCGATGGCCCTGTTCATCATAATAGACAGCCCACCAGTGACTGTGGCTCTTTGCGCAGCCAGAGAAAAGATGACTTGCAGTGATCACTGCCGGACACACACAACAAAGTGTACCAACACATGCATGCTCTTTAGGAAAGTGTATTTTATAGCATACAGGGAAGTGTTGATGTGGGCTAGCCTTAAATGATTTTTATTTGTCTCCATCCAGACCTATCATATGGCTCCGCCACCCTGGTGAATTGGCTTTCTCTTTTGGGGGTTAACGCTGAACTCGTGATAACCAGGAATATTTCGATGGGAAGAGTGATCAGAGATCAGTTTATCTAGTCACAAATCGGGATGCAGGAAAGTGACCTGTGAGTGGGCAGTGGAGGAGCAGCAGCAGACTGGGGGTCTTCTGATCTCCTGTGAACATGTTCCTTCTCGGCATAAGTGAATGCAAGACCCATAGTGGTTTCCTTTTCCACTCTGAGTGCTGCTGTACAGGACTAAAATCTAGTGAAATTCAAGTATTGTTATAAATTGCATTTAAAATGCATCTAATTCTTTTCAATTAAATGCATTCATTATTTTTAGTATGAAACTTGGGAGAGAGAATGATGGTAAAGGGTTTGGTAAATTGGATAATAGTCCATTTTGGTGGACAAGGATTTCGGGTTCACTAAAGCTACACATAGATTACTTGTGTTTTTTTTTTTGTTTTTTTTTTATTCAGCCAGCAGGCACCAGGTGGATAAAGGAATCCTCCTCCCTGTCCCATGTGTGTTCTGACAGTGAGACTCATCCGCTGTCGAAATACACAAATCCGTGGCTGCAGCCGCTGATCGACAAAAGTTTTTCAATATTTCCTTTGACAGATATCAATTCATTTGTGAACCTGTCGATTTTTCAATCCATCTCAGGCCAGTTTAAAGCGTTTGTTATCCAAAAAAAGAATAAATATTCTGTTCCTTTAAAGCATGAATAACAGCACAATGACTGTGCTGTGTCATTTGGCTGGCCCTTCCTATCATTAAAAATACCTGACTGATCCTACCTGGTGCAGCCCTCCCCTCTGTTAACTGACCACAGTTTATCATGGCTGCTGAGCCCTGACACCGTGGTCAGTTTGCGTGCCTCCATCATCCGTTGTCTCTCCTGTCGCCCTTCCCTCCCTGACTGCCTTTCAGATCATGTGAGTGCCCGCCCCTCCCCTACTGCTGCTAAAATATCTTTGTAATTTCCAGGCAATCCCCAGTGTTCGATAATGCTATGTGCCCAGTGTGTGCACTTTATTAAACAAATGCTGTTCTATACCCTATTTCATAGCGCCAATCGGCGCTCACATGACTGCCTGCTGCTCTCCTCCCTCCTGACTGACCTCAGCGGGGGATTTTCAGCCTCTCCCCGCTGTAGCTTTCAGATCAGGAGAGGGAACAGCGGGTGGCCACGTGAGTGGAGAGCGGCGCTCTGAAATGAAGTATAGAACAGCATTTTTTTTTAATAAAGTGCACACACTGGGCACATAGCATTATGGACCACTGGGGATTGCTTGGAAATTACAAAGTGAGTTTACAACCACTTTAAGACATGATCCTGTCCGCTTCTCTTTTGAGGATGGGGCACATACAGGGATATTTCTCCAAATCAAGGGAAAATTAGATAAAGTAGTAAATGCACTTTTTTTTTTTGACTGGTAATAAGGCTTACCTGTAGGTACAGTGAACATGTCTTAACCTCTTCCTTACCAGGCCATTGTGAAATGACGCCGGCAGGAACCCTCTCTCGATCCGGGTGGACGTCATATGACGTCCTTTGTTCCCGGTGATCTAGGGAGCGCACGCGTGTCTATGGATGCACACAGCCCAGCTTGGGTGTGAGCCTGCATATCTGTCCTCGCAGCACACAGCTTGCTATGGGACTACACTTTTTTTTTGTTTTATGTAGCTAAAGATTGGCCTTTAGTATCACTTTAATGACTCATGACTTTGAGTTGGATTACAGCTGAACTTGGATGTTTTGCGGTTAAAGCTATCTGGCTAACCGTTTTAATTCTTCTGGAAGGATAACTTCAGGCAATCATTCACAAAGAGAGAAAGTGCATTGTTGTTTGCCAATGTTTTGCTTCTAGTTGGTACATAATCAATGTTCCACTAGGCTTTAATTCCTATAGCAATAAAAAGAAGATTGCCTAATGCAACTTGTTCCTGTGTACATTAGACAGCAAACCACCTTTTGTACATATTGCCTGTGTTCCCCTATTTACAATTTGTCACCTTGTGCAGGTACTGCTGCAACTTGCAAATAAAGAGATGACAGCGCTGTCCAAATGTTTTGATGCTCAATTTTGTCAATCATGACTAGACTATTTTTCTTCTTTTGATCATCAAAAGGCAAAGCTTCAGAATACAGTTTCCTCCAATATGCAAGTCTTCCTCCTTTACACTCTGTGTATAGTTTAGTAAGCCCTGGTACTAGTTGAGATGGAGTTTTGTCCTGCCTCCAGTTTGCACATGCAGGGAAAGCAGCAGGTTCACTTTTTATAATACATTTGCTGTAAATGCAACACTAAAGTTGATATTTAAAAAAATAATCTATAAAATTAAATGATTATTCACTATATACGATCAAAAACCAAACATGCATATCCTAGTGGAAATAGTCCACAGACAAATAATAAATTAATAGTATAAGTATTTCCACCACTAAATCATGAGCAATAACTTCAGAGTAGTAAAAACAATAAATTGCTTCCAGCCCCTCTAACCCGCATCCAAAAAATTGAGTAATAACCAACTTTACCATCAAATTCGGTGTGCATAGAGAAAAATACCATGTGATTTTTATTTATTTTATATATATATATTTTATTTATATATATATATATATATATATATATATATATATATATATATATTTATATATATATATATATATATATATATATATATATATATATATATATATATATATATATATATATATATATATATATATATATATATATATATATATATATATATATATATATATATATATATATATATATATATATATATATATATATATTTTTAATATATTATGGGTACCAATGGATAATCGGATCATGAATGAAACAACACAGGAACAATCGAACCTCTAATAAACCTTTTAAATGCATAAACTTCATATAAATAAATGAATAACCGTAAATGATAAAATCGTATATAAACACCCCTCAGGGATATAATCGTATATAAACACCCCACCAGGGAATTGAAGTATAAAATCTTCTAATCTGAGCTATAGTGCAAGTAAGGATGGACACACGATGACGTCATGTATTGGTGCCGCCAGAAGTCTTGCCTCTTGGTACACCCAGTTGATCTGATGTGAATGGGCTCTCTAGTCCTTTTTATTTTGTGAGAAGTTTTCTATTGGTTTTATCTTTTAATAAACATTGTGACTCCTCATTGTTTTCCTTAGGTCCCTCTCCATTCGAGAGAGGGACCTAAGGTGACAAGTAACAACCAAGGCGGCTACTGGAGCTACCTCGGAGTGATTTGCGTTTGTTGACCTGAAGGTGGTGGAGACACAGTGGTGGTACGCTTGTGTTATAAATATAATGTTAAATGGATAATGAGGGATTATTTCACTGAAGAAATTATAGGAATTGGTTGGGACTGATTTGAAGGGACTTATGTATCACTTTACTTTGCATTATAACTCCGATTATTGAAGTTTATGCACTTTAAAGGTGTATTAGGGGATTGATTTTTCCTGTTGGGTTTAAATCCCTGCGGAGTGTTTGTTCATGATCGATTATCCATTGTTACATTGAATCACATAGTACTTTTCTATATGCACACCAAATTTGATGGTAAAGTCGGTTATTACTTTTTTTTGTTTTTTAATGTTTGAGGGGCTGGAGGTCCACAGAGACAGGTTTTTTACCTTTTCTCCTGTGTACACTTGACTATATACTCAATGCATAAGTTTTTTTCACAACCTCCATTGTAAGGCCCCTTTGACTTCAGCAGACTGATTGGGTCCGCCCCTCCGTCTGTTTTTCAGGCAGACCTGATCGGACCACCTATTGTTCTCTATGGGGAATTGGTTGTAAACGGACATGTGCCTGTTTACTACTGCCTGCATCCTATCCGGTCTGCCAAAAACAGACGAATGGGCATTCGTTATCCATCCCGCTAGTGTATCGGATGGCAGTCATATGGAAACCGAACAATCGGTCCTTTTGCATCCGACCGCCCCATGGAGAGAGCGGGCATGGACCTGTCTGCTCAGCAGAGATCAGTGGACAGATCCCCCGCAGAGCTGACGGATCCTCTTGACACTCAGTCCACCCTGTGTGAAAGAGGCCTAAGGCAGCCACCAGAAAGCTGCTACTTTTACTTTGGGACTGAAGTATAAGGATAAAGAAAACTGGTATACATGAACAATATTCCTACTTTAAGGAGTAGTATGTTTGTAGTTGGGTCAGAGGTAAGTGAGTCAGCCAGGGAGTCAGCCAGTAAAGCAGTGCCTGAATATTTAGCACTAATTTAAAAATAATAATTTAAAGATGATCCCTTATATCTGTACAAATATTAAGCTCGGTTAGCAGAAAGTTTGTTGTGTTTAATCCAATCGGACGCCTGATCTCCATGATTGCATTGAACTCATTCTCATGTACGGAATGTAACAGGAGAAACGTGCCTCTGGTATGCTACAATCTTTTTTCGCGCCTCAATTAAATGACATTCTCTTGTTCAAACTACACTGTATATACACATATTGACCATTCATTTATATGTGGGGGAAGGTAAATCTTTTATTTGACCTTGTGGCCAGTGCTGAATTGGCAGATTTCACAGTATTTTTCTCCTTTTTATTTATAAAAGCCCCAACATCTGCTTTTGTTGAATATTTTTTCATCTCTATTTAGGCACATGTACTAAAACGGCTGGAAGCAATATCCGTAGAAATGATTTCAGTCTGAAGATTGTCCATGCCTTATAGTATGTGTCGTGTAGAAGAAATGTCCATATGACGTGCAGGTGCAGGTTTTGGCCCGGAGCTGCTTTCCCATCCAGTGTAGTGTGCAGCGAACATAAAAATGCACACATCAGCAAGGAACATGAAAGAGATTGTTAGAACGTCACAGTGGCCATGTGGCAGAAACTCGTGTCAGTGGATACTTTACAAAGTTTTTGTTTTTTTCATTCTGAGTTGAGTTCGAAATGATTGGATGTGTAGAGAAAGAAGTGGCTTGTAGCCCGTCTTTGAAGCCACTTGGAGAGCGGCCAAGTAGACTGAGAGAATATGCAGACTGTTAGACTTGTCCACAGTTGCTAATCATGGAATCCTTTTAATTACACACCACAATTGTTATGGGACTTGATTCAGTAAAGGCTTATAGAGACAGGGATGTAATGGTAGTGAGACAATCTTTTCATTTTAAATGGAAAAGATTACTTGTATATGCAACAGCATGATAAAAACAGCCTGTTTTCTTGTTCCTTGCCTAAGACCCCTTTCACACTGAAGCATTTTTACAGCATTTTAGCGTTAAAAATAACGCTATTAAAACGCTCTCCATGCATCTCAATGGACCCTGCGAGCAGCATCTTTTGGACGCTGAAAAAACGCTCCAAAAGCGCCCCTCTCCATTGAAATGAATTGAAAGCGCTGTAAAAACGCCTTGCCCTTTCACACTGAGGCACTGCAAAAACACCCCAAAAACGAGAGGTACTTTACCAGTGTTTTTCGGGTGCTGGCAGTGTGAAAGGGCTCTGAAATGACTCAAGCTTTCACATTGGGATTGCAGATGAGGCTTCGCCTGAATAATGCCCCAGTGTGAAAGGGGCCTAAAGTGAACTAGTGGCCAGGCTAAGAACATATAGGTAGATTCACAAAGAGTTAGGCCGGCTTATCTACAGATAAGTCGACCTAACTCTGAATCTAAGCCGACCTATGTTTAAGTGTATTCTCATTGTCCTATCTTAGATTGCAATGTTTTGGCTGACCACTAGGTGGCGCTTCCATTGCGGCCGGCGTAGATTATGTATATGAGGGGATACGCCGATTCACGAACGTACGGCAGGCCTACGCTGTTGAATTACGTCGTTTCCGTAAGGGATAGGCCGCTTTAAGTTAGAGCTATGCTCTAGTGGACTAGCCAATGTTAAGTATGGCCGCCCTTCCCGCCGCGAAATTCGAAATTTTAACGTCGTTTGCGTAAGGCGTACTTAGCCGCAATGCGCCCTGGGAAATGTAGGCGCCCGGCGCATGCACAGTAAGAAATAACGTCAAATGTGAGGTCAAGCCTAATTAGCATTAAACACGCCCCCCCCAACCCATTTGAATTAGGCGCCCTTACGCCCGTCGTGTTTACACTACGCTGCCCTAAGTTAGGAGGTAAGTGCTTTCTGAATCATGTAATTTCCTCTCTTACTTAAGGCGGCGTAGTGTAAACACGCTAGGCTACGCCGACCTTAACTTTAGGCGCCCCTACGTGAATCTACCTAATATTCTGTAACCAGAGCTAAAGTCTGCTGTATTTGCCTCGCCTCCAGCAATGCAAGCTCCCTTACCGACACTTCCATCTTTGCCTGGTCTCCAACCAGGTTTGTTATCCGTGATTTTTGACTGGCTGCTAAAGAATGATGGATCTCATGCAGTGGAGTTAATATATCTTGGCACAAAGACATGCTGAGGTTGCTACCATGCACAGCACAGAGAACCATCTTTTACTAAACCCACACCAGTAAAATCGCTCTGTATATGCGGTAAAGCATGTGTTGGATCCTAAGGGGTTAATCCTCTACATTGTGTGAAAAGGCAGTTTGATCCTGTCTTCTGTTTCTTTTTTTTCTTCCATTTTCCCCAATCCATCTCCCGATAGAACAAAGTCTTGGGGGGCATAATGCACATGCTCAGTTTAGTGTGTATTGCTAGAGAGGGGTTTTATTTTTTGTCTTTTTGATCAGCATGTGATCCACACAGGGCCAATTGGCACTGTCCAGATAGAGGTTCAGAGGAGAATGAAAACTCCTCCTACAAGCCTAAAGTGTTACTAAACCCAGGAGCCTGCATTTACCATATCTGGTCTCCCACAGTACACAGAACATGGAAATTAAATCATTTTAGTAAATATAAACTGCTAAATACCTTTTCTCATCAGCAGTATAGAGCAGTCTTGTGACTTCTATCAGTGTCTGGTTACAGCTTGTAGGAGTTTTTTTTTATACTGCACTGGCTTTTCTATCAGAATGCAGGACTCCCTGACTCTCTGTCTGGACAGTGTGATTGGTTCTGTGCTAATCCCATGCAGTCTCCCAAGAAAAGAGAAAAAAACAGTCTAGCAATACACATCAAACTGAGCATGTGCAGACTGACTCCACTAACTCTGTCTTATGCGGATATTTTTTGAGGACAATCAAGAAGAGGAGGATCTATACAGGATCAAAACATCCCCGTTACACAATGCAGGATAGAATTTGTATGCATTTCTAGACTCTAAATATTTAATTGCTGCTGTTATTGAATGTCTGTTATTTTATTGGCTTATATAGTGGACAGGCAGAAAATGTAGGTTGAAATCTGCTGGTAGCATACCTTAAGGTCAAGGTGGGCTCTTTTGAAAGGCAGGATCAGAGCTGGCAAGTCCTTCTCTTCGCTGGACTGAATCCATGAAAAGTAAAATGTGAAGGTGTTTTTCTGAAAATGTCACCCACCTCCTATTTCCATTACTTTTACTTGCTTCAAGATAAGCAGCTCTTTCTAAACTGAGTGTCTGCAGACTGGTACATCGGGCACTGGTCTGAGAGTGTAAATCTTGTCCAATCAATGAGTCTAGACACCTTGGGCCAAATTCTCAAAAAGTCTGCGTAACTTAACTTTCAGCAGTTAAGTTACACTGACTTAAAATTTCTACCTAAGTGCCTGATCGTCAAAGCACTTAGGTAGAAATTACACGCTGTGTAACTTAAGTGCCGCCGTCGTAAGGCGGTCCTCCTCTCCTGGGGGCGTTTAAAATTTAAATGAGGCGCGCTCCCGCGCCGGCCGTACTGTGCATGCGTGTGACGTCATTTTCCCGACGTGCAGCGCGCGAACGTAATTAACGTCGGTCGGCTTTGAGAATTTCGACGGGACACTAAAGTTGCGACGGGTGAAAAAAAAAGACGCGCCGGGAAAACAAATAATTTAAAAAAAAAATGTCAGCGTCGCTCAGCATGCATTCCTGAGAGGGAGAACTCCATGCCAATTTTCAAAGAAAAAAACGGCATGGGTTCCCCCCCCAGGAGCATACCAGGCCCTTAGGTCTGGTATGGGTTGTAAGGAGACCCCCCTACGCCGAAAAATTGACGTAGGGGGTACCCCTACAATCCATACCAGACCCGTATCCAAAGCACGCTACCCGGCCGGTCAGGAATGGGAGTGGGGACGAGCGAGCGTCCCCCCCCCCTCCTGAGCCGTGCCAGGCCGCATGCCCTCAACATGGGGGGGTTGGGTGCTCTGGGGCAGGGGGGCGCACTGCGGGCCCCCCCACCCCAGAGCACCCTGTCCCCATGTTGATGAGGACAGGACCTCTTCCCGACAACCCTTGCCATTGGTTGTCGGGGTCTGCGGGAGGGGACTTATCGGAATCTGGGAGTCCCCTTTAATAAGGGGGCCCCCAGATACCGGCCCCCCACCCTAAGTGAATGGATATGGGGTACATCGTACCCCTATCCATTCACCTGGAGGCAAAAAGTAAAATTTAGTAAACGCACAACACAAGGCTTTTTAAAATAATTTATTATTCTGCTCCGGATGCCCCCCCTGTCTTCGTTATTAGCTCAATTAGCAGGGGGGGCTTCTTCTTCCGCTCTCCGGGGGTCTTCCGCTCTCCGGGGGTCTTCTCCGCTCTCCGGGGGGGGCTTCTCCGGACTCCGGGGGGCTTCTTCCATCTTCTCCCCTCTTCCGCTGTTGACTCGGCGAACCCCGGTTCTTCTGCAGCTCTCTGGTGCCTTCTTCTTCAGCGCTGGCTGCCTGCTATGTTTGTGTGTTAGCTCGATTTCAAACAGGCAGCCGGCGCGGTCTTCTGTGGCGTCAGGGTCTTCTGGTCTTCTCCCCTCTTCCGATGTTGCCTCGTCGCCTGTTGTCGCTGTAATGATGGAAGCGCGCCTTGCATCACATTTATATAGGCATCACCGTCCCATCATGCTCCGGTAGGTACCCACGTGGTGGGTGCCTACCCACGTGCACCCACCACGTGGGTACCTGCCGGAGCATTCACTTAGGGTGGGGGGCCGGTATCTGGGGGCCCCCTTATTAAAGGGGACTCCCAGATTCCGATAAGTCCCCTCCCGCAGACCCCGACAACCAATGGCAAGGGTTGTCGGGAAGAGGTCCTGTCCTCATCAACATGGGGACAGGGTGCTCTGGGGTGGGGGGGCCCGCAGTGCGCCCCCTGCCCCAGAGCACCCAACCCCCCCATGTTGAGGGCATGCGGCCTGGCACGGCTCAGGAGGGGGGGGGACGCTCGCTCGTCCCCACTCCCATTCCTGACCGGCCGGGTAGCGTGCTTTGGATGCGGGTCTGGTATGGATTGTAGGGGGACCCCCTACGTCGAATTTTCGGCGGAGGGGGGTCTCCTTACAACCCATACCAGACCTAAGGGCCTGGTATGCTCCTGGGGGGGAACCCATGCCGGTTTTGAATTTAAAAATTGCCGTGGAGTTCTCCCTCAGGAATGCATACCAAATGCCGTCGCTGGAATGGGCCTTTACAAGGTTTGGCTAACTTTCCACATTATAAAACCAGCCCTAGTTTTGCGCAGGCAAATTCGGAACTTACGCAGAAATCACAGTGCTGAAATGCTTTGAAAATCTGCTTAAGTCCTCATTTGCATACGCAAAGCTGCATTTCAATGAGAAATGCCCCCAGTGGCGGATGCGGTACTGCATCCTAAAATCTGACCGTGTAAGTGTCTTACACATGTCAGATTTTCTGCCTAACTTTGGAAAAAGCCTTTTGAGAATCGTTTCCAAAGTTAGGCACAGGGATACGCAGGCTGAACAGCAGTTAAGTCTGCGTATCTCTTTTGAGAATTTGGCCCCTTGTGTGTAAATGTAATGTTGCAGTGATACAAGATTTGGGACCTTGTATTACTCACTGGGGTGTCTGCACACAGTGGCGACTCCAATGCCGCCCTGCATACACTGGCATTAATGGGAATTGTGATCAAGTGATTTTTAAGGCAAAGCCTTAAATGAAATTCATCTATATTTTTATATTTCGCAATATGTTTAGCTATAGAAATATAAATATCATTTTATTGAATGAAATGTGAATATAGGTCTGGTATTTTTAGTAAGATATATAATCATAATTGTACAGCTATTGACTCTTGTCTACGATTTATCTTTTTCAGAATGTGCATTTGAAAACCGCAGAGATACACTGTCTGAAGATGACTGCACCACTGTGGGTTGATCTGAAAGTCTTTGGTTTTTTATAATGGCAAGGCAGGTATAAATATTTGATAATTAAATGGAGATCATTTTCCCATGTCATTAATAATTGACTGACTTTAGATGGATTGAGAGGATATTATAAGGATAGTGTGGCAGAGCTTGCCTTGTGTTTCTGCCAGTAAATCAATTAAGCAAGCTTCCCTAAGTTAGAGAATGTGTCTGCTACTAGCTAAACTGTATTTAGTGTACTATGTATATTTATAGTATTTGACTAAGGCTAGGTTCACACTGATGTGGTGCAAGTTGAATCCGTTTTGTAGTAACGTTGATGCGGTTTCAGGCAATTCCAATGCATTTTTTATACAGCTATGATTTGTTCTCTCACACATTCTCTCTCCCTCAAGTAAAGGGAGAAAGAACATCCTGGAGTTGTGTTAACTTAGGACAGATGAGCGCTTTGCATGCGTTTACCGTTCAAGCCTAGGGAGGTAAAAATCGCAAACCCTCTGCACTCCCATAGGACCCTTTTTTTAAATCGCAACAAAATCACACTGCTAATATGTGAACTGCCTCCATAGAAAGTTAGGTTTATCGTCATGCGATTCCATGCATTCTGGAATGCATCAATGTGAGCCAGGGCGAACATTGAGCCCTGGCTTAGCAATAATGAGGATTTTTTTTCCTGACTCACTAAATTGTGTGCACCTGATAATAAAGTACAACTAAAGGCAAAAAACGTATCTCAATTGTACAATACACGACTCGCAATTTATAGACCATGAATTATATGCATGCTACCGTCGGCTGACTGGACACTTAAAAAAGACTTGCTAGGACCGCCTGTAGTGCATACTCGTATAGATAGCCCTTTATACTGCATGAGACTTGAGTTATTTTGCTAGTATTCTTAGGTGATGGACCTGTTCTGCTCTAGAGAAGTATTTTTGTTATTAACCATTCAAATTTTGTCTTCTGACACTTCTAAGATCTGACTGCTTATTGCCCATTGCTATCTATAGCAGTTTCTGAATGGTCCCACTCTGTGTAACCTCAGGGACTGTACTTGGATCCCATTGTGTGGGGACAGCCTCTGTTTGCTGCAGGTATTGGAGCCTACATTATACCCTTACCTTGGCAAGAAGTGCAATATGTATAGTTGGTCATAAGGTGGACTGCTGTGGTCCGTTTTCTATGGATCTCAGACCCTGAAGAACCCTTTTGGGGTATGTCCACCATGACGGATGAAGCCTGGAACTCCAGTATGTCCACCATTATGGATAAGATTAGACAGTGTTACTTTTTTATGTGTTGTTCTTTTGGGGCCATACTAAACATTTGCACAAGTGCTCGTGCAAATGCTCTGATACAAAAAAAAACAATACCTTCAGACTTGGTTCACATATGTGTGGGTAGGTTTGCAGTGCGATTTCAAAGCATGGTCCAGTGCAATTTCATTCAGCAATTCAGGTGTGATACCAATGTGAATTGTACTGTATGAGATTAGAAATTGCACCTGAACCAGACTGAAATCACACAGGACTCCTTTTCAAAAAGCACTGTGGCCCATCTACGCACATTTGAACAGGCTGTAAATGTTTTCTGTAAATATCTCCTATATGGGCACGGTTTAGGAGATATTTATATTACATGCAGCCAGGGACATGACTGGTGCATGTGCTCTGAAGGAATGGCCACCCGTGTGCTGCTCCTTCCGAGCCCTGTGCCGTGAAGAGTGGCTCCCGCGTGTATGTGTGGGAGTGATGTCATCATGGCTCCAGCCAGTCAGTCGGAGCCCACAAACCCAGAAGCAACATGGGTGAAGATGGAAGCGGCGCTGGAACATCTTCGTTTCACAGTAAGTTTCACATAATGTTCTAGTATGCAATGTATATGACTTTACCTTGCAGTGAAAAAAAACAGTCCAGCGGTATACAAGCGCTTTAATGTTAACACCAATTCCTGGCCTTTTAATAAGGTAAAGCACAGTGCATTAGCACACAATGCAGCTTGATTGGCAAAGAAATTAAGAGTTCAGGCCAGGCCGGGCACTATCTGATGGGAGACCCATATTGTTAGAACACCAGCAGACCATTTATAGGATCACAGCTGCTGCACTGACTGCCGTCATCCCAGTTGACAGCCGTGCTGGTGAGTGACCCTAAATGCAGACAGTATGCGTTCACATTTATCTGCATGGCTGTCAAGTTGGGACAAGCAATTGTGTCACTGTCTCTCTGAGACCAGGGGAGTTTCTGGTATACATAGACAAAATGCTCATGTGCACATATCAACTTTCCTTTACATTTGCTTGCTGCTTTTTGATGTGGGAGACCAGCACTTGCATCCTGTAGCACAGTGGTCTCCAAACTGCGGCCCGGGGGCCTTTTCTTAACTTTACCTGGCCCTTGGAGCACTATTCTTCCCTCTGATACAAGGCACGATCCCCCCCCCCCACTGACACCAACAATGGACCATTATTCCTCCCACTGACACCAATGATGAGGCAATATACCTCTCATTGACACCAACAATGGGGAACTATTTTTCTCCCCTTAATACCCAAGACGGGTTCTTATGTACTCTTCTCCGAATGGCCAGAATCTGGCCCCTCAAGTCTGAAGGACACTAAACCGGCCCCTTTGTTTAGTAAGTTTGGAGACCCCTGCTGTAGCACTACCATTTGGACTCTCCTCTGCTCTGTTCCCAAAAGTAGCTCCTCTATGGATCAAGGGCATTCAGGTCACATATTACCTGGACAACCTCTTGCTGAAAATAATTGATTCAGTTCCTTCAAACATTTGGCTGGACAATAAACTTTCCAAAATCTATCCTCCAGTCTGGGACACCGGCCAAGCCAGAATTTTCCTCCTTCAATAAAAAGTTGCTTACATAAAGTTCCACATGCTGGACCCTCAGGTCAGAATGACGCCCCCTTAGTTCCCGTCAGCATGAGAGTTCTGACCCTAATAGTAGGCAGACCCCTTTGCCCAATTGCAAGTCCAGACCTCTTCAGTCTAACATACTCGCAATGTGAAACAATCAAATCCCACCCCTGGATCGCCCAATGCTTCTATCTAGCCAAAGCTCTCCCTGGCATGGTGGGTCGTCGGTTCTACTCCAGAACTGAGAAAACTGTCCCTTAACATGCTTTGAAAGGTGGAGACATTGAATGCCAGTATTACAGGATGGGGCAGAGTTTACAATTGCCCCCCAGCAGCTGAGAGCCATGATTATTTCTTCAACACTACTTTCCCTTCTGCAAGGTGACTCGTTTGTTCAAGGTGCAGTCAGACATTACAACAGTGATGACCTACATAAACCATCAGGAGGGCGCCAAAGATCAGAGAAACAAGTCTGCTATTCTCCTGGGTGTAAACTTGCATTAAACGATCTCGGCTGTCCACATCCCTGGATTGAACAATTGGCAGATGGACTTTCTAAGCCACCAACGCATAGACCCAGGAGAGTGGTGACTGTACCCCGAGATCTTTCAAACTCGGGGTCAGAGGTGGGGAATCAGCAGATGTTCATATCCTGGCCTCTGGGTTCAAAAACAAGCTAAACAAATGAATTGCCAGGGCCAAGGATCCTTTTATCCTTCTCAGTAGATGCTTTAGTGATTTCTTGGACTCGATTCACACTGGTGATTCTCATCGCACCAAATTGACCCTAGGATCCCTATTTCATCCTGCTTCTCAGTCACTGGCTTTAACAGCATGGCTATTTAAACTTGAGTCCTGAAAAATAGAAGTTGTTCCCACCTTACTTAGAGCAAGAAAATACAAATCCACCAAGATTTACCATTACACATTGACGACTTACTTTGCATGTTGTGAAGACAGAACCTTAGGGAATACTGTCACTTGTATTTTGCCCCTTCTTCAGTCTTGTCCCTGAGTACCCTTAAGGGACAGGTGTCTGCTTTATCTAATCTCTTCCAGAAACTACTAGCCTTGCAATCACTAAGCAAGACTTTTCTTCAGGGAGTTGCCCACATAATTGCCCCCATTTCAACCTTCTCTGTCACCTTGGCATTTTTTTTCAAAATTCTTTATTTACTCACAACAAAAAGCGCGTCCACATGGACCACATCAATGCAATGTAAACAGTAACATCTTCATACATGCCCGTTTATATCAGTACAACACAGTAAAACGTTGGATATAACAAAATCCGCGGTTGTGCGGCATCATGCCCTGAAGACCGCGTTTCCCCAGTCCACTCCTGGTGGGCATGCCCACCAGTGGGCATCTATCTACAGGGTGCATTACGGTTTCAGTGATCCGTAGACACGCCCTTCTTTTCCCGTTATCCAAAAAGAGAAGGTGGGGGAGAAGAAAGGAAGACAGAATGAGAAGGAAAATGAGAAAAGAGGTGGCAGGGGAAAGGGGGGGGGGGAGTGGGGGGGTGTCCGCGAGCATGGAGCTCAGCATCTTTCTGATTTGTTTTTTCTTTACAAAGTGGCCAGGTTAATCTTTCCCTATTAGGGGGGGGGGGGGGGGTCCAGGGTGGGCAGTCTATGTCGGTCTCCTAAGTGCTTGTCCTTCGTCGGAGTACACCTTGGCATTTTACCTGGTGCTTTTTGTTGTTCAGAGACTTCCCTTTGAACCAATTAGATATTCCTTTGAATTACCTCACTTGTAGGATTGCCTTCATGGTGGCCTTTAGATCTGTTAAGAGAGTTTCTCAGCAAAACCTTTCTTTCTACCTAAGGTGGCCTCTTCTTTCCACCTCAATGAAGACATTTTTCTCCCTTGCCTCTGCTGTTTTCCCCCCGAAACATAACAAGGAAATTGTCCTGTGCTGCTTGAATGTGATCAGAGTCTAACCTAGTAGCAGTGCCTCTGTTTGCAGGACTTGGTGTTCTGCCTGTAGGACATTGTAGAGGACATCTTGCTTCGTGCTCCACCATTGCCACGTTGATCAGAAAACTTATTTACAGGCCCATGCCCTTAAAGCGGAGGTCCCATGAAAAAAAAAAAATTAAAAGCCAGCAGCTACAAATGCTGTCCATGGTGCCCGCTATGCCAAAGCCAAGCAATCGGTTGTCTCTCGGCTGCCCCCGCTGCCATCCTCGGTGAGGGAATCGGGCAGTGAAGCCTACTGAGCGTGCGCGAGTCCTCGCTGGTCCCCGCTGTCTCCTGGGACCAATGTGTTTCCCAGAAGACAGCGGGGGTGACGCGAAGGGGCGTGACTCAGTCTATTCCCAGAAGTGGGTGCAAACACCTTTATTATACAGGTAGATATCTGCACCCCCTCCTCCCTGATAGGTGCCAAATGTGACACCGGAGGGGGGGAGGGTTCCAAAAAGTGGAGGTTCACTTTTTGTGTGGACCTCCGCGTAAAAGCAGATCTTGGCATCTGAGCACCATAAACCAATAAAAGCTAATTTATTTTTAATATTCATGTACCTATTCTTTCTTTTGTTGAGAAATCACTTTGAAAACCCCCTCTAGCATTTCTGGCCATCTTGAGTAAGGGCAAATCATTTTTTTTTTTGTAGCCTTTTATTCCTGAAATGAATGAATGAATGAAAAACTTGTATAGCGCGGCACATGCGAACTGAATCGCCTCTGGGCGCTGGTTGTTCGTGTCTCAAGACATCAGAAGAGCAGAGTTTTGATCTGCTTTCTGAAAGACAGGTGGTTTTGCTCCAACCGAATGCTGGTTGGTAAAGCATTCCATAGCCTGGGACCTTGGAAAGCAAACCTTATTTCTCCTTTGGACTTGTATTTGGTTTTTGGAACCTTGACCAGATTTTGGTCGGTGGATCGCAGAATGCGGTTGGAATTGTGAGGTTTGATCTTGTCGCATAGATATCGCGGAGCCTTCCCATGGATGCACTTATGTGTCAGGCAGAGTGCTTTGAATGCAATTCTGTCTTTCACTGGCAACCAGTGAAGGGATCTCAGTGAAGGTGAGATTGATTCCCATGATTTTTTCCCAGTCACAAGTCTTGCGGCCATATTCTGTACGACTTGTAGACGAGCGATTTGGTACTTAGGGAGCCCGAGGTAAAGGGCATTTGCATAGTCCAGTCTGGAATTCACAATTGTTCCCACCACGACTGCTACGTCTTCTTTGGGGATAAATGGAATAAGTCTGCGAAGTAGGCGCATCAAATGGTGCGATCCGCTGACTACTGACCCTATTTGTGCGTCCATTGTCATGAAGGTGTCAAAAGTGACTCCTAGACTTTTGACTTTGGAGCTAGGGGAGATGATTTGTCCCAGAATGGGCGGTGGTATCCAGTTTGTTGCCAGTTGACTCTTCCGACTGGCGTGAAACATAAAAAGTTCTGTTTTAGAGCTATTGAGTTTAAGATAACTCTTAGTCATCCAGTTTTCTATTGAAGAGAGACATTTCTCTAATCTGAGATGATGATCCTTTTTGTTGCAGATGCGAAAATACAGTTGCGTGTCGTCTGCATAAGAGTGATAGAGTAGTTCTTGGCTACTGATAATATCAAACAGAGGACGAAGATAGATGTTGAACAGCACCGGTGATAGGGGGGATCCTTGGGGGACCCCACATGGCACCGTGCGTTTTTCCGACGTGAAAGATCCCAGTTTCACTGTTTGTGATCGGTTTCCAAGAAAAGAGGAAAACCATGGTAAAGCACCTTCTGCGACTCTGGCTACTTCTGCTAGTCGCCTCAGTAACAATTTATGGTCTACTGTGTCGAAGGCTGCGCTTAGGTCCAGCAGAACCAGGAGACAAGATTCTCCTTCGTCTGTGGCCTCAAGCGCATCGTCCCATATTTTCAGTAAGGCCGTTTCCGTCCCGTGTCCGGGACGGAAACCGGATTGAAATGGATCAAGTAGGTTGTGGGTATCCAGATGCTGTTGCAGCTGTTGTACCACCACTTTCTCCATTATCTTTGAGAGAACATTTAGGCCTGTTATGGGACAGCGGTGAGTTGGGTCCATGGGATCCAAATTAGGTTTTTTCAAGATGGGCTGGATTGTGCCCTCTTTCAGCAGGGATGGCACTATGCCTTCCTTAAATGACTGATTTATAAGCTGTGTGATGGGAGGCGCCAGGATGTCGGCACATTCCTTCAGTAGCTTGGTGGGAATGATGTCATTGGGTGCTGTGCTGTTCCGCAACGCACCAATGATATTTTTGGTGGTATTGACGGAGATTGGTTCCAGAGTGAACTTTGTTGATTGTAGAGGGTTTCTGTCGGTGTTTTGTAGTTGATTGAAGAGGGGGCTGAGCGGAGTATTGTTTTGCAGAATACTTACCCGAATTCTTTCAATTTTGTTGATGAAGAAATCCGATAGTTCATTACAGAACTCTTGGGTGTCTGAAGTGGGGACTTCAAGACATCCCGGATTCATGGTCTGGGTGACCATCCTGAAGAGTTCTCGTGGGCGGTTCATGGCGCTGTTAATCACCATGGAAAAATGATGTTTTTTGGCTTTGAAGATTTCTTTGTGATATCGTGTTGTTATTGCTTTGTAGATGGTGAGGCGATCTTCTGAAGGGCTTCTTTTCCAGGCGGCTTCCGCCCTTCTGCGCTCTTGCTTCAGTAGCGACAGCTGGTTATTGAACCAGCTGGACTTTTTTTCCCGAATGCGGACTTTGCGTTTTGGTGCTACTAAGTCGGCTGACTGTAGCAGAGCTGCATTTATGGCATCCAGTGTATCTGAGGCTGCTAACTGAGGAGGAATAGCCACAATTCGGTTTCCCAGGGTAGATTTGAAGAGTTCCGAGTGGAGCTTCTTCTGAGATCTAGCCCAGTGTATTGTCACCGGCTTGGGTGCTTTTATAACTAGTGGAATTTTGGAAATTGTGAAACTAATTGCATGGTGGTCTGTCCATGGCAAAGGTTCATTACCCAAAATGTTTATTTTCAGATTTTGTCTGAAAATTAGGTCGAGTGTGTGACCTGAAGCATGCGTGGGTCCGCATATAAGTTGCTGTAGTCCTAACCCTTCCAGGTGGTCGATGCAGGCATCCGCAATGGGATCCTGTGAGGAGTTGGCCCACAGATTGAAATCCCCGAGCAGCAAAAGATGATTGCTGTTAAGGGAGTAAGTGGATGTGAACTCCGTTAATGATGGTAAAAACTGCGATTTGGGTCCAGGTGGTCTGTAGCAGAGGAGAATGTGCACAGTCTCCTGGGAGTTAGTTTGAAGTTGAAGAGTAAGGGTTTCCATAAACGGTAGAGGATTTTGAAGGACCGGCTTAGTGATTGCAATATGAGATTTATGAATCACCGCAAGGCCTCCTCCTCTTTGCCCTATTCTGTTTTCCGTTAAGATGCGATAATTTACTGGCACCAGTTCTCCGAGAATGGTGTTGCAGTCGTCTGAAAGCCAGCTTTCTGTGATAAAGAGGCAGTCTAGATCGTTGTGTAGTAAGAAATCGTGGATTTCTGATCGGTGTTTTACAGCCGATCTAGTGTTAATCAAAGCACATGATATGTGCTTGAGCTGTGTTGAATGGTTGAAATTTTTGATGATCGATCGACGATCGAATCTGAAAAGTTGATCTATTTTTAAGGCCTTTTTGGTGACGGCAGGTAATACTGTTGCGAATTGTCTCAGACCCCAAATAGTTTCTGCAGAGTATCGCATTTTAACCATTGTTGCCAGTCACCGTGGATGGGGGTGCAGGTGTTGCGTGAGAATGGAGAGAAGATTCTCTGAATCCTCACTCTCGGCTTTTTTGGTCCAGAGGAAGGCAAACCCTGGCCGTGCTGGCCAATGTGCTACGGCAGGGAAAAAAATTCCTTCCTGATCCCTGAAAGGCGATCGGATCAATCCCTGGATCAAACACTGTTAGATTGTGGAGGGGAAAAGGGGGGGATGCGGGGTGTCACTGTTGCTGGGGTGTACCAAGATGGCCGCCAGACAAAGCACAGGACCCAGGCTAGGGGGGCTGTCAGCTGGGTAAAAAAGCTAATTTTACCGATCTGGTTGCTGATCGGGGGATGGTGGGGACCTCTAGGGGTGCAGGGGAGATAGTCCTAAGAAATCTGCACTATTTGGTGGCGTGTGCAGGGTGTATGGTCGGCGCGCCGGTAGGCCGCGGCTGAAGCCGCGGACTTTCCTGAGGCGCGGCGGCCGCGAAAAGGACCAGGGTGGCGCGGGCGTGTAAAGACGCCGGAAAGTTCACCCAGGGGGGGTGGCTGGGGGCCACCACAATCGTGGGTGGCCGTACGGGCGGCGATGCCGAGCGAAAGCGGGGCAGAGAGCCGCAGTGAGGGGCCTGTGTGACGGCTGTCCTGAGAAGGACGGTCGTCAATGGTTCCCCAGGATGGCAGGCCCTGAGAGACCAGGGTCTTGCCTGCGGAGAAGATGGAGTCCACGTGGAGAGAGGAGAGAGGAGCTGGTTCCTGGTTCCTATCTGCCCTTAGCTTTGGCATACAGGCAGGAAGCCAGGCAGTAAATAAATATAATAAAAAAGGTTAAAAGTAAATATTATATACTTTCCGATCTATTTACTAATGCTAGCAGAACAATTAAAAATAATCCATGCTGATTGGGAGAGAAGTTCCACTTTAAGGAGAGGGTTCCTTCTATCCCCATCAGAGCTCATTCCACCAGCGCTGCTGGGGTCTCTTGGGCTTTTCAGCATCATGCATCTGTATGCCAGATTTGCTGGGGGCCACCACCATGTACTCCAAGTTCTACAAGATAGATGTGCAGGTCTCAGCTGATGTGAGATACATCTGTGAGGTGCTTCAAGCTGTTGTTTTGAGGGTCTTCAGCTTTTTTTTAAAGCTTGTGATTTTTATTTTTTTTGTTGGGCCTGTTGGCAGTTCTGTTTATGATGTCCACCCCTCTATGAATAGGAGTCTAGTGTGCTGTAAGATAATGGAAATCATAATTTGCTTGTAAATTGCTTATGTTTTGAGTACAGCACATGACACTGGCTCCTCCTCTCCATGTCTTTAACTGTCCTTATTGCTTGCTAATATAAAAATAAAAAACCTCAGTGGGTAGGTTTATATGAATGCACACTAGAGGTGTCCCTAACAAGAAGTTTTTTTTTTTTGCCAGTGTCCAATCTGAATGTAGCCAGCAGAGCATATATAACCCATGGTCTGTGAATACAAGTCCTGTACTGTACCCCAAGGTAAGGAAGTTACAAGTCATTTGAGAGGTCTATTTTTTTTCATTTTGAATAGTGTAAGGAAGGGTTGTAACCCCTGTCTGTGTCCCATTGGGAAGATTTTCTCTTTACTTCCTGTCCAATAGGCACATCAGGAAATGAGGCAATCCCTGATTGTGACCAGGGTCAACAGAACCAGTGTCTCTATTGGAAGATTTGCCTCTACTCCTGTTCTGGTACAACCCAAAATGTAGGATTATCTTTCACTGTCAGTGATAAGCGCAAACAGTACATATGGGGTAAATCTCCCCAACAGGTACGCAGATAGTAATATAAACCTGAGAGGATTTCTAAACCCCTCCACTCTATCCAAAACAAAAAAATAAAGTTTTGTCTTTTTAGTTGTATTATTAAGTTTATTAAATTTTTTGGCACCTAATGTAAGTAAAAGGGGATGGCCAAAACAATGCTAATGTGGAACGTGATTTTTTTTCCCCCTGTAAAATATACAATGCTAAGCTAATGTAGATCATAGTTCTTTTTCTTTCTTCTTTTTTTTTTTTTTGTATTATTATGCTAAATAAATTTTAGTAAATAAACACTGTTTAATATTGGCATTCATATTGCCTTTTATGCATCAGCTGCTTTTATAAACACACATGGGGCCGGATTCACGTACATCCGCGTAAAATTGCGCGGGCGTAACGTATCTGATTTACGTTACGCCTCCGCAATGTACATGGGCAAGTGCTGTGTTCTCAAAGCACTTGCTCCGTAAGTTGCGGCGTAGTAGCGCAAATTGGCCGACGTAAGCCCGCCTAATTCAAATTTGGATCAGGGGTAACTACTGTGACCTGACGTGATTGACGTTTTTGCGGAACGGCGCATGCGCCGTCCGTGGAATTTCCCAGTGTGCATTGCTCCAAAGTACGCCGCAAGGACGTCATTGGTTTTGACGTGAACGTAAATGACGTCCAGCCCCATTCACTGACGACTTACGCAAACGATGTAACTTTTTCAAATTTTGACGCCGGAACGACGGCCATACTTAACATTGTTATGCCGCTTTTATGCCTCATATAGCAGGGGCAACTATACGCCGGGAAAAGCCTAACGTAAACGTTGTAACTTTACTGCGTTGGCCGCGCGTACGTTCGGGAATTCGCGTATCTAGCTAATTTGCATACTCTACACGGAATTCGACGGAAGCGCCACCTAGCGGTCAAAAAAAAATGCAGTTAAGATCCAACCAGGTAAGAGACTTACGCCTGTCGGATCTAATGGTTATTCTAAGAATCAGGCGCATAGATACGACGGGTCGGATTCAGACTTACGACGGCGTACGTGGCGCTGCGCCGTCGTAAGTCCTTTCAGAATCTGGCCCATGGAGTTTAAAGTCTTCAGCTGTTCTCATGCCTGTTGATCATTTGACTTTTTTAAACTACAATTCTCATCATATATTGTGCTGGTTACTTCTGGGGAGCATTCAGGGGCAGGTAATATATATAGTGTGTGTGTTTCCTGTTTTTGCTGTTGAGTCACTCAGAAGCAGATCAACTTTGAAGATAAAACGTGTGACATGGTAATTATAGAGCTATTATACACTTTTCATGCCACCAATTCGGACAGTAATTATTTCCATTACCCGTCTTCATATATGTATTTCCTTGTGTACACTCATCTAAGCAGAGGTTTGTCTAAAATACCCTTGTCAATCATATAATACCTTTTTTATATATGGTGCATAGAAATTTTTTACGCTATCATTTTTCATGTTCCATTGTTGAACAATAATTCACAGTGGATTTTTTTTTCCAACATAAATACAGTATACTTTTAATGCCAGGGTGAAAATTTTAATTACGCATTTTAAACACTCACTTCTAGCAATAGGGTCCCTTCCAAATGTTTTATTATTGCTACAGTTTAACCATAATGACACATACAACAGATTCAGGTAGTACTTATTTGCCTCTTTTTGAATGGCTGTGAGCAATTCAAAAAGTTACTGGTAAATCCAGTGCATAGATGATGTGCTTTCTGACTGCCCTCTTCCTCTGGACATTTGATAGGGTTGTCCTGAAGGAAGGTTTTTTGCTTAGAAACGCTTGTGGTTCCATGGAAGAGCTCTCTGTTGTGGGTGACCATGCTACTCTGCCATTTTGTTTTCTGTTAGTATCTAAGCTCTCGGTTTCAGTTAGCAAGCTGGAGGAAGTGTTAGGGACTACAAGTGTGCTGATCGGCAAATTTGAGGTGTGCCCTGCACCGCATTCAAATCGCACTGGCCTTGCGATCTGCAGTGTGTGTCGGTGAAATCGTAACCGCACCCAAAATGCAGGTGGCAAATGCAAAACTACCATGTGATCAGGTTGCAGTGCTGTTCCAAAATTGCATTCACAAAGTGAATGGGATGAAATCGCACCACTCTGAATCCCATGTGAATTGAACAGGAATGCGGTTTGGTTCCTGTGTGATTTACATGCAGTTCATAAGGTGAACCGAGGCTAAGGCTATATTTACACTAGATGCAGTGGGGCTAAGCTGGTCGGCTATTCCAATGTAGTCCCACCGCATGACAAGCAAAATGCCTGGTCTCCAGTTTGCTTGGTTCACACCTCTGTGAACGATATGCCCTTTCTAAAGTGCGCATGCGCCGTAGACATCGGTGCACGGCTTGTACAGCCTAAAGGTCATCTATAAATTATCTATTTATTTTTTTGGATTGATTAGGGAATTTTGGGATTTACCCTTGCAGTCTTGGTGACAGGAAATGAAGGTAAACCTTCAACTTCAACAGAATGAAATGCTTTTATTTTTATAGGGCAGTGTTAACAACCCTCATCCGCTTTTTACGTCCATGTCCCTCTTGCTGATTTTTCCCTCTCTTCTATTCTTGTATAACTGTTATCAACAGGAGAGAAAGCAAGGACGATCTCTCTAATGGAACTATGGATATCGGTAAAAACTTGACTCCCGTATCAAAACCCTTTTTATAAAAAAATTAAAAATGAATAATAATAAAAAGGTTACATGCTTTTTATAAAAAAACTAAAAATGAATAATAATAAAAAGGTTACATGCTTTAAATGTAAAATCCTAATTGATTTCTATGGGTTACTAAAAATGTGCTTTATGGAATTCTGTTTGGTGTAAGTGGACTTGTGCAGCTCTGCTCTGATTCTGAGCTTCTCTATGGATTCCTAATGTGCACAATATTTGTCCATTAGATATTCATTTTAAAATGCGGAGCTGTGTGCGTAGTGACAGGAAATAAACGTTCTTGTATAACAGGCTGAAGCTGCATTCTCTCATTTCCTCAAATAGGACGAAGGTTTCCTAATACAATATACAATACTGGTTGTCTAGGTTTCTTTATCGCTTCTACCCAGTCCTACAAAACATCTATGTACCCATGTGACTTCCATATTCAGGCATTTCCAGTTCCCTTTTTTTTTAATGCAAAAAACAGGATTGTGCATCTGGAAAGTGGTAGTACACAACAAATGAATAAGCAATGGATTAAATACTAAACGCTTCCAAAAAGATAAATTGGTCCACAGTGGCTTCGCTTCATAACGTTCTTGTCAGGTGACAAGGCTCTAGTGAATGTGCTTCAATCTGAAGGCTGCATGTTTGTAGAGTGAATGTCCGTGGGATAACAACTGCAGGGAAGCTTTTTTTTTTTTTCTCCTTCCTGAATTTGAAGTCGCCATCAATAAAGAAACAAAAACAGAAAAAACATCCCACTATGTAGAGAAGGATACAGAACAGTGCCACCTATTGTGCAAGTATGGTATCTGACTCAACAATCCACTTCAGTTTGACAGGTAGTTCTCGAATATTATTATTATTATACAGGATTTATATAGCGCCAACAGTTTACGCAGCGCTTTACAACAACAGGGAAGACATTATAGTTACAATACAATTTAATACAGAAATGATCAGAGGGCCCTGCTCGTTAGAGCTTACAATCTAGAATATGACCTCTTGTTGCTTTTGCATCATAAATTGGTGTCCCTACACTAAAGGCCCACTGTCTAAATTGGCCTTAGTATGTGTATGCGTACATATGAGATAAGGAGCTTATAATCTAAGTTCCCTAAGGGCAGAGACTGATATGAATATACAGTACGTAAAGCTGCATAAATTGTCAACACCATATAAATACCAATAATGGGAGCTAATGCAACTGAAACTGTACACTGATGACATCAACGCCTCTAAAAGCCTTATACAAACTACATACAAGATATCCCTGCCCAAGGACCGCCCCTCATTGAAGTGTCTCGCCCTGATGGGTTTAGTCATAAGGACAGGGGTGGCCAGGGCAGGGGAGTCGCTTATATACTTGGCACGATAAAATGCAACAGCTCTAATCATTAAGCGTACCCTGTGCTGTAAAGTGTTGCCCACTGCTGGGCATTCTAAATGAAGTGGCTTTACTCCTCTGTTAGAGTTAAGTTTATTAAAATGCCGCAGACAAAACGGGTATTGATGACAAATTTTTTTTTTTTTAAATGTGACTACCCAAATATGAGCATTCATACTATTGTCGTTCTGCCCATAGCAACACGTGTCACTAGGCATCAGAGTACTACTATTTGAATTGTTCAATTCATCCCTGTTCGTTGATTACATATCATCAGGATACATTTACCTAAATTCAAGCATTACTATACAGAAATATCTCCCATCCCTGATTTTTCCATGCTACAGTTAGGTAACACTTAACACTGGGTCTTATTCCACCCCAAGCCACTGAAGGGGAAAAGCATCAGACCGATGAGGGCATCTCTCGATCACTCCATTCTCTCTACCTATCAGCATGTTCCATGTTTGTACATGAGCACCGTAGCACAATTGATTGGCTCATTGTGCTGCTACTCCCTCCCCCAGTCTGAGCTCTGTTGGACAGGAACTGCAAGAGACTGAAATCATTAAATGTTTGTGTCCGTGAATACAAAGCTGCATTCATTTTGTTTCTTTAATACAGTATCTTCCTGCAGTTTTAAGCTTCAAAGAGGTTCTTCGCTCTGTTTGAAAAAAAAAAATGAAAGTCGGCAGCTACAAATGCTATACCTGCTGACGTTTACTTAGTCGGTTCACACTAGGGCGACACGACTTCCAGCGCGACTTTCAGAGGCGACTCCGACACGACTTGAACATGAACCACAGGGCGATCTGGGGAGATTTACAACACGACTTGAAGTCGTCTCCAGGACAGGAGACTTTCCAGTGGCCAATCAAACAACAATCAGCTCTGAGAGAGGGAGGGGGAGTGAGGGGGGAGGGAGGGGTTTGCCTGAGAAATGTATGTTATCTTCCTGGAAAGTCGCTTCAGTTAAGACAGTGATCAGACTTGGATCAGACTTCCATTGAAATCAATGGGTACAAATCGCCAACAAGCCAGATTGAAGTAGTACAGGAACCTCTTCTGAAGTCAGCGACTTGAGTAGTGTGTATTAACACCGCTCCCATTCACTTACATTGTTTTTCTCTACAGCGCGACTTGGGACGACTTGAGGCGACATGAAGTCGGATCCCAAGTCGCCCCAGTGTGAACCGACTCTTACCGGACAGTTACCTGTCCTAGGATCCAGCACCTTCCTCGCCCAGGCTGGTTCTTTGGTCTTCAAATCCCTTGCACCGGAATGTTTATTGCTGGGAAAATGGGGCTGTGACTCCTTGCTGCTTCACAGCCATCTTCCCACTACATTTACACAAGCCTGCACTGCTTGGTGGATGGTCCCGCAGCCTGCTCAGATCTGTGGTGTATTCCAGAAGGCTCCGGGCAAGGAAATGGGGGGCGGGGGTGGTTGCTGAGCTTCTGGTGGCATCGCCTAGGCAATCAAACCAAAAGTGTCAATGGGTACCCACAAAACAGTTGTTTATTATGTGTGGGCTTAAAGTGGTTGTAAACGATCACCTTGTAAAACCACCCATTCAGTTTAAAATATAAATAAATGGCAAAACATCTGTGTATGTGTATAGAAAATATATTTTGCCCTTTCTTATAAGGGATCACGTGCCCTATGCTCTCGGCTGCATAAGAGCTGGGGGAAGGAGAAACCGCATCACACTGAGCTTCACAGTAAAAAGCTGTGCAGGGGGACGTGTCAGGATAAGTCTGATCATTGAAGGACAGTAGGCTGAATTCCCAGCACAGCTAGAGAACTGACTACAGTGTGCTCTCCTGCTTAGTGTGGTCAGTTTTTTTTATAGGATAGCAGAGGGACTGGCAGGAACACCAGGGAATTTACACAAAGTAAGCAATACAAAGAGAATAGGAGACTTTTTCATACAAGTGCATGGTACAGCAGACACATATTGGGATATGAAGTGCTGGAGTAATAGATGCTCTAAGTACACAAAATAGACACAATTAAAGAGACTTTGTTTTTTTGCATTTACAGATGTTTGGCGGTAGTAATGAGAGGATCACTTTCGTATGACAACTATCCCTCCAACAGAGAGAAGTGGCACAACTGTGCTTAAAGGGTAAGTGTGTGTTTTGTCCCAGTAACAGTGCTTATCATTTACTGACAAAGGTATTAAGGTAGACTTTGTATAAAATTAATAATACTGACAGCATAGTCTACAGTGGGCACTCGGTTTTACCAAAAATCTGTTTCTTAAAGCGGACCTTCAGTCATTTTTTTTTTTTTTCAGCATTCCAGCTATTAAATCTTCTGCCCTATTTCTTTAAAGTGGGGGTTCCCCCAAAAAAAAAAAAATGTAATATTACATCTAGCAGAGTCAGCATAGTAAGGGCATTTACTTTCGTCATTTTTTTTTTTTTCTCTCTGTACATACCTTTTATATTCTGTTTTTGTCCAGGGCTTCCGGGTTCCGATGATTGCGGGACTGGCGTTCCTATCCTTCGGTTCGATGATTGACGGCTTGTGAAACAGGTGATCTGTCGCACAACGCGCGTCACCAGATGTCGGGAAATAGCCAAGCTGCGAGTCGGCACTATACGGCGCCTGCGCAGTCAGCTCTACATGGCGGGCGCAGGCGCCGTATAGTGCCGACTCGCAGCTCGGCTATTTCCGGAAATCTGGTGACTCGCGTTGTGCGACAGGTCACCTGTTTCACAAGCCGTCAATCATCGAACCGAAGGATAGGAACGCCCAGTCCCGCAGTCATCGGAACCCTGAGGCAGGGATAGGAACGCCCAGTCCCGGAGTCATCAGAACGCGGAAGCCCTGGACCAAATCAGAATATAAAGGTAAGTACAGAGGAAAAAAAAAAAAAACCTGCCGAAAGTATATGCCCTTACTATGCTGGCTCTAATGTTAAAAATTTGTTTTTAGGGCGAACCTCCACTTTAACTTTAGATAGTAAAAAAAAATTTTGTCTGCCAGTAAACACCTTATACAGGCCACTTCCTGTTTCTTGTCTGGTAAAAAGCCTAGGCTTCTGACATCATGCACAGCTCTCTCTAACTAGAGATAGAGTTTGCCGAGGAGGGGTGAGTCATAAGAGGGCCAATGAGAGCTGCAGAGCTAGATGTGTTCCTTGTGTATATCCAGGAAGTAAACATGCAGCAGCTTCAGCTGCCCACAGTTAAAATGATTGCAGCCGGACTCAGTAGAGGGAGATTTCTGCAGCATATTTGGCACATACAGAATCACAGTATATATATAAAATAATATGCAAAGATGTTTTTTTATTACAAATTATGTGAGCAGACTGCAGTTCCTCTTTAAAGAGCTTGGCTTTGCCCACTGAATGTTTATATTGGCTCTGTATTGATAATGCCACAATAGTACATCCTAGCCTGCAGGGCATGTTACTTTAGCAATTTTCCACTTTAGCCCTTGACTGCACAATCATTTGTTTGTCTGAAGACATAGATCCTTATGGATACTGAACTCTGCTGTCCAAAGGACATTGCAGTGATTAGCGCCACACTGTGCCTGTATTATACGTTTCATTCTTAAAATGCAGAATATGGCGTGGTATCTGTCTAGGGTTCTCTGCTGAACTCTTACTGGACTGGAGTATTTCCAGAGATGCCCCCAGATTATAGAGAGGGAAGACACTGGTAGGCTACCTTTTTTGGCTTTTTTATTTTTTTTGGCTTTTTTTTTTTATTATTATTATAAAGACAAAACTGAAGAGTGTTAAAAGGTTTTCTCTTTCGTTCATAGACGGACACAGCCTTCATTGACCTTAGGGTTATGCTTCTTCCTACCAGGAGATTTAGGCAGAATTCTACAGCACTTAAGGTGTTAAAAACTTTCCTTCGTGCTGCTCCTCCCAGGGGGCGTGGCTCCCCCAGGCATAACCCACACCCTGCTTTAGCAGCCTCAGTTTGTTTTCTGCCTAACGACAGGAGGTCAAGGCTATCTCTGGAGTTCCTGGACTCTGGAGTTTTTTTCTGGCGATTTTTCTCGCTTTTTTTATTATTTTGTTCCTGCATTTTTGAATCCTGCGATTCTTCTATCAACAGCCGACTGGGTGACAGGCTGGGTCCTCGACTCTTGTAGTCCCCCCATGTTCGGCCTTCGAGCGTGTGCCGGCCCTCAGCTCAGCTTTGGGACGTCCACGACAGGCCCCATTGCTCCAGGGGCGGCCGGGGAACTTTGGTTCTAGGGCACACATATGACCGGTCTCTATGGCTTTGTCGCAGTGTGTCTGGCCGACAGCCATGCCGTTTACGGACGTTGGTTCTGTCTGGGATACCTCCAGTTGGGTAGTCGCAGGACAGGTAAGTAGTGGCCCCTTACTCAGGTAAGTGGTCTGGCTGGTGGTTTCCCTGGGGAGGTCGACTGAGGGTCCGCCCTGCTTTCCTCTCTCCCCTTCCTCTCCCTCCTTCCCCTGACTGGGTAGTGGCTGTGAAGGGGGGCCTCCTGGGTTTTCTTTGTTACCACCGGGGCCCGTGTGTTAGGGGGACTGTGTTGTTACTCTGGGGGGTGCTGCTGTGTGCTGCTGTGTTCTATGAGGTAATTTTTACCTCAGACAGCGGCCGTCTTGGAAATCTCCTTGGTAACGCTGTGATTCTTTTCTGAGGTAACAGACAAAGCAGTCAGGGCTGCTGTGTTCTATGAGGTAATTTTTACCTCAGACAGCGGCCGTCTTGGAAATCTCCTTGGTAACGCTGTGATTCTTTTCTGAGGTAACAAAGCAGTCAGTGCTGCTGTGTTCTATGAGGTAATTTTTACCTCAGACAGCGGCCGTCTTGGAAATCTCCTTGGTAACGATGTGATTCTTCCCTGAGATGACTCGGCACAGCCTCTGGTCAGTTTTAGTGCTGTTACAGTTTTAGTGCTGTGAATCTTCCATGAGGTGAATACACATCACAGTCAGCACATCAGAGCACACCTGAGGTTTTTCAGCTCCCTCTGCAGCTGGGTGGGGTGGTGAATACCGGGGGCCCCCCATGCTCTGCAATAGCAGCAAGGAGGTGACCAGTGGGGTTTTTTTGTCCTGCCTTGCAGGGTGGGTGACTCAGCGCTGACACTATGGAACTCAAGCTATGCCTGAGTTAACCCTTACCGCCCCTCCCCCTGCCACATCTGTTATGTTGGCTGTCCTGGGTTTCTTGCCAGGTTTGAAGCAGCTAGTGCCCGGATGGGGGGTAAAAAAGCGCCCCCTCCCTGAAGCCTGCTTCTGGGGATGACACAGAATCGCTGTTTTTTTCTGGTTCTGTTATGTCAGAGGCTGCGGGTGTTAACCCTTATGGATAGTGAGGATGACTCTGCTGCAGTCAGTTGCTGGCAAGAATTTGTTGGAGCTCTTGTTTCTGCGGTGCGTGAGGCTCTAAAAATTGAGGATGTGGCAGAGACACCTCCGTGTCAGTACCAGCAGACTACCACGCATCGCTGAAGTGTTTCCTTGTGTTCCTTATTTGGACTATATGTTATACAAGGAATGGGATGCACCGCAAAAAGTTTGTCAAAAAACTTTGCAACCCGTTACCCCCTTGAGGGGGGCTTTAAAAAAAAAAAAAAAAAAAAGTAGGTCTCTCCTCCGCCAGTGGACCCCCCTGTGTCCAGACTGCGCAAGGCCACCACATTGCCTGTGGAAGGGGCTCCTGCATTTCAGGATCCCGCTGATAGGAGAGTGGAGGCCGTGGCCCGCTCCCTATTCACGGTGGTGGGTTCGGCGGTGAGGCCGGCTCTGGCCGGGGCCCTGGCAGGCCCCGACTAAAAGGGCGAAGCTCCTGCTGCAGGAGCTGGAAGAAGGACCTCTAAGGTGGCCTTGGTGATCACCGTTAAGGGTGAACGGTCCTTTTGGGTCTTCCCTGACTGGCATCATTGAGGATGCCACAGGTGGTAAGCGCATGCTGTTCCCACGGTTTGGGAAGGGCTAGGGACCTCGCCCTGTGCATGGACCCTCCTTGCCTACCTCCGAGCGTTTTTTCGCTCGCCCTGTGCGGTGGGGGTAGGTCTACATGGTGCTTGAATCCCCGCTGCGGGGTAGCAGCGCACCGGATACCGCATGCCTAACAAGTCTGCGGACATACCTGCTTCCGCCTGAAGGTCTGCTCCCGCCCGTGTCTCGGGTGGGAGACTGGCTTCGCATTGCGAAGTGTTTTCCTTGGGGTACAAGATTGAGTTTCTCTCTTGTCTGCCAAACAGGTTTTTTCCCTCCGGCTTCTGGCCTCCTCCGGTTCGCCGGTTGACTCCGTCAGGGGCTGTCCAGGATCTTCTGGTCAGGGGAGTGATTGTGCCAGTTCCCTCGTTGGAACGGTCTCTGGGTTTTACTCCATTCTGTTTGTGTCCCCATGGAGGATGGGGCCCGGTCGATCCTGGGCCTCAAGTCCCTCGTTTTGTTTTGCCAGGTTTTTCTGGCATCCTTGGATGTCATGAACGTGTACCTGCATATCCTCAAACCACCAGAGATTCTGTGCTTTGCGGTCGGGGGGGACCATTTTCAATGGTGTCCTTCCCATTCGGCGGGTTTTCGCCAAGGTGCTCGTACCGATACTGGCCCGGCTGTGACAGCGGGGGTTTGTTATCATGGGATGTCTGGACGACATTCTCCTACGAGCTTCTTCGAGCTCTGCATTGGTGGAGCCGTGTCTATCACGTGTCAGGCTCTCCGAGTGTTCGGCTGGTTTCTGGATTGTCCTGAAATCAGGGTTGATTCCGTCTCAGGGATACCTGAGACTGGTCCTGGATTCCTCCGGGGCGGGAGTGTTTTTCTCCTAGCGGAAAAACTTCAGACTCTGCTATCTGCTGTGCAGCAGTTGCCGACCCAGAAGCGGTCATCTCTGCGATTCTGCAGGAAGGTTCTGGGTCAGTTGGTAGCCTCTTTCGAGGCGGTTCCGTATGCCCAATTCCACGCCAGGGTACTACGGAGGGAACTGCTGTCACGATGGGACTAGCTTCCGTCATCTCTGGATTACCAGATTCAGTTGAGTCATCTGATCATGTCTCCCCTGGTATGGTGGCTGGCGTTTCCGGTGCTTCGGGCCGGAAAGTCATTTTTCTGCAGGCCACTGGACAGTGGTCACGACGGATGCCAGCCTCTCCGGTTGGGGAGGGGCGCTTGGGGCACCCAGTCAGCCCAGGGGCACTGGACTCAGGTGGAGTCCTGCCTACTGATCAACGTTCTGGAGCTCCGAGCAATCAAGCTTTGCCTTACCAGGTGGTCCCTGGATCTACAGGGCCGACCGGTCAGGATCCTGTCCGATAACACCACGTCCGTGGCGCAGGTTGATCATCAGGGAGGCACACGGAGTTCTGTTGCAGCGACGGGGGTCGCGCGCATCCTTTCGGTGGGCCGAAGGGTCCGTTCCGGCTCTATCGGCCGGGTAAATTCGGGGAATACGAAATTGGCTAGCCGACTACCTAAGTCGCACTGCACTGGGCCAAGGAGAGTGGTCTCTCCACCCGCAGGTGTTTCGGGGTCTGTGCCGAAAGTGGGGCACTCCGGACGTGGACCTTCTAGCGTCCCGTCTCTATATCGGTAGGTGCCACGGTTCGTGGCCAGGTTTAAGGACCCGTGGGCGGACGCGTCAGGCGCGTTGGTGGCTCCTTGGGGTCGCTGTCGCCTACTTTACACCTTCCCTCCTCGGAAGCTTCTTCCTCGCCTGCTGCGCAGAGTAGAAGCTGTAGGGATTCTATCGGTCCTGATTGCCCCAGATTGGCCGCGTCGCTTCTGGTACGCGGACCAGGTGCGTCTGCTGGCAGACGCCCCCTAGCGTCTTCCCCTGGGAATTGATTTTCTGTTACAGGGTCCAATCTTCCACCCTGTTTCACAGCCACCGGCCTTAGCGGCGTGGCTGTTGAGAGCCAGGGGCTTAAGGACCGAGGCCTATTGGGCTCGGTGGTCTCTACCGTGCTGCCTGCACGGAGGTCTACCTCACGTAGGTTTTTTCCTCATACATGGAAGGCCTACTTCTCTGTGTGTGGGGAGATGAACTGGCACTCTCGTACATGCGTTGTGTACAGGATTCTGCTGTCTTTGCAGCAGGGAGTGGTTCAGGCTCTCGCCTTACGTACGGTTAGGAGCCAGATTTCTGCTCTGGCTGTTTTTTACTTGCAGCGACCCTTGGCATAGCACTCCTGGGTGCGTGCGTTGGGTCAGGGGGTCTGGCAGGTGGCCCCTCCGGTGCGCCCTCCATTACCCCCATGGGACTTGAATTTAGTCTTTTCAGTGCTTCGGGATGCTCCCTTTGAGGACATTCGGGAGGTTTTTTGTTTTATTGTCACAAAAGGTGATTTTATTTCTGGTAGCAATTACCTCGATCAGACGGGTGTCTGTCTGTTCTGGTGGCCTTGTCTTGCAAGGCTCCCTGCTTGGTCATCCGTAAGGATGAGGTGGTGCTGCGGCCGCAGCCGTTTTTCTCCCTAAGGTCGTTTCGGCTTTTCACTTGGATGTGGACATTGTTCTTCCATCCTTGTGTCCTCAGCCGAAGAACCCGAAGGAGGCCACTTTACATTCTTTGGATGTGGTTCGGGCCCTTCGAGTTTACTTGTCGGCGACAGCTCCGTTCCGGATGTCGGACTCGCTGTTCGTGTCTGTGTCCGGTCCCAGTAAGGGCCTGGCAGTTTTGTCGGCCACCATTTCCAGGTGGATCCGACGGATTGTGCTTCAGGCCTACGCCCTGAAGGGGCGGGCGCCTCCCTTTCGGGTCACGGCGCATTCGACCAGGGCGATCGGGGGCCTCTTGGGCTTCCGACACCAAGCCTCTGTGTTACTGGTGTGTAAGGCTGCGACCTGGTCGTCGGTCCACGCTTTTTCAAAGTTTTATATGGTGGATGTGAGTGCATCTTCGGATGCCTCCATTGGCCGCAGGGTGTTACAGGCGGCAGTTTAAGGTTGGAGTTCCTCCGTTGAGTAACTCCGGTTTTTGTTTGGGGTGTAACCTGTTTTTGCTGTTATTTTTCCCACCCCTCGAATTTTTTTGACACTGCTTGGGGACGTCCCTAAGGTCAATGAAGGCTGTGTCCGTCTATGAACGAAAGAGAAAAAAGGATTTTTGTACTCACCGTAAAATCCATTTCTCTGAGTTCATAGACGGACACAGCACCCACCCCTCCTTTGTTTGTACTGCTTGTTACGAACTGAGGCTGCTAAAGCAGGGTGTGGGTTATGCCTGGGGGAGCCACGCCCCCTGGGAGGAGCAGCATGAAGGAAAGTTTTTAACACCTTAAGTGCTGTAGAATTCTGCCTAAATCTCCTGGTAGGAAGAAGCATAACCCTAAGGTCAATGAAGGCTGTGTCCGTCTATGAACTCGGAGAAATGGATTTTACGGTGAGTACAAAAATCCTTTTATTTGCAGGTGTGGCATGGATATCCTTATGAAAGGTATCTTTTCTAAGAGCCACCGGTTTCTGAAGGGGCAATCAGGTTGCAAATTGTGTGCAAGGAAATATCTGTTAGCGAGTAACTGAAGAGTGTCAGAGTTCACGGTATGAGTGAGAGGGTCAGGATGGCAGCCAGAGAAGAAGCATTTCCATTTACAGTATATCCATTGTGTAAATCTCATCCATTTTGTTTTCTGAATTTCAGGATCCTCATGGATACTTTACCAATCTAAAAGTCGACCAGCTCCTACGGGTGTTTCCGTATGTTGACCAGCAAGAATGCGGTTCACTGTGAGGAAGGTGCTGTTAGTGATCTCCTTCATTGTATTGGCAGCGTTGGCTGCACACCTTGGCCAACAGATGTTAGAATGCCAGCAAATTCTCGATGAAGGCTATGGCAGGAAAAATCATGGCGTTATGAAGCCAGAGAGTGAAGAATTAGTTATGATGGATGCCCAGAACATAGAATACAGATACAGTAAAGACATGCCACTTATATTTATTGGCGGAGTGCCACGAAGTGGTACAACTTTAATGAGAGCAATGCTGGACGCTCACCCCGATGTCCGATGTGGAGAAGAAACGCGTATTATTCCACGGATTTTAGCAATGCGCCAAGCGTGGTCGAAATCCGGCAGTGAAAAGATGCGCCTTGATGAAGCTGGTGTTACAGACCAGGTCATGGATGCTGCTGTACAGGCATTTATACTAGAAATAATAGCCAAACATGGAGAACCTGCAAAACTTTTATGTAACAAAGATCCTTTCACTTTGAAATCGTCAGTTTATCTCTCCAAACTCTTCCCGAATTCCAAGTTTCTGTTAATGATAAGGGATGGACGTGCCTCTGTACATTCCATGATCACTAGAAGGATAACTATAGCTGGCTTCGATTTAAACAGTTATAGAGACTGCCTCACCAAGTGGAACAAAGCGATAGAGATTATGTACGCACAGTGCTTAGAAATTGGGGTGCGAAAGTGCCTTCCTGTTTATTATGAACAGTTAGTCTTGCACCCCAAGCAGACGATGCAAGCAATTATAGAATTTCTGAGCATACCCTGGGATGATGCCGTGCTGCATCACGAGGAATTGATCGGGAAACCTGGAGGAGTGTCTCTCTCAAAGTCAGTACTGCTCTTCATTCCATATTTGTGTTTTGTTTTAGAAAGTCCAGTAGGCATGACTATCTGTTACCTATATCTAGCCTTTATTTTCTTGGCTTTTCTTCAAACTAGATTGTCCCATGTTTTGCTGAGATGTGTGTTTGAATGCTCAGTACATTAGAAGTGTCATAATGTCTCAAGCTGCTGCTGTCCAAGGTGTCCAACATAAAAGATTTAGTCCAATTACGTGATCACATTCCGGTCACTAGCGGAGCCAGTCTAATATGGAAAGCTTTATAAGCAGGTGGGCTATTTATTGTAGAAGAGAGTTGAACTTTCAGCACAGTTTACATTTCTGTCATGGTGCCAGGATGACTGAATTCTTGTGCATACTTGGGAGTTACGTCATCCCGGGGCAGCCAATTAAGAACTGTCACCAAGAAGAGGGTAGGAGAAAATGCCGGCAAGGGACCAAGTGGGCGTCGGACAGTTGGGATGTAAGTATTGTGGACATTAGTTTTGCAGTCCTAGCAGGCCACAGAAATTAGTATAGTTCCCATATGACTGAATATACTATTGTCCTGCTGCTTTCAGTTTCATTGGATGTACCTGCCTTTCCTCTGTGTTCAGTAGGTCCTAAGGGTCACAGTAGTTCTCCCTGATTGCACTGGAGAGCCTGGTAAATGCGGCAGGCTGACACAAATAATACTAAAATCCTGGCTGCAGCCAGGATCCTGGTATCACTGCTTGCTGACTAGGATATTTATATACATACGGCAGTCAGTAAGCAGTTAAAGAACCAATTTAAAATATCAAATCTGCAGTAAGCACTGCTAAATAGGTGCAATATAAATTGTGATGCAACATTTATGGGCCCATTCACTACAGGAAATGCATGTGACTTGCACGGATCGTTCTGTGTGTTCCTGTGCGATTCACATGCAGTTCTGGGCAGTGCATTTTCAGCCCATTTATTTTGAATGGGCTGAAATTGCACTGCACATAAAGTAGTGCATGCACTATGTTTGGAAACACACTGCAACAAGATCACATGATACATTTGTACCATGTGATCTGGTGCCGGTGACTTGTCCTGAATGTTCCACTATGGGGGAAGTTCCTGCACTGACTGCGCAGGCGCAAACTTCCCGACGGAAATCCCCGAACCTCGCCCGGCATCCAGGCTCATTCTTTAACATCCCCGTGGATTGGAGGATGTTAAAAAAAGAGCCAGGAGGCCGAGCGAGCGAAGCGAGCCGTCCGAGCGCAGCGAGGCCGACTGGCCACTTTCCTCTAAGTCCACGTCGCCCTGGATGCCGGCCGCCGTTCGGGGATTTCCGTCAGCAAGTTTGCACCTGCGCAGTGCTTGAAGGAACTTTCCCGATGGCTGGAACCATCTCTGCACCTCAGTTCGCGCATGCGCTGGAACTTCCATGATACATGGAACCAGCACGGCAGATCACCGGCAAATGCACTGCGTTTGCGACCTGCATTTTAGGGTGTTGTTAATTTTGCCCTGATACCCATTGCAGACTGCACAGAAGGTGGCTTTCCCACAGGCCTCTCTAGTGTGAATGGGCCTTTAAAGTCAATTTGCGTAAAAAACAAAACAAACAATTTTTAGGCAGTTTAGGAATGTACAAACGAACAATGAAAAAGAACATGCTTGCCAGTAAGATATACAAAGTATCATTGTGGTTTTCATAGTTTCACAATAAGCTTGTGTTCCATCATTCACAAAACAATCTTCCTCTGGTGCTTAGCCTGTGAAAATGTAAAGACACACTATTTACATGCTAAATATCACAAAACATACATATTTAACACATTTGATAACTAAGGCATGTTTTTTAGTGAGTGGACTACTTATCAAATATGTGCCTCATGAGTTCTTTTAACGGGGTTGTAAAGGTTTGTTTTTTATTTTCTAAATAGGTTCCTTTAAGCTAGTGCATTGTTGGTTCACTTACCTTTTCCTTCCATTTCCCTTCTAAATGTTTTTTTTCTTTGTCTGAATTTCTCACTACCTGTTCCTCCTCAGTAAGCTGTTCTGACTGGCTGACTAACCACCGCTCGGATGATGGTGAAAAGTTTACTGAGGAGAAACATAAAATTGCAATGGGTGACAGCGCTCAGGATGTCTGCATAGAAGATCATGGGTAAAATATATATACAAATAAAAGGGAGAGGGCTACAAACACAAAATTGTGTATATAGTGAATAAGCAGTCCAAGAGACAAGTATTCCAGTCCATATAATGTACGATATAGTTAATGTGAGTGGCTCTTCAAGGCCAATAGGGATAACTGACAGGTACTCAGGGCAGCTCTTCTCAGGAGCGAAGCCAGCTCAGGATATACATAGAGAAAAAAAAAAAAAAAAAACGCGCCTCTGAGTGATCTGTTTTAATGAAGTAACAAATTAGTATATCCAACACTTAGAGCCCGTTCACACTGGGGCGACCTGGGATACGACTTTGAGTCGCCCCAAGTCGCGCGGTCGAGAAAATGAATGGAAGTGAATGGGAGCCGTCTTAATGTACACTACTGAAGTCGCTCCAACTTCAGAAAAGGTTCCTGTACTACTTCAATCCGACTTTTAGGCAACTTGTACCCATTGATTTCAATGGAAGTCTCCTCAGAAGTCGGATCACTGTCTTAACCACTTCAGCCCCGGACCATATTGCTGCTCAATGACCGGGCCCCTTTTTGCGATTCGGCACTGCGACGCTTTAACTGACAATTGCGCGGTCGTGCGACGTGGTTCCCAAACATAATTGGCGTCCTTTTTTCCCCACAAATAGAGCTTTCTTTTGGTGGTATTTGATCACCTCTGCGGTTTTTCTTTTTTGAGCTATAAACAAAAATAGAGCGACAATTTTGAAACACGTTGTGGTTCTCTGTTCTTTTCCGGTCCAGCTGAAATTCAGACAAAAAAAAAAAAAAACATTTAGAAGGGAAATCGATATATATATATATATATATATATATATATATATATATATATATATATATATATATATATATATATATATATATATATATATATATATATATATATATATATATATATGTGTGTGTGTGTACAGTTATGCTCATAAGTTTACATACCCTGGAAGCATTTATGATTTCTTGCCCATTTTTCAGAGAATACAAATGATAAAACAAAAACATTTCTTACACTCGTGGTTAGTGTTTGGCTGAAGCCATTTATTATCTGTCAACTGTGTTTAATCTTTTTTTTAAATCATGATGGCTAAAAAAACTACCCAAATGACACTGCGTGGTGAGCGTGCATACAGGCCATAGCGGCTGAGGGCATTACTTATTTTCTTTGAAACAATTGTACCTACTAATTCCAGGTCTTTATGAAGCTCTCCACAAGTGGTCCTTGGATCTTGGACACAACTCTTCTGATCATTTTTTTTTGTTTATTTTTTTTACTGCACTGTCAAATCTTGTGAGGAGCAATTGGTCGTGGCCAGTTTATGATGAAATGTTCTTTCCACTTCCGGATTATGGCCCCAACAGTGCTCACTGGAACATTCAGAAGTTTGGAAATCCTTGTGTAACCAATGCCATTAGTGTGTTTTGCAAAGGTCTCGAGAAAGCTCTTTTTGCTTTTACTCATCATAGGATGTTTCTTGTGTGACTCTCTGATAATGAGACGCCCTTTTTATAGGCCGTCAGTTTAGACTGAACCAGCTGATATTAATTTGAACTGACAAGGGGCAGGATTGCTTTCTAATTACTGATAGATTTCAGCTGATGTCTTGGCTTTCCATGCCTTTTTGCACCTCACTTTCTTTGTGTTCAAAACTTTATTCTGTGTCATTCCATTTTATTATACAACTTAATTTCTGGACTTGTTTTTGTTTCTTTGTATGTATGGGTTGCCACTGACATGTGGTGAAAATTTCATGTCAGTAGCACCTTTAGAAAAATAGTGACGTGTTCAATTCTTATTTTATCCGCTGTATATGTTATTCCTACAGAATATGAGTATATTCTATTGTTTCCTAAATAAGCCTGCATTATAATTCTCAGAACTGTTTACATTGTATTTAACATGTTTAAAAATAATAGTTTTGACCAAAGGAAATGGAAACCTCCTGTCTCTTTGCACTTCTTTCCAGTCATTTAATAGATGGCTCTGTATTTTCAGAACTGAAAAGTCAACGGACCAAGTAATGAAGCCTGTGAACCTCGAAGCCCTGTCTAAGTGGGTTGGGAAACTTCCTACAGACATTGTAGAGGACATGCCTCGTATTGCCCCAATGCTTGCCAGACTGGGCTACGATCCCTATGCCAACCCACCAAGATATGGTAGCCCAGATGCCATAGTTGTTAACAACACTCATAGAGTGAGTATTATGATTTATTTGTAATACACATGCTTAACTCGCAGAAATATGATAATCTGCTAATAGAATGGAAATAAGCTGGCCATACACGGCTCAAAATTTGTGCGCTTTAATAGGGACCAAATGAATTTCAGTTTAATGTGTGGCAATCACTGCTTGACCAAAGTTGACCACTTGATTGATTTCTGTTTGAAAGCACATTCTGAAAGTTTCTCAATCAGCGGCTTGATTGTGTATGGCCAGCTATAATCGCTTCTTTTAACGCAAAATTGGAGATTGTGTGACTATTTAAAGTGGAGGTTCACCCAAAAACCTTTTTTTTTACCATTAGATTGAGGCTCGTTTTGTCTAGGGGAATCGGGTGTTTTTTTTTTTACAATCGAAGCAGTACTTACCGTTTTAGAGATGCATCTTCTCCGCCGCTTCCGGATATGGGCTGCGGGACTGGGCGTTCCTATTTGATTGACAGTCTTCCGACGGTCGCATACATCACGTCACGATTTTCCGAAAGTAGCCGAACGTCGGTGCGCAGGCGCCGTATAGAGCCGCACCGACGTTTGGCTTCTTTCGGCTACTCGTGACGCGGATGTATGCGACCGTCGGAAGCCTGTCGGAAGACTGTCAATCAAATAGGAATGCCCAGTCCCGAAGACCATACCCGTAAGCGGCGGAGAAGATCGCTCTCTAAAACGGTAAGTACTGCTCGGATTTAAAAAAAAACTACCCGATTCCCCTTGACAAAATGAGCATGAATCTAATCTCAAATTTTTTTTTTCGGGTGAACTCCCACTTTAAGGAAAACTCTAATGGTTTTATGTGGTGTGTTGTTGTTTTTTTTTTTTTTTTTCTAGAAGTTTTAAAATTGTTGTGTTATCTGCCATTTGTGTGTGTGTGTGCGTGCGCGCACACACAAATGGCAGAGGAATGTGGGAACTTGCAGGGATCTTGCCATTGACTGACTGACTGTCAGTCAATGGTCAGTCAAAAGCTCATTGGATCAAAAAAAAAAAAAGTGCAAGTTTATAGTTCAGCTAGAGACCAGTTTGGAGAATGCCCAAGCTCATTTCTTCTACTGACCTTAGCTTCTAATATGATTAGCCACCTCCTGACCTCCACGCCTTTATATTGAGACTGCCAATCACATCATTGTTGGTAAGAGTGCGCAGGAGGAGAGTGCCTGTGGAAGATCTGGTCTCTATTTGCTGAATAGAGTACCTCTGTTTGGCAATGTCTAGATCCACATTTCTGCCTGAAAGTATTCAATCATTTGTCAACAGCAGTGAAAAAGGATCAGCGAGTTGGAAATCTGTGGTGGTCCATATTTGCATGTTAAGTGTTGCCATAAAAAGAAAAAATTCATATGTGCTTTGTTAGTGACATACTTGTTGGTAAATGTAGTCTGTACGATATTTATTTTGTAGGTTTCTGCTAAATAACTGGTGATCCTGCCAGTTCCCTGAGGATCCTGTTTCAAACTGACCACTCTAAGCGTGGAAATATATCTATGCTGTCATGGTCAGTTTGTGTCCCTGCAATCCCTGCTAAGAAATACAGGATGCCATGCCCATGTACAGGCATGTATACCCTGTAGTCCGTTTTTTGCCGTTTGGCTCACTGTAAAAAAAAAAAAAGGTACAAGAGCTAGTTTAGCGCAGGGAAACTATAAGGCTGCATTCACACCTCGGCGTATATACGCCTGAAGCACGACGCTCGTGCCGCTGGAGGGGCGAATTTCCATTGATGTCTATGAGATGGTTCACATCGAACGCTGTATGCCTGCCGCCTGAAAACAAGTCTCGGACCCTTTTTTTCAGGCGGTATTGGCGTTCGGGCATAGACATCAATGGAAATTATTTGTTAAAAAAAAAAAAAAAAGTAAACGAATTGCGGCAAAATACGCCGCGTATGCGGCGTTACAATGTGAATGCAGCCTTAGTAGGAGAAGCTTCTAGTCCTCTGCTGCTTGTCACATGTTCAAAATAAAAGAAAGCCCTTTGTAATATATAGTAAAAAATATTACTAAACAATTTTAAATTGTTGTAGAAATATATATTTGAAATCAAATATTTACTATTTTGTGGAAATAACATGGTCTGGGCGGATTTCTGCCAGTCACAGGCTGTGTTACTCCCCTTTAACCTGTGTCTTAGAATAACAGGGAGGTGAAGCCACCATCAATGTACATGTAATATCCTTCCCCCCTCATTTTGTTTAGCTGGTTAGTGGCATGGAGAAGGAGGGTGTGGGATTTAATTTACCACTATGCATACACCCACATGTGTGACTCTATAGTCACATGGGCTGCTCAGATGTGATAGGGAAGTAATGCTCAGGATAGAAACTCACTGAAAACTGAGCATGTGCAGAGTTGCCACTGCAGCTGCAAAATTCCTAGCTGAATTGGGGACATGAACAGAAGGGGGAGATAGAGAGCAGCAGGATCAACAAGGTTTGCAGGAAATGAATCTCATAGTGAGTATGATACACCATTTATTGATAGTTTTTTATGATGTGGGTTTAGTGACACTTTAAGATTGGGATTGTAGCTTACAGCAGTTACACATGCTTATAGGTGCTGATGGTATGTGATTGAGGAAAGGATATTGTGATCACTCGATTACATCTCTTTTTGTTTGATTATTTTGCCGGTACAGTCTGTATGTGTTTGACGGAAGCAATACTTTTTTGCAGATCTTGAAGGGAGATTTTAAAACCCCAAGCAGCCTGAAAGGATATATTCAGGTACAATATTATTATTTTTATATTTTAGTTAGACCAACTTTGTTTTATTTGCATGCTGATTGTAATGTAGAATATATTTTATCTAAAAAGTATTGAATATTAGAAAACATTTTGAAGTACTAAAGCAGATGTGTTTCTTTCCATATATCCCATTCATATTAAATTGGGCTCTGTTCAAATATTTGTAGATGTAGTGAATGCGGCATTGTCAGATTTCTAGGTCAATGTACTTGATACCAGTAGGATGCGTCATATAAGACTTTAGGTAACTATCCTACTATTGTGTACGTTTATATAATTCCAGTATCTTGCTTCATCCTTTGTGTATTATGAAGATAATTACTGTGCAGGTATCGTCACTTGTGACTTTCCTCTCACTGGAACAAATTACTCCGATTGCTACAGAATAAAAAATGTATATTTTCTCAAAGGAAATAACACAACCACAACATCTTTCTTCACAGGTTCATCAAAATAACTCTTCACACTGGTGACGGCAAATGTTTAGGTAAAGCTTTATCTAAAGTTATGCAAGCTAAACAGTGTTGATGTTTTAAATAATGTGACTTAGGCTTCATGTACACATTGTTCAACCTGCCTCAACGATTTAACTTGACAGCTAGAAACTGGCCAGAAAACTACCATTTAGCCACGTTTTAATGCCTCGTTTGCGTCTAGAGCGTTTTTGGGGGGGAAGGGGGGTTAAAATGGAAAAAAAAAGTCTGTAAATGAAACCCTGCTAAAAGCGAGTTACTGCGTTTAGCGCTTGAAATGCCTCTAAACACAACTTCTGAACGCATTTTTTCTAGAAAAAGCCTCTAAACTCAACGGCCTAAAAACGATCCAGTGTACATGTACTCATAAGATAACACAGTAGAGTTCAGGGGCAGTTGGAAAACAATGCCCAACTGCTCCTAAATGTCCATTTCCCAGCAGCAGGTCTTAATTTTAATAGCATAATAATTAGTCTAATATACAGTAACATTTTTTATACATTTGTGAAAAGAAAATTGGCATCAAGCTAAACCCGTCATTGTTTGATTAAACTGTGTACTACTAACTAGTTGTGGGGATTTAATGCGATGTTCTGCATTGCGAAGTGAAATGACTATCCTGGAACTAGCATGTGGCCACTTACATCAGACTGTTCATTTACTTGATGATGGATTTAATTAATATTTAATAATGATGCTGTAAAAATATAGTGTTTATATGTGGTAACAGCCTGTGGAGGCAAGTATGGAAGGCAGTAGTCCAGAGAAAGAAGAGTGCAGGATCTGTGTCGGACTGACCTTTTTTCAATTCTAGCCTATTTGACTTAACATCCCCCCCACCCCCAGATCAGCAAAGTCAGCGGCTGCAAATACTTTAAAAAAAAATAAAACCAAAGGACACTTGCCTATCCAGGGATCTTCACCTGGGCCGTTTATTCGCCAGGCCTTATGTCGCCGGCTTGTTTACTAAGGGAAGCTGGCTGTGACTACTTGTAACTTCACAGCCGGTTTCCCCACTACACATGTGGTATGTATGAATTGTCCCGCAGCCTTCTGGGGCCTGTGACATTTCCCAGAAGGATGTGGGCAGAGAGGAGGGGGATAAGAGAACTGCCTAGGGTACTAAAACTAGGTGTCTGTTCCCCCCCCCCCCCCCCCACAAAAAAACAAACCTCCAAAAGTGTAAATAGAGTGGGGAAAGAGGTGTTAAAGTGGAACTTCGCTTTTAGGGTGAAGTTCCACTTTAAGCATCGTAGTGTAAATTTGATGTACTAAATCATTATTGATTAAAATAAGTCGCTTTGAATTTAAATGAAATAATAATGCAGAAAATATGGCCAGTTTTGGAGTTGTGCAAACGTTTGTCACGTTTTTCATCAAAGTTTTTATACGTAGACCCCATAAGTGGCTGGCATTTGGCTGTACACTGAGTGCACAATTATTAGGCAAGTGAATATTTTGACCAAATCATAATTTTTATGCATGGTGTCCAATTCAAAGCTGTAAACTTTAATGCTTATTGGACTTGAGCATATCAGGTGATGTATATTTGTGTAATGAGGGAGGGTGTGGCCTAAGGAGATCAACATCCTATATCAAGGTGTGCATAATTATTAGGCAGCTTCTTTTCCTAAGGCAAAAAATTCAAAGTCAAAATGTTTTAAAAAGCCTTTCAGAGGAATGCAGCACTTTTGAAATTGCTAAGTAATTGGGGCCCGATCACGGAACCAACAAACATTTTGTTGCAAATTGTCAGCAGTGTCGCAAGAAGAAAAGTGTTGAGGAAAAAGTACCAGGTCGCATGCCCTCAACTTGGGGGGTGGGTGCGCCCCCCCCACCCCAAAGCACCTTGTCTTCATGTTGATGAGGACAAGGGCCTCCTCCCGACAACCCTGGCCTTTTGTTAGTCGGGGTCTGCGGACAGGAGGCTTATCGGAATCTAGGAGCCCCCTTTAACAAGGGGGCCCCCAGATCCCGGCTCCCCACCCTATGTGAATGAGTTTGGGGTACATTGTACCCCTACCCAGTCACCTAAAGAAAAAAGTGTCAAAGTAATTTATTAAGCAGCTCCGGCGTTTCTCCCGACTTCTTCTCAGGCTCTTCTGCCTCCTCAGCTGATGTCTTCCCCCCTCTTTGGTTCTTCTCCGCTCTCTCTCCGATTCTTCTCCCTCTGTCTGCTGTCTTCTGCTGGGTCTTCTCACTTTTTTTTTTTCACGGTCTTCTCTGCTGTCTTCTTCCGATGTTGACCCAACTCTCTCTCCTGTTCTAATGCCGGGTGCGCGGTGTGCCACTACTTATATTGGCATGGGGTGGGGTCACCGTATGATGTCATCTGGAGGCCCCACCCTTATGACGTCACCGCCCGAGGAATGATGGGTACAACCAACGGCCAGGGTTATCAGGAAGATGCCCTTGTCATCAACATAGGGACAAGGTGCTTTGGGGTGGGGGGGCGGGCATGCGAGGGCATGCGGCCTGGTACGGTTCATGGGGGGGGGGGGGGTGCTTGCTAGTCCATGCCCCCTTCCCGGGCTGCTTGCTTGGATAATGGTCTGGTATGGATTTTTGGGGGGACCCCCACGCTGTTTTTTTTTGGTGTAGGGGTTCCCCTTAAAATCCACACCAGACCGATGGGCCTGGTATGCTCCTGGAGGGGGAACCCATGCCGGGTTTTATTTTTTAACATTTTGCGTGGAGTTCCCCCTAAAGATTTATACCAGACACAGTGCCTGGTATTGTCTGGGATCAAAATCGGATCCCTTTTCACTGAAGTCAGACTTCAAGTTGCAGGGCAAAGTCGGATCCAAAGTGGTACGACTGCCGTGTCATACCAGTGTGAACCCGGGCCTAAATGATGGAAGATGTGTACTGACTCCTATTTAACATGAGTTTGAATGTGATTGCGTAATTCTGAACACGGCTACATCCCCAGTTATTAGAGGGTGTGCACACTTGCGCAACCCCTAAAAGATTTCTGTTTGTTTTCAATTGAGTTGTACAGTTTATATGTCGAATTTTTTTAATTCACAGAAACCTGACATTTCAACAGGTGTGTAGACTTTTTATATCCATTGAATATTGGTCACTGATTATTTTTTTAAGGGTCAAAAATGTTTACTTGTGAATTTTGAGTTGTCTTTTATTCTCACTTTTAACATTAACAAGTGAGATGGGACAAAAATTTTTTTTCATTTAGTTGCCCAATAATTGTGCACCGATAGATATTCTTGTAAGAAAGCCAAAACCTCACTGTTGGTTTCCTAAATATTCAGGTTTAAGGTTTGTTTACTTTTTGGATTGACCGAGAGCACTAAAGTTCAATATTCATCCTTAAAAATACAGCTTGCCTAATAATTGTACACAGTGTAACTGCAGGATTTTTAGTCTGCTGCAGGTATTCCCATCCATTATATCTGCAGATTATTTTGTTTGGGACAGTTGTAGGTAACAAAAATAGATTTGTGATTATCATATGTCTGAGTCTCCGTACATGTTATGCTTTGTCTCGGTTTAACGTTTAGTACATGTTTTCCTTTATTACCTGATTACTATGTAAAATCCTGTATCACTTTCTTTTTTCAGAGCTGGATGTTCTATAATGGGACCGAACAGAGAAAAACTCCTTGCAGTTATGAAAGGAAATTAGATATCCAAGCATATTGCTTGCCAAATATTGCCAAACTGACTGTCTATAGAGTGGAATGTATTTGCACTTGTTTGTACCGCTGGATTCTTTGACAGCTGTCAGTAAGAAATTCTCTCTGTAGCTTATCTGACCTTACTGTGGAGAAAACCTGATCTGTGGATCTTTTAGTCGTCATTGAATCTGCAGCCAATATTTTGTAATGAGCCACAGCCATTTTGTACCACTCCGTTACAGCACCAGATCGGAAATGGCGCTTCACTAATTTACATCTTCTTTGTTTTTAAAGGTCACTAAACTGATGAAATGAAGGAGCAAAGGCAATAAGTTTTAGTTTTAATTTTTTAGGTTTTTTTTATTAACAAAAGTTATCCGGTACATTGTAACATTTACAATTGCATTTGTTCCAAATGCTTCAGAGCAAAAGAGAAGACTGGATAGCTCACTCGCTGAAGAAGTGTACTGGTGACTTTTTAAATGTATTCTAAAAATCTCTATTTAAATTTTAATATATGATTCATTCAGGGTTTCCAACCCCATTTCATTATATTAAACCGTTTAATGAAGTTGCTGCCTTTGTGTCTTTATTGTATATAGATGCTTTGGTCTATAAAAGCTAGCAGAAAATCATGGTTGCTGAAAGGCCACTTTGCACACACTGCAACAATTTATGAAAAGGGATCATAGAGTAGAATAATATTGTGGGTAGAACCCATAGCAGCCAGTCGGTTTTAATGTTTGCTGTCACTCCACTTACATTTGTTCATGTTTTCATATATCCGCACAATTGTTTAGCAGCCAAATGCATACACAGAAGAATTTTCATTTGTCTCCTCCATGTCATAAGGTTAGAAAACGTAACTGCAAACAGTTACAGTCCCCTGAGAAAGGACAACCCTTGGAAATTTACTTTTTTCAACATGCTTGACGAACATTAGATCTTCATTAAAATAGTGCCTACAAGTAAAGGTGATGCACTTGTCCACTTCCCTCTGACCTGACATGTATAAGCGGCCTCTCAATGGGTGGGCTTTAACACTGAGTGGGTGCATATACAGGTGAAACTTGAAAAATTAGAATATTGTGCAAAAGTTATTTTTCCCTAATGCAACTTAAAAGGTGAAACTAATATATGAGATAGACTCATTACATACAAAGCAAGACAGTTCAAGCCGTGATTTGTCATAATTGTGATCATTATGGCTTACAGCGCATGGAAAATTCCAAATCCACGATCTCAGAAAATTTTAATATTGTAAAAAGGTGCAATATTCTAGGCTCAAAGTGTCCCACTCTATTCGGCTAATTAAGCCATAACACCTGCAAAGGGTTCCCGAGCCTTTAAATGGTCTCTCAGTCTGGTTCAGTAAGAATCATAATCATGGGAAAGACTGCTGACCTGACAGTTGTGCAGAAAACCATCATTGACACCCTCCATAAGGAGGAAAAGCCTCAAAAGGTAATTGCAAAAGAAGTTGGATGTTCCCAAAGTGCTGTATCAAAGCACATTAATAGAAAGTTATGTGGAAGGGAAAAGTGTGGAAGAAAAAGGTGCACAAGCAGCAGGGATGACCGCAGCCTGGAAAGGATTGTCAGGAAAAGGCAATTCAAAAGTGTTGGGGACTTTCACAAGGAGTGGACTAAGGCTGGGAGTCGGTGCATCAAGAGCCACCACACACAGACGGATCCTGCACATGGGCTTCAAATGTCGTATTCCTCTTGTCAAGCCACTCCTGAACAACAAACAACGTCAGAAGCGTCTTACCTGGGCTAAAGAAAAACACACCTGGTCTGTTGCTCAGTGGTCCAAAGTCCTCTTTTCTGATGAGAGCAAATTATGCATCTCATTTGGAAACCAAGGACCGAGAGTATGGAGGAAGAATGGAGAGGCACACACTGCAAGATGCTTGAAGTCCAGTGTGAAGATTCCACAGTCTGTGTGGATTTGGGGAGCCACGTCATCTGCTGGTGTTGGTCCACTGTGCTTCATTAAGTCCAGGGTCAACGCAGCCATCTACCAGGAGATTTTGGAGCACTTCATGCTTCCTTCCGCAGACGAGCTCTATGGGGATGCTGATTTCATTTTACAGCAGGACTTGGCACCTGCCCACACTGCCAAAAGCGCCAAAACCTGGTTCAATGACCGTGGGATTACTGTGCTTGATTGGCCAGCAAACTCACCTGACCCAAACCCCATAGAGAATCTATGGGGCATTGCCAAGAGAAAGATGAGAGACATGAGACTGAACAATGCAGAAGAGCTGAAGGCCGCTATTAACCACTTGCCCACCAGGTTAATTCTGGCACTTCTCTCCTTCATGTGAAAATCACAATTTTTTTGCTAGAAAATTAATCAGAACCCCCAAACATTATATATTTTTTTTTTAGCAGACATCCTAGGGAATAAAATGGCAGTCATTGCAATACTTTTTGTCACACCGTATTTGCGCAGCGGTCTTACAAGCGCACTTTTTTTGGATAAAAATCACTTTTTTTAATTAAAAAATAAGACAACAATACATTTTGCCCAATTTTTTTATATATTGTGAAAGATAATGTTACGCCGAGTAAAATGATACCCAACATGTCACGCTTAAAAATTGCGTCCGCTCGTGGCATGGCGTCAAACTTTTACCCTTAAAAATCTCGATAGGCGACGTTTAAAAAATTCTACAGGTTGCATTTTTTGAGTTGCAGAGTAGGTCTAGGGCTAGAATTATTGCTCTCACTCTAACGATCGCGGCGATACCTCACTTGTGTGGTTTGAATACCGTTTTCATATGCGGGCGCTACTCGCGTATGCGTTTGCTTCTGCGCGCGAGCTCGTCGGGACGGGGCGCTTTAAAAAATTTTTTTTTGGTTTTCTTATTTATTTTTATTTCGTTTTATAATTTTTTACACTGAAAAAAAAAAAAAAATTGATCACTTTTATTCCTATTACAAGGAATGTAAACATCCCTTGTAATAGAAAAAAGCATGACAGGTCCTCTTAAATATGAGATCTGGGGTCAAAAAGACCTCAGATCTCATAATTAGACTTAAATGCAAAAAAAAAAAAAAAATGTCATTTTTTCAAATGACAAAAAAAAAAATGTTTCTTTAAGAGGCTGGGCGGGACTGACGTTTTGACGTCACTTCTGCCCAGCAGAGCTATGAGGACGGGTGAAGGAGATTTCTCCTTCAGTCCCGTCCCCGCTCAGCTGCCGGACACATCCGATCCCCTCCGCCGCTACCGACGGCTCCGGTAAGCGGCGGAGGGCGCGGGAGAGCGGCGGGAGGGGGGGGGGCCCCTCTCCCGCCACCGATAACGGCGATCTCGCGGCGAATCCGCCGCGGAGACCGCCGTTATCGTGTACACCACCGCCCCCTGAAAAGATGAATATCTCGGTTGTGGCAGCAGCTGCTGCCGTTATCGAGATATTCAACTTTAAAAACAGGACGTCTTTTTGACATGGGGCGGTGGTCAAGAGGTTAAAGCATCCTGGTCTTCCATAACACCTCAGCAGTGCCACAGGCTGATGGCTTTCATGCCATGCTGCATTGAGGCAGTAATTGCTGCAAAAGGGGCCAAAACCAAGTACTGAGTACATATGCATGCTTCTACTTTTCAGAGGTCCGATATTGTTCTATGTACAATCCTTGTTTTATTGATTGCATGTAATATTCTTTTTTTCTGAGGATAGTGGATTTGGGGTTTTCATGAGCTGTAAGCCATAATCCTCACAATTATGACAAATCACGGCTTGAACTATCTTGCTTTGCATGTAATGAGTCCATCCCATGTATAAGTTTCACCTTGCATTAGTGAAATAAATTAACTTTTGCACGATATTAAAATTTTTCAAGTTTCCCCTGTATGCGGCCCTAGGGGAACACTTTACAGTGCTGAGAGGGAGCGTGCTCCCAGCATAGTAACAAATGGGTACCGGAAAGCTCCCAATGCATAATTGCATGCACTCTGAATGTCTCCTATACGGTGCGAGTTTAGGCGATATTCACAGTACCTACAGCTAAGGCTTATTATAGGCTTACCTGAAGGTACAAGTGGTGTAACAGAGTTTACTACCACTTCATGTGACACTCAGGCTTCATGTACACAAGATGTTTTTATAACCTCTCCTGAACGATTTAACTTTACAGATAGTAACTTTGCTGCGTTTTGCCACAATTATTATTATTTAAACATCCGTGTACCAGCAGCAGTGTACATGAGGTCTTAATCTTGTTTTTAGAGGATTGTATTGTATTGGCATTTAGCAAAAAAGTGCATATTTCCCCCCCAATGCATGGTGGTGGGGATGAGGCTATAAAATCCTCCATACATCACAGCTGAGTGACAAAAAGATTATAAAGTTTTTCTCATTTTAGGTGTAAACAGCAAATACCTCTGTGATCACAAGCATTTTCTGTTCTCGTATATAATCTGCTTGTGTTGTGTCAGCCTTCTACAGCTAGAGGGCTCTGCTTGGCTACAGATAGAAAAAAAGTTTTGTTTGTGTTTTTTTTTTTTTTCCTGCTATGAAGCAAGCACTATTTTTAGACCTTTTCTTTGTGGTAATGGGCAAAACAATTCTGAAATTCTACACGATTAAAGAGGCAGGAATCCCCATGCAAATATTCAACAAATGTGTGTGAAAGGGTGAGCCCCACAAGAGAAGAAACATCCTTTTCTGAATAGACTTCATTCATAGTACTAGGACAACGTCAATTTAAACATTACCCACTAAATATATTGCCCATACTAGAATCCAAAATTAGAAACAAGATTTTGTGTTTACTTAAATCATTCGATTTTTTAAATCCCATCCAGAAACAGTTACACATAACACTAAAGGAAATGAAAACTGTGAGGACACCCCGCCAAATGACCGAGTTCAGGTGTGTTCAGTACAATGCAATGTCAAACAAACATTTTAGACTTTTTTGTGTACTTTCAACATTGAGCCTAGGTTCACCATGGGAATGGCACCACATTCCTGTGCAAACCACAAATGTGATTCTTTGCGTTTCTTGCACCACATCAGTGGGAACCAGGGCTAAGGCAACCGTTTCGGAAAGACACTTTATTTTTTTCATTCTAGTATGACGGTGCCCCTGAGTAAAAAGCCAGGTCCATAAATATGTGGTTTAGCCCTGCTTCACACTGATGCGGTGCAGGAAATGCAGCAAATCCTGTGCATCTCCCACATCGCAATTGTAATGTGTTTTGTGATCTGCTGCAGCTGTTAATTAAAGGTTAATCCCCCGAAAGCAGGTAGCAAATGCAGTGCGTTTGCCTGAACCGGATATAAGCACCCATGTAATGAGAATCTAATGCGGCTAAAACCAAAAAAAAAGGTTCATCAATTAATACAAGGCTTCTTTGTCTGACTGAGCTGGAGATTGTGACTTCATCCATCTGCCTCTCCACTTTGGCAAATCAGAAAAAGCCTTGTATTCCTTGATAAAAATACAAGGCTTCCTGTGCAGGCCTGGACTGGCCATAGGGCCTACCGGGCATATGCCAGTGGGCCGCTCTGGCTCGCGAACGGCCGAATGTCACATCTCCCCAGGGGTGTACCAAGGGGTTGCAGGCCGAGAGGGGACGCCCAGTTTACCTGATAGCAGAGATCCCCCGCCACCAACACAGCGCCAGATAGAGAGAGATGAGCAGGGCGATTTCTTCCCTCCCCTTGCTGCCCGCAGGACCAGTTGGAGGAGAGGAGCTGCTTTTACTTCTCCCCCTCCTCTCGTACGCTCCTCATGTGTCTGCCCCGCCCACTCTCCCCGACAGACACTGTTCTGCTTCCTAAGGGATGTGGGCGGGAATATTCAAGATAAAGCCAAACAGAAAGGAAATATGGAGTCTGATATCCATCCAGTCAGTCCCTCCTGCCTCTGAGTGAATACTGTAAACTGATGTAAGGGTGCCCTTCATTCCTCTCTCTTTTTCAATTCAATTCAATTCAATTTTCAATTCAAATAAGCTTTATTGGCAGGACCAAATACATGTTAGCATTGCCAAAGCAAGGAAAAGGGGAAGGGGATAATATAAAGGGGAAGGGGGGGTAATATAAAGGGGAGGGGGGGGTAATATAAAGGGGAATGGACATAAGTCTGTGAAAGTCCTTAGTCTCTCATGTACCTCTCAGTCTGTGACACGCTGTCACATATTGGGCAGCTATCTTCACCATTGGCTCCTCTTCTCCCAGTAGAATTTGGAGTTTCCTCTTCTCTTCTGCAGAATTGAAGTCTGGGATGAGAGCGGAGAGTCTCTGGAAGTGAGTGTCCCTCACTGATGAGTACTTGGTACAATGTAACAGGAAGTGTTCCTCATCCTCAGGGACCCCCTGGTTACATTGCTGGCACAGTCTACTCTCCCTGGGCTTGTAGGTCTGTCTGTGCCGCCCTAATTCCATTTCCAGGCTGTGGGCGCTCAGTCTGTACAGGCTCATTGTCTGTCTCTCTTTGGGGTCTTGTAGCACCTCCAGGTACGGGGCCAGTTTGTAGTCTCTCTGCAGTGACTGGTAAATTGTTAGTTTTTTGGAGTTTTTTATTTCGTGTCTCCATTCTCCAACATGTTTTTCTTTGGAGTTATAAGTTATGATTTTTATTTGAGATTTTGTCAGGCCGAATTGTTGAGAG